>NC_079288.1:79586716-79896359 GCF_023638135.1 Falco biarmicus | reverse complement strand
TTGACATCAGGTAGAACCCCCCTATTTTATGACTCATTCTTCTGTTCACAGGCTTGCCTTCGCTTCCCAAATTAAGATAGATGCTTTACACTTGACAGGCAGTATGATGGCTTAATGAAGAGGTCAAAGGTAATACCTCTGCATGACCTCTGCTTTCATTGTCTGTACCTTTGACATCTAGTCAAACACATTAAATTATGCAAAATGCACATATCTGGGCTCTTTGTAGAGTATGTTTATTTTTTAAAAGCTTTGCTTACCTGTGGAGTCTACTATTTATTGTATGATGCTTTTTGCCACTTAGGCACTATGCTTAATCAGATTTGTAAATTAATTCTCTCCTGGGGTTTCTCTTTGTGTTTTCAGAAAGCATAAAAAGTGTTCATGACACACTTCAATACACACACTGCTTACATTAGTCATCCTCTCAGCATAATAGTTTTATGGAGAACACTTTAGGTTAAAAAAACCACAAAACACATTTCCTTTAATCTAATTTCTTTCCCCCACTTTTGATCCCTAGAGTTATGTTACATGTTAGTAAACAGCTACGTGACACGCAAAGGCTGTAATTGTGATTTTTGTTTTTATTTTCTGGAGGAAAAGAGCTACTGTTTACATCTTGAAATATCTATTATTACTTTTGTGATATATTCAACTGAAAACATTTTCATACAGGAACTTTGCCGCCTTCTGACAGCTGGAACGAGGGTTGCAAAAATGAGCGCTGCTGAATTACAGCATGCCTTCCACCTGCTTGCCATTTCCCCAGCTCAGCAGTTCCAGCCCAGGTAGGACCGAAGCTGAATGGGAACGACCAGCCTTGATGGGGAGCACCAAACTCACCACTGTCACTCACACCTACCATGCGTCTTCCTTGTCACAGATGTTCAAAACACCTCCTAGTCAACAAAACACTTCTGTGGCAAACATTGCAATGCAGGAAGGGATTTGAAAATGTTGCTGACATTGGTGAGGAAGAGAAAGTGGTCAGCAAGCACTGCAGTGCCCTTTAGAGAGAGGAGGGCTTTCCAGCAAGAGCCAGGGGATTTCTAGACATGTTTTTGCCCAGACCACTTCTTCTCTTTCAGCCTTCCTTTTTCCATGGATCTGTGCCTGCCTCAGAGCTGTGGGATAACCAGACCTCCAAAGACTTCACCCAGTCTGCACCAGTGCAGGCACTTGCAACTGCAATAAATGTGTGTAACTGACCCTCAGCAAGAAGCTGGAGGGCAGCTATGCCCGTGCTGTTGCTGCCCTGCTTCTGAGTGCAGCAGTCACTGCCCATCCCACTGCTTTCACCATGGCTGGCAGGGCGCGTTTGTGTTCCTGGGACACCTGGAGGGGCTGAGCTCATCCCACCAGAGCAGCTGCTCTTTCCTCTTCCTCCTGGTTTCACATGTTTGCTTGCAAATATTCTCCTCCTTGCCAGTTGGTTCACAGCACGTGAGATAATCCCTTCCACATTTTGGGGAATGGAAAAGGCATCCAAAGAAACACACCTGCAGGGTGGGGTGGGCTGGTGGCGAGTGGAGCCTGTCACAGGGTCCCTCTCCCCACCGCTGCTAGCAGGCAATGCTGCAGCTCATGGTAACAGTGCTTATGGAGCCTCTTTTTTCCCCAATTCCCATAACACAAAAGCCTGTACATGTCTTTAGTTTCTCTTTTGCTCTTTAATTGCTCAAACGTCTGTATTTTTACCTTTCCCATGTGTGTGACATGGAGGAAGGAGGATTCCCCAATTCTGGCGAGTTCTGGGAAAAAGTGCCACAATTTTCGGCCAGATGCCAAGAAACCCTTGTCATTCACAGGCACAGCCCGCATTCGTTTCCTTAGCAGCTCCTTTGTTTGCGAGCACATCGTCAAGGTCACAGGGAAAGGAGAGGTTCATCAGGCACTGTTGGCCAGGCTTGCAAGCAGCTTTGAATTTGGGGACAAAATCATAAACCATGGAAGACTGATTCTGGCAGCGGAGCATGGGCAGGACTTTCTCTCTGCTGCCTGTGCTGCTGCCATTACATCAGACTGCTCGTGTCCTGTAGGTTAGTACGGTTTCCATTTCATATGTGGGGGAAAAAAGTGCTAAAATAGCAGTTTGAAAGGCAGGACCATGGTGAGGACCTGAATACCTTCCTCCTGAGAAGTACCCTTGGCCTGGCAGAGCCGTTCTGCCTGTGGGGTGGCTGCACCAGTTTGTCCTGAATGAGGACCTGCTGCCTGCCCAGTCCCAGCTCGGCCCCAGCCTCCCTCTCCATCCCACGCAGGGAGCAGAACGTGCGGGTGGTGTCTCTGTGGCTTTCCAGTCCCTGCTTGATCCAAGAGGATGTTTGGTTCCTGCAAAGGAAAACACAGTTGGATGTCATGCTAGAGGGAAAAAAACCAGATATACACGGGGCCAAGCTGGGATCTTTTACGAGTGTATGCAGGGGTTTCATCAGGGCTTAACCTGGCTCATCAAACCAAATGCTAATTTTGTCCATCACTAGTGAACAAGCTCAGGGATCAAACACAGGGGCAAGAAGCTGCTCAGTTTGCTCACGACGTGGTGTGTCACGACGTGGTGTGTCACGATGTGGTGTGTCACGTGAGGCAGTCCCAGCTGGATTGAGTGTCAGTTACCCTGTGATGAAAATGGAGTGCTGACACTGACCATGTAGAGCTCAGGGAATGGAAAAATGTGATATTAATTCTAGGGATACTACACAGTCCTAGTGATCTGCCACTGAGTGGTGCCACATGGCTTCACTGCGTGATGCTCGTCCGGCACATTTGTCGCTCCAATGAAACTTTGCTCCTCCAAAATACCACATACACTGAAGTGGTACAGCTCGTCCTATATGGCTGTGAGAACTGGAAATTCATGGTAGCATGAGGTTGATCACAGAGATGTGGTTTTTAGGTGGGGAGGGACTTACCATCCCCTCCTGATGGTGGCCTTGGGAGTGACATAGAGAATTGTGCACCAGAGCATCTCGACTCCACTGGGCTCATGAATCCTCCTGTTGTCACTTGCTGTACCTGTATCTATTGCAGAGTGGCTAATAGTGCCCATTTCGGCCTGAGATCGTTCCATTGCCTTTTGCTTTCCCCTTACAATATTACAAATAGCAAACATTTTTGGCCGTGTACTTTTTTTTTTAATTGAAATATTTCTCATTAAAAAAGCTTTCTAAGTCTGGTTACTGTTTTCCCTTACTGGGAATATTCATTCAGCAATTACCTTTGCCAAAGATGATGTAGTGCAAGCAGGTGTTACAGCCTTACTTTCAGCGGTATGGAAAATACATTTCATTTCTGACAGCGATCCTGCTGCTTCAGTGGAAGGCTACCCCATGCAGAGATAGGCTGGTTAGATCAAACTGTACTAATTGCAGAGTGATTTGGAAATCTGTTCCACTTGCAAACAGAATGAATCCAACACTTTGTAACATTGAATCAACAAAGGTCACATTTCATAAATATTACAGAGCAATTTTCATAGATAATGCAGCAGGCTAGTTAATGATTAGAGCAGTAATCTCCTGACGTAAAGCCACGATGAATAAAGGACGTATTTTTACTGCTTCTGTTATTATTTCCTCAGGGATCTTAACCAAAGGCAGAAGAAATTATTAGGGTCTTTGAAATCTACCCCATCAAACTATAGCTGTTCTTCCCAATGGCTTTTGGGTTAGAAACTAGAAAATTTAAGAGATTTTAGAATATCTGTCAGATTCTTGATGGGAAAGTAAGTGTGTTGGTTTCAATCCAGTTCTACTGGATTCTGTGATTAAAAGAACAGCCTCGATAACTGGTGGGAATTGGCAGAGCTCAGGCTAAGCAGGGATGCAATTCCCCCTCTTGTTCCAGCTGCTGGACCTGCTGGATCAGGGCAGAAAATTTTGGTAAAGATCTAGTTCTGCTCCTAGGACTGACCCCCGAGACAGGCACCTCGCCTGAGACGGGGTCTGGCACCATTTCTGAGATGGAAAGGTATCCGAGCTACCTGAGCAGTGATTTTGTAGTCTGTGGGATTAGCCCTGCAGGGAGGCAGTATTGTACATACTATATCTAAGAGAAGGTGTTGGAATGAATCCTGACATTACTCAGAGGCGTAAAACCAGAAATCTTGGGCCCATGTACAGACAGAGGACTTAAAACCAGAGGATGCAATTTCCCAGGATTTAATTAGGCATGTTTTATATCCAATAACTGCGCACACATAGACAATCCATATTTCTCAGTAGGGTTTTATCTGCTGTGAGCCATTTGTGTCTGGATTTGATGGGCTAGACAATCCTGATATAAAACTGTGGGACAACTGTGATCCAACAGTGCTTATGGGTGGAGGGCTTGGGAATCAGCAAAATTCCAGCAGGCATTTTATATACCCTTTCTCCAGAAGAAACCCCCAGGGGATGGAAAGTGACCAGTGTCACTCTGTAATGCATTATTGAGAGAAACAAAATGTAAAGCCCATTATGGAACATGCAACAATTTCCAGGCACTTGAATCAAGGGGTGGAATCAGTTACATCTCCATTTGGGAAAACTGATGAGATGAAACGTGAATTGTCCACACATGACACCTTTTGGACATTTCAGGGTTTAATTTTCAATTTTTAGATGCTCATGCTTTGAGACTGTTCAGAACCTAGATCTCAAAATGTAATTCCTTGAAAATCTAATGCAATTCAGGTGAAAAAAAAAAAACGAAACCAGCAAAATCCAAACATTCATGCAAGCAGCAGCCCAACTAAACATAGCACAACCCGAATTGTGAAAACCAGCCCAAAGCGGCATCAACACCAGAATCAGCAGAAACTTGGAAGGCTTTTCCCACAGCCTGACACGGGGGACCCCGACAGGCAGAGGTTCGCAGGGTCACTGCTCCCTGCTGGGCTCACCCTGCCTGCAGCCAGTGCTTTCTCCAGCCCTGCCTCCATCCCAGCTGGAATGGGCTGGAGAAAAATAACTGGAAGTTTCTTGTCAGAGCAGATGCGTGGCACAGCCAGTTGACAAACGAGTGAAAGAAAACAAAATATCACACTGTCGTTTAAAAATAGCTTCCGTAAAAATACCACGGGCAGTGCTTTTACCAGGCAGAGATTGGCGACTGATTCAGGAGGGTTATCAGCATACCTGGCGCTGGATAAAACCCGATCTCTTTGCGAGGCATTCTTCCTTGGTCAGACAGATTGTGGGACTGCGGTGAATGCCTGAGAAACTCTAGAAGTTTTCTGATAATGCAGCAGTCTGAAGCAAGGGGTTTCTGCTCCTCACCTGCAATGCAACTTTAGAAAAGCTCCATGTGGTCTGACACTGCAAAGTGGCATTCTTGGAGTTTGGTGAGAGCGGGCAGTTAGCAGGCAGCAGAGCAGGGTGTAGATGTTATTCCTCTCCCGTACCCATTCCCTGTTCGTGTCAAATGCAAGCTGGCTTGGTCCTCGGACAAAGTGGGGTAAGCAACCCTGTGCAAGGGTGATCCTATCCTGTAAATTAGAAGTAAAAGCACTTGTAAAGGCTAGGCACCATTAAAGAGGTTTGGAGACTTCCGTAAGTGATGTCTGTGCCTTGTAGTCACTCCCTGAAGTGATATATTTTGATCACAGACTTTACCATGCAATTTTGGGAAGTTGATCCATTGAGTGTTCTTGCGGGGTCATCAGTGTCATTTTTAAAGCACAGCATACGTGTGCAACGGTTTTCCAATAGCAAAGTTCAAATTGCATGACCCAAGATTTAGAATCATTGTGACTTTTAACATTCCTTCTGGTCTTCAGCCTCTTAATTCTGCTTATACAATGAATTCAGGTGTTAAAATGAATGTATTCATTTTATTTTGCTCTGTTTATTATAAAGTGCTTAAAGCATCATTTAGTTTGCAGCTGTTATTTGGATCTATTTGCATTATTCCAATTATTTCACCCAATAGGGGAATTAATATTCACTAGCTGAACAAAATTGAGCAATGAACCAAAAAACACCAATTTGATTAAGGGACTCTTGAACATATTTCAAGACAAAAGGAGAAATGGATGGAAAGAGAGAAAGAGCACATCCCAAGCTCTTCTGTGATGGCATCATTTGTTGGTTCACTGCAGTCCCCTAAGACCTACTTTGACCCATCAGTCACCTAAAACTTCATAGCTGGAGACACTGCTGAAATCCAGAGGCTTGAAGCTCTGTCAGTACTGAAAAAAAGTATGTTAGAAGTAAAGCGACTGGACAAGTAGCTTTGCTAGAGCAAGTGCCATTCTCATGACCCTAAGATTAAAGATCTTTCCTGTTTTTATGTAGTATATCCTGCCTGTTTTTTACACGTGACTGCATTAGCAAAGCACATAGTGATGAAAATACGTGCAAAAACATAAAAAGAGACAAATCAGGCAACACAGTGACCTATCCCAAAGCAGGGAAACCCCAAGTTGGGGCTGCCCTCGCAGCCGACACCTACCCACAACCGTGTGTGTCCTCTGATGGTCGGTTCACATCATGTACAGCGCACTCTGAAGGACAGAGTCCCTGCCTCCCCACTCAGGATTCAGGACACAGGATCTGCTGGCTTGCCAAAGCTTCACAAAGTGGCCGCTTGGCTGGGAACACCCTGAGAGCACGGCAGCGCCCTGCTCCTGGGGTACAGCTGCTTACAGTCGTGTTGTGCAGCAAGTAGGGGGAGGCAGGAGCCCCGTTTTGGGTCTCCTTTGTAGGAGCACACATCTGCACGAGGCCATCTTGCACCTTTCCCTTTCACTCCCTGTGCCCCATCCCCAGCATCCCACCCATGCAGCATTCCCACTGCTCCTGCTCTTCTAGGCTTTCTTCAAAACGCTTCCTTGGGCGATTCTCTAACCTCCAGGGAGAGCTGCATGTCAGAGATTTCCCTTCCTGCACAATGTCCATTCCCTGGTGGGATCCACATGGGTCACTTCTGGGGACAGTGACAGATCCATCACACCACTGGGTTTCCTGCTGTCCCATCTCGAGGCCAATTTAATCATAAGGGGCTATTTGGGATTGTTTTTTTACTGAAGGAATGAGTTACTGTTCTTCAAGCTGAGGGGACAGCAAGTGACACTCAAGACCTTTCACTCCCAGATCTGTTGTTGCTGCTCCTGGTACGGCCTGGAAGGGAAACCAGCTGCCCCCAGCTCACCCAGTAACCATGAACAGCAAAGGTGGGAAACTAAAACTTCCGCAGCACAGCCTGTTGCCACATCTACTCAGCCTGGACCAGTGACTGACCATTTGCCGCCAGCATCCCCCACAGGAAGGATAATAATGCATGTTGTCAAAAGGCCTTTTAGCAATATCAGGATACGCTGTCCCAAGGGGAGGAGGCTACGTACCAAGCCTTAAGCTGTTCCAGGCTTCAGAGAACAGCAGTCAGCAAAATAAATGTGGCTGCACTGGGACGCGTTGTTTTCAAAGCCCTGTGTGACAGCACCAAGTGGCATCAATCAGAATAACCTGTCACAGACCGTGTGCCTCCATGGCCATTTCTCCATCCCAGCTCAGACTCTCTGAGGCAGTGGTTGCACTAGAAAGAAGGCGAAGAAGTAGTAACGCAGGAGATGGGGAGATGGCAAAAAAGCACTGATGCTGGAAAACACCATTGAAATGCATCCCACTAGAAAGCTGTGCCGAGGCTGTGTTACGGCAGGAACACGAGGGGCTGTCCTGCTTCCTGAGACCCCAGAACAGGCTCCGAGAGCTGCTTTCTTTAGCATCAATTTCAGAGCCAACATTTTGGCTTTTCTGTATGAAGAAGTGGAGAACTTTGCCCTGATGTGCACCTCCTGCAGTCCCAGGGTGTCCAAACTTCCTCTAAAATAGTCTGCAGGATTTAGAGCAGCTTTTAGTTAAAGCTCAGCCCGTCCCCAGGGAACCCGTGGAGCGAGGCCAGTGGCACATCCTCCTGGAAGCAGGACACTCCCTGCTGCTAAATACTTCACATTCCTGCCAGACACCAATCAAGACTCAAAGACGAACTGGAAACCTGACCAGGAGGTTACTCAGTTACATTTGCCTTGGGGAACATTTCTGACTAGCAGCAAGTAAAGTCAAAACCTCAGTCCAGACCTCACCTCCAGATCCAAGCTGTATCCTGACCAGCCTCAACAGCCTAAATGTGGGGTGTCACAACCTGGGATCTCTGCCCGCTTTGGACACTTACCCTTTTGCTTGATATCCCAGGTGTTGAGCTATTGCCACCTGTGGTATTTGAAGACACTTTCACTAATTTATCATCTCCAGGCTTCTGTCGTGGTGCTGTCATTCTCTCAGAAGGTTTCTGCCTGTCTTTGTTTAAGGAACTCATTGCAAGACACGTCTCATCAGGGTTGTCTTAAAAGATAGGCAGGTGTTGATGTCTTTTCACCTTCCAGTTTGGGTGAAGTCAACATGCTCATTCTCCTTCAGTGTGTGAGCGGGTGAGGAGAGAAAAACAGCTTGGCTTGGGCTTACCACCACTGAATGGCTTCTAGGCACTGTGCTATGATAACTAAACAACCCTGCCCACATCCTATGGGGCTAATAAGTATTTTCCATATATGAAATCAAGATACTAAGAGTAGATTTTGTAGAGTGAAGTGCCAACATGTCCTACTGAGAACAAAAGAGTTTGCTGAAAAATCAAGCCAAAAGTAATGTGCCCATGAAAATGAGGTTCAGTACGGGCTGGGATTGGGGTGCCAGAGCTTGTAGCTGCTACCCCAGTCCCGCTGCTCTAGCACTTGGGGGTCAGCGGCTGAGATTAACTTTATTTTTGGAAGGAAGAACTCCTGTTCTTAGCTGTACTCGAGCATCAGGAAAACTGCTTCATAAATTTATTTTGTTTTCCCCGTCTCGCTCCTCATTGACTTGTTCCCACACTTTTTGGCAGCCTCTAGCACCAGGCCAATGTGCTGCTTCTGTGCAGAGATAACCTTGTGTGAGAGAAGCTTAGGCAGAAGGAATAACAAAAATCCAAGATCCATATTTTAAGAATTATTGAAATAGTTTCTGGTATACTTATTTCTTAGGACAAGAAATTTTTGTATATATCAAAACCAAAAGAAAACCCTGAGGTGTTGAATTTCCCCTTTCTATCATCATAGTTATTAAAAAGGAGGTACCACTTGCCATCTGCTTGTGATGACACTACACCCAGGTGGTCTTTCCACCTGTCCCTGAGTTTGTCCTGGGGTGCTGCTGTGCTTTGCTCATTACTGCTAATGTTGCCCTTCTGCCAGGTTAGGGGAAGATGCAGCAACCCAAAGTTTTTCAAATCCAGGTTTCAGGAAGAAATGAGAGACATGTATCTGTCCAGTCTGTTGGGGGAAAGAATGAAGAATAAATTGTTCTAGTGACATGCAGTTGCTGGCTATTAATTCCTTTGAGGATTTTGTATTGCTTCCGAAGCAAATATAAGATTAACTGTTGGAGTAACAGAGTAGTATAGGATACAGATCTAGGGGTTCTTGTAACGGAGATGTTATTCACTTAACCAATGCAAAGCAAAACTACTTACAGCTGTAATTTTGTGTTTGCGTGCTCACCATGATGTCTAGCTGCCCAGTAGCCCCCCAGTACAACCTGAGAAGGCAGGGATGCTGCTTTTGTGGGCCAATCCCCCAGCCCCCCCCCCCCCCCCCCCTGCCCCATACCCCCCCCTACTTGAGCAGGTGCCTTGTGAGAGTATCAGCCCTTTTGGTGCAATCACTTGTCAACATGCAGAGGTGAGCAGAGCAAAAAGCAGCCCGGCTGTGAGAAGGCAAGTGGAAAA
Organism: Falco biarmicus; assembly: GCF_023638135.1. Lineage (NCBI taxonomy): Eukaryota > Metazoa > Chordata > Aves > Falconiformes > Falconidae > Falco > Falco biarmicus. The sequence goes on along the minus strand of NC_079288.1, from coordinate 79,886,615 downwards.
TAGGTCTCAAGTCACCTGAAACCTTCCTGGTGATTCACCCAGCTGCAGGGGCTGCCCAGCCCAGCTGCACCAGTCAGCGGTGGTGCTTGGAAGAAATGCTGCTGCCGTAAGAATGCCACTATTTTGTAAAAGCATTTTCGGGACCTTCCAGTGCCAGATATCCAGACGTGCTAATGCAAAATGCATTAACCCAAGCAGCAGGAGCTCCGGGGCTGCTGGCGCCACTGAGTTCCACTCATTTCATCTTTATTATAAATACTGCATTGTTGTCTCATTCTTTTCTCTCATCCTCTCTTTAGAAAAGAATTATAAGGCTCTAGTCGACTGGTCCCTTTGACTTAATACAGTTGTTAAACCACAGGCAGTAAATACCTCTTTCAATTGTTTAAGGCGGATGTATTTATTTCATTGGAACAACTGAATTAAATCTCTATGAGCTAAAGAATCCCCCCTTGCACGGCAGCTCTGCTTGTCTACCTCTGAGCTGAATGCAAAAGCAACTCCTCAACCTGCCGTATGAAATCAGCCCACCTTCAGGCTTGGTCCCCACCTCAGCTTAGCTTTTGTGGTTCAAGAAATATTCCAGCCCCAAAAATATAAACAGTGTTCTTTCACCAGGCGTATCTCAGCTGACAAATGCTAATTGTTATGCAAACTATCCCGAAGATGAGCTCTTCTCCCAGGACTGAAGGGCAGCCCCCTCCCAAATGGAAGGGCAGCTGTTCAAACAGTGCGGGATGCTCTGCCCGGCTGCCGGAGCAGGGGGAATGCCGAGCAGTGGGCGCTGAGCTGGAGCTGTGCCATACCACCACGGTTAACACCCCCACTTTTGTGGAAAAAAACCTCTGCGACACAGCTGGAGAACTTTCACCGACCTCATGCCATCAGGAAAACAATTCTGTTTCAGCAGAAACCAGATATAAAAATTGTTTCTTCGGGCTCATGCAGTCGGACGCTTCCCCCCTGCAACTGGGGGAAATTAATTCCGGTCGTTGGGGAAGGATTGGGGTGGGAGAGCGATGCTCTGCCAGCCCAGAGGATTTGGCAGGCACCAGGGATGGTGAAAATGCCGTGCGAGCCTTGTTCTTACCTGGAGGCGGGTCAGTGCTCAGGGCGGGTGATGCTGCTGGGCCGTGGCTCCCACTGGAGTCCCATGGGGAGCTGGCACCCAGCTCCCCTTGCTTGGGAAAGGCACGTTTGTGCTCGATTGATGCTGCTTATAGCTCAACTGTAGGCAGCAGCTCAAGGGAAATTTGAACATGCTATCAGCGCATTTTTCCTTCCAGTCCTGTTTAGTTGCTGCTCTTTCCCTGCTCAGCAGCTCTCGGTGCAGGGCTGGGCTCCCAGCGCAGGGTCCTTGGCATCGCTCTGAAGCATGGGAGTCACCCCAGAGGGGCAGAGCAACTCACCATGGTGGCTTTTAAAAACCATCCTGATGGGGCCAGTGGGAATCTGCGTAAGTCTTGTTCTTTGCCTGCACTTGCTCAGCCCTCAGAGAGCACAGCCTTGGCGAGAAGGAGGTGGCTTAGTGGTGCAGGACAGCTCCAGGAGAGCAGCTCCCACTTTCTGATCTTATACTGAGTCTGTCAGACCACGCTGGCTGCAGACAAAATTTACATTTCAAGCCCTGTATGAGACATGCATAGAGACCACTGGTGGGTGTTGCTGAATTCTATCTGTATCAGCCACATCATTGATCTTCCGGGGTGAAAACCACCTTTCTTGCCATCAGAAAACATGGAAAAATGTGTCTTTCCTGGAGGTGACCTAGGATGATTTAAAGGGGTGGCTGTGCTTCTTGATGAACACACAGAGAGCTACTTCTGTATGTGGTCGTGCTGAATTTCTGAGCACTGGGTTTAACCAGGGCTTCATGCCATCCTTTTAATCCTTGAAACTGGTTTTGGAGGTCTTTATGTTTGGGTTTGGGTTGCTTTTTTCATTTTTAAGACAGCCTTGTGTTACTGCAGCAGGGAACTTTGGGGTGTTTTGATTTTGTTTTGTTTTTTTAAATAAAGTGCTTTATCCCACCTATACCTGCATAGTGTTCACCTGTATAAGAAGGACATCATCAGTCTTAGTGCATTTTGAGATGAAAATACATAGAAAGGGAGAATGGAGGAAGGACTACAATTTGAAGATTCAGGCAATGAGGAAAAGTTTTCAATGATTCTTATATTCTTGACATTTAATAGCAACATTTTCATTGATTTCAGTAGCAGCAGGCCTACAGTATACTTAAAAAGGAAAAAAAAAATGGCATTTGACCCAACAAATGTGTTCCAACCTCACATCTCCTTCCCTGCTTTTGCATCAGTTCCCAGTATCTGACTGAGCAAACCAGCCATGTGCTATCTCCACGCTCCACTTTCCCCTTCAACAGCTCTGTCTGGCAACTTATTTTACACAATATGGTAAAACTGCCTCCCCAAAGGGCCACAGAGGCATGGATTCGGTTGCCAGGGAAGGCCACTGATTCCTCTCAGCAAGGGCACTTGGCTCAGCTCACGGTGTCCCTGGTTGTTTTCGTCTGAGACTGAGCTGATAAGGGGATTTCCTTTCAAGTGGAAAAGCATAAACTGTATTTATATGCAGATAATTTCTTATTTGTTGGGTTTAGCATAACAGGGTGAATTTCTGGCCTGTCTCTCCAGCACTTTCTGACCACATGAAACATATTCACAATTGTCTGGGTGGGAGATGTTTTGCCAGAAGCTGGAGAGATGCCACAGTACAGCTGGCTGTGGAAGTCAGAGGTAGAAAGACATGACCCGTCACCTTCACTCTGATTCTTCTATAAGGAGGTAACGTAGACCACAACACCTGCCTAGCATTTGCTAACATGTTTGTTACAGGTCCTTATGCCACTGCCCCATCATTTTATCTGGGTAAACTATATATATTTTAATCAAAAGTTTTGAAAAAGAAACCCTTGAAGCATAGCTAATGCCTTCTGAGCCACCTGCAGGACTTAGTCATTTTGCAGGCAAGTAGGACCAGGTTCAGCTGAGGAGCAGGAGAGACTGAATTACATATGTAGCAGAGGAAGGATTTGCTGGAAAAGCTGGTAGAAGATTATCAAACTATGCACACCCAGGAGGAGGGAAATATCAAACCAGCAGTAATTCATGTACATCTGGGAAACCTACCCCATTCCTCACTGCAGGGGTTTCAAGGTTCACAGCAAACTGATAATTATTAGTCTTTTCTGTACCACTTTACAGTTGCAAAGCACCTCAGGATCCCTCCCTGCAGGAATTCTTCATTTTTATTATTTTATCTGGGGGTTTTATATTGCAATCACTTTAGTGACTCCCATGGGAGTATGCTTTTGAGGTTTAAAGATTAAGCTTTTTAAAAATGCATATTCTTCTAATGTTATACATCTGGTTTTCTTTAAAAGTAATGTTACTCATTTTAGAAATCTTTATTTACAGGGTCCTTTATAACAGGTCCATCTAACTCTTAGGCTGTGGATGTTACGAGCAGCTCCACCTGAGCCACAGTGCTTTCAAACCTCTGGACTCTTCCAGTTTCACCCTCCTAGGAACTCTTGTGTGACGGATCAACGTACATGAAGGTTTTGCAGAGGAACTTCTTAAAGTCACCTTTGCTTTATGCTCATAAAGTCCAACAAATAATAAAAACATTTCTGAAAACCAATAAATACCTGAATGCCTTTCCCTTTCCGGGAGTACTTGCTGCTTCTTGAGTCCTTGGGGGTTTGGACCGGTGTCTTTCAAGAAACGGCATGTAGCTGTGGCTCACCTGCCTCCACGCAGTCTTCTGGTTGTAGACAAAGTTTTTTCATTTTGGGGGTGCTGTTTGCCCCCCTCTGCAGTAGGATCTGATACCTTTATTTCTCTCAGCTTTGAGATTTTCGGTTCTTTTTTTCCAAGCAGAAGAGACACATGAAAAGCCAAGTGCTCAGAGGACAGTGCTGAGGGTCCTGGATGCCTTGAGCTGGAGCTGAGATCATTCTTCTGGTGTGAAACATCCATTAATCAGCATTGAAAGTTAAAATTAATGTAAGCAGAGTTGAGATTTCAAATTGAATTTCTGCAGACATAGGCAGGTCCCCCAGGCCATGTGTGTGTGTACATGTAACAAACACATGCATATGTACTTGTCTATGTCTGCATGTATACATACACACAAGCGTGAATGAAAAAAAAAAATATATGCTGCATTCCAGGAAGAAAGGTAAGCATCAATCAATATAGAAAGCAATATCAGAAAAAATTCAGTTACCATCACAGAAGATACCATTTTCCTAGTCCTGCCCGCTAGAACTGCGTCACCCTAACCGCACTACGCTCACATCACCTAAGAATTTAAATGGTGCAAAATAGCAGCATTTTTTAAGCTTTTGGTTTTCAGGGAACCTTTCTGCTTTAGAGTTTCTCAGCTTGAGAAGGTGCTAAGCTGCACAGTGGATTCCTGTACCTTGTGCAACCATGCAAATTACAGTCCAGCTCAAAATACAGCTTCCATCTTTTACTTAACCATATCCTGATGTGAGATGATACAATATTGAGAAACACTTCAAACTACAGTAGTAGTAACACAAATCTTTTGTGTTTTCATTAAGTGGAATGAATCCCTGAGGACTCAAGAGAACTCAACAGAAGTCTGCGTATGCAAAAAGAGAGGCTGGTTATGGTAGGCAAGGTTGGAGGTATGTGTATAGTCGACATGCCCATTAGCACAGTGAGTAGACAAACACCACCAGCATGATGGGGATTTTGGTGAGGGACCCTTCCCTCCTGTCTGTACCAGAGACAGAAGGATAACAACCATCACCATTTGTGAGATCTCAGTTGGAGGGATGTAAAGACATCAATGCTCCATCTATTCGAGGCTGCATACAGACCCTAACTGAGCTGCAGCAGATACTCAAGTCTTTCACCTGTAACATGTAAGATCACCAACTGAAAGTCAAATGTTTTGTGCCAGGTAAATGTTTCTTGTCCCTTTCTGCTGGCAGTGAAAAGTTCCTTTGCAGAGAGGAGCAGGCATGTCCTAATGGTGAGAGCTGCCTTGTGCGAATGCCATAAGCAGCTGCAGACAAGCTTGGATACAGAGATCTGCACAGGGACAGCAGCAAAGGGAGGCGGCATTCCACAGAGCTCTTTGAAACAGGCAGTGGAAATCCCAGTCACAGGACCAAGGTGGCCACTTTCAGGCAATCAGACCAAGTACAGAAGCAGAAACAGCTCCAGCCACAGCCTTTGACACCTTCCTTTTAGAGGACGGCAGGCTGGACTTTTCTGCGCTGCCATCTGCAGTAAACGTGTTTCTTTCCAAATATCTCCAGTCCAAGAAACCAGTCTACGAGATGCCAGCGCTCATCTTCCCTGGGAGGCAGATCAGTCAGGGTGTCAATTAAAAGCACTTGCTGAAGGTGAGCTGTGTATAAATGAATCTAATAGGAAAGCTCCGTAGGTCAGCAGCTTCCTGCCAGGGATGGGGGAATGTCACAGCACATTGCTTGTTGCTATTGCACACGCTGGTAATGCTGTCTGTCGTCACCTGGAGGCCATGTCCCTGGATATGTTAATGACACCTTTGCCTGCAGCCTGCACGGTGCTGTGGTTTGTCAAGTTAGAGATGAAGGTTTGTTTCTGTAGTGAGCAAAGATCTTGTGCTACTGAAATGCCCATGTGGGCACATCTTACTAGCATCCTGGATGGCTGTCTCCATGCTTGGGAAGCATCTGCTCATACACCAGAAAAGCAATTGTCACGCGCCCAAGAGGTTGTCTTGCATGCAACCAATTGTCACGCAACCAATGGGTTGCTCTATAGACAGTACTATATGGAACCAAGATGACAAGCGGAGAAGGTGCAGTCTAAAAAGGGGCATCACCAAGATGCAAACCACTGGAGATCCTCACAGACATCAGCAGGATTTGCCAGTAGATGTTGCTAAACCTCCAGGGGTGAGTGGGTCCTGCATGCTCTGCAATCTGCTCCGGGTCCAAAAGCGCCAGCCATGGAGTTGGAGTTGCTTCAAGGACCACACAGGCTGAAGAGGTGGACTCAGACCATTCACAGTGAAGTTCTGCCCTCTGACACAGAGGTGGCCCAAGATGATCAGTTCATTAGCCAGATATCCAAATCAGGAGGAAAAAAGATTGCCTGTTGTCTCTGATAAGCTGCAAAGGTAGAAAAATCTCTGGTCAGAAGCGACAGAGGGTAGGCACTCTTGCATGCAGAGTGACACTTGAAGGTAGAACCCATTTTGTCAGCCGTGCCCAAGAACAGAAGATGACCCACACCAAACATAGCTCAGTTTGGGGCAATATTCAGCCTGTGCCCACCAAGTTCACAGGATATAACTTGAAATTACAGGAAACACAAAAAAGGCATGATTGCACACATGATGTGGAAGAAGCAAATCTTCCCACAATATGCCTCAGAACTTCAGGAGAAGGGATGAAAAAATCCCAATGCTCAGCCATACACTGCTGGCCACTTCCCTCAGATGATTTTTTTTTTTTGCCTAACCTAATATTTTAAAGGTTATATTATTGGCTGATGCTCCTCAGCCAATCAGTTCCCATCTATTTTATTTCAAAACTTGCTTCATATTTATCCTCCCAGAGACTTCTAAGCAGAAGTAGATGTTTCCAGAGATGCCAACAGAATACTGGATTAGTTCGGGGTTTTTTTGAGATGAAGAGGAATTTGAGAACAGAAGCAGTTTATATTTACTCACCAAGCCCTTTATTTTGTAATAGGAAAACCAGACATGAATATGGGAAAATAATGTAGGTTTCTCTTGTGAGCAGAAAGGTGGCTTTTTTCCATAAAATGTCTCAAAACAATCACAATCCAAATAATGAGAAAAAAATCTAATGGGGAGACGACTGGTTGGTCACAATTCAGACAAATATTTGTTATGCGAAAGCAATTCTTATTTTAAAAAGGCAATGCAGGACATTTGGGAATGTTCTGAAGAGCTTTATTCCCATCTCCGCAGCAATGTAAAATGGCGTGATTCAACCATTTGCATTGCAGCAGCGGGTCAGCCGCTCTGAAGGCATGATGGTTGGGCACGGGGGCTGCTTCTGCCAGAAATCGTAGACATTTTACGTCATGCACATTCTGCTTCTCAGTTTCCCGTTACTGTTTTCTTTCAGTTTAGGGATAATCCGAGATGGTATGTTTCTTGCCATTTCAAACCAAGAGAAAAACCGCAACAGTATTTTCCATGTAAGCCAAAACCTTTCACGTGCCAACTGTCCAAGCAGACAAAAGAGCTTTGATCATAGTCAGACACCATAGCTAGCTACTTGTTTTAATTACAGAAAGTTTTAGCTATTATTACACGACAAGCTGGCACATTCAGCGCATGACATAATTTTATGAAAGCTTTTCATTTCTGTCAGCACAGCTCCAGCCCTAGGCTATTCCACTCACAGCAGAAGCATCAGTTTGAACGAAGCCAGGGAGATACCTCAGACCAAGACCTACAAGAACCTGACCATGCACCAACCCTGCTCCCAGCCTGGGCAGGCGACCGTCACCCTCCATGCCCCAGCCAGGGGAGAACTGTGAACTGCCCACAGATCACGGGTTTTCTTTTGTACTTTTGATTTTTTCAGGTCAAAACAATCTAAAACCCTGGGTTTTGGACATATTGCATATTGCTTTTACTTGACATTTTTCCTTCTATTTATAGTACACTAGCTGTTTTGAGTGACTGATGAGCTAACACCCAAAATATTGGTTTTTTCCTGCCTGGATCACTGTCAGACCATCAGAAGAAAACAGCTGTGGTGCAGGTCAGTCCAAACGTTTTCCCAGGTATTCCTGGGCTGCTCCATGTTTTCACCTCTCTTGGCAATATTTTCATTTTGGCAAAGGTTTCTGTGAAACACTCAGAAAAGCACTGATGAATAGCAAATCAAAGGGGGTATGACAGTCGTCAAAAAGTCTCCGTGATTTCTGTTTGAACAAATGATTATGAGGACTCATTTTCTCATAGCCACAGAGCCCTAATCCTCATCTGTTCAGCACATTAGAGGAAAATGCCAAATTACATCCCCTATCGCTGCATCTAAGTTCAAATGAAATCAAATAAGCGTAGTAAAGAGAATAAACACAAATAATTAGTGACAAAGATAACATAGGAATTGGGCTGAAAGAATATCTTTCCCTGGGAAAACACTGGAAAGCATTGTCAGGGTTTAATTTCAGAGATTTCGGTTTACTGTCAGAGATTAATTTAACAGCCATTAAAACATCTTATTAACTCAAGTGCTAATTGAGTGCTTGGCAGGAATAACAGAGCAACGCCAACCATACACATACATAAAAATTGCTAGAATTCGAAGAAATTCTGTGGCTTAATGTTTTAGTACTTTTATAACTTGCTTTTGGCTGGCTTAGGTGGCCTTACCTATCTACCTTGTACCCATTTTGAAGACGCCGTGCTCTGATGGCACACAGTGTCAGCCGTCCTTAGAGATAGTTAAGTCCATTTGCAGTATTTTTGGCTAAGATCTTCCAAATCTGGCTGAAACATGGCTCACAGCAGTGCCTGAGTTTTCAGGCTGAACTGTGCAAACTGCTGAGCTTTGAGAAGTCTCAGTGCCATGATGCTGATGTGATGGGTGCTGAAGAAGGTGAGGTGGGCACCGACGGAATGAACTGCTCCAGCTGTTTCAGTAAAGAACCCAAGACCACGCTGACCACCACCTTCCCAGGACTCGTGTTTGGTTTCCAGAGTACCAGAGAATTTTTCTTTCTTCTACATGGACATCTACGGTTTTTAGGGAGAAGTTAGACTGATACCACTCCTTCTTCTACATTTGACTTCCAGCTGCATTGTTTTGTGGTTGCCACGGGCTGCTTCCTGGGTCCTTTCTTCCCTTGCACCCATAGCCTGTGAAGGCACGCTACCATGGCTCCTAGATTGAGAGAGGACAGCCACATATTGCTGTACTTTCACAGAAGCACAGAGGTCGCCTCCACTATCACTCCCTGTAGGAGGAAAGCAACTAATTTTTCCGGTCCAAGCAAAGCCAAGACATCGTATTGCCTGAATTTTGTTTGGGGCCTCAAGGGGAGTATATCCCACTGCTGCAGATGTTGCAGGGACACTCAGCTCCAGACCTCTCCCCTTGATGACTACAAATGGAAGCAGGTGGTGAGGACCTCAGCCCTTTAGGGCAAGCCCAAACTTCAAGTGACATAGTCTAAATTAGTTGGGCACAGGCAGGAGATATTTTGAGCTCAGCACATCCTAAACATGCTACAGATACTTTGAGGTGAAGTTATGGGGTCATGAAGTTTGTCGTGCATAAAACTACCGTAAGTTCTGTTTTCTAGCCCTCAGCCGAGATGTACCCCAAGCGATTTGTCTTTGGATAGACAGAAAGCAACGGATGAAGCCAGAATTTACAGCCAGGCTGTAGGTGCCCTCACTGACCCCAGCTCCTGACCTTCGTGTGCTCCCATACGCTGGGTCTCTCCGTTACTGCAGTACCTGCAGCAAGCGGGGCTTCCTCGCTCAGCAGCCGCACGGTCAACGGTCCTACACAGAGCCACCTGGAGGCTCTAGTTAGGAGCTCCTGGAAGATTAACTCCAGTTTAAAAGCTGCTAAACTGTCCCTGATGGTTTGTTTGCAGCTCCAGTGAAGCAGGGGCCAGCAAGCAGGAATGAGTGGGACGGGGCTGGGAGCTGTACCTGGGACAATGTCCAGGCTGCCAGGCGTGCACAGGTACTCACAGAGGTTATAAAGTGCTTCAAGTGGTCCAATTTATGGGGAACCTCGTCCAGAGGGAGGGAGGTTGTGCGGCATATATCCTCTTCCCCAGCCACCTAGAATGACCAGCCACCAAACAGCTACCACTTATTAATAAACTTGCTTAAAGAAATTGGCTGGAGTCTTACTTTTCATTGTGCTGAATGAATGGGGCTAAATATAATCCAGACCTCGTTTTGCTGGATAACAATGTGGGAGAAACTTCCTGTTCTAGCAGAAATCCCTGAGTTTAGGAGTTTCTCTAGGCTGGGTGAAATTCTTCAAATCTCAAGAAACACTAAGGTCACTCTCTAAATTCCTCTCTCCTCCCAAATAAAGATATTATTTGAATACTGTGTGTGAAGGGTAATGCAATGTCTTTATTAGAACCCAGCTGAAAGCACAAGATGTTTCAATCAATGAGCACTCAGAAACAAAGGTACTTCTTGGCTTAAGACCCAAATTCAATAGTTATTTTTTCAGCTGAACTGGAATAAAGACATTATTTAAACATGTATCTGTCATCTGACACTGCCTGCGGCTTGCCGTTGGATATCTATTTCTCAGGAGCGCTGTGGCAGCTCCTTATGTAAAGGGGAAAAAAATATAACCATTTCCTTGCGTCACTTCATGTGGGATTAAATCTCCTTATGCCTCCTGTGGAGCACCATGTCAGGGAAGGGTTTCAGGTGCTGATGAAGCCCGTGGTGGGTGTGCAAGTGCACACTGGTCTTTGCAAAGAGGCGTGTTGGTGTTGCAGACTTGCAAAATAAAGGGCCTCAGTGTTGGATTTTTCGCTTGGTGCTAAATAAGCCACAGGACGGCTAGGCTGTGGGAGCGAGGGCATCACTGGAGAACCAGGAGCTCAGCAGTGGCACTGCTGCCAGGGCTGGGACTCAGGGGATTCAGCCATGTAAGAATGCTTTAATCCTGCCACGCTCCTCTTTTTCATTTTGCCTTTGGTTACACTGCCAACCCATCAACCTTGCTGATGAGTTCTCCAGGAACAGCTTCCATCCCCCAGCGCTGCCAATGTGAGCATTGTCCTTGCAAAGACCTTTGCTCGAGGAGAAAACCACGGTGCTAAGCTGTGAGTCCCGTTTAGCTCTGCAGTTGCAAGATCTGGTCCTTTCCCTTTGTGACAGTGCCACACATAAGGGACCTGAACCCAGCCTTGCCAATAAATCCTGGCCGTTCTTCAGCTCAGGAGGCTCCCACGTCCCAGACATCCAGCTGCAGGATGGTGTTGGGCGCCGTTCAAGCCCCACTGGACTGTGGTGATTCCTGCCAGAAGAGGTGTTCAGGAAGCCAGGCGAACCATGGTGGTTGTGGGTGGGGTGGACGCTCCATGCCTAATGGGTGGTGGAAGTTCTAGGAGGCTGCTAAAGCCAAGAAGGCTTTGGCAGAGTGTGGTAAGGCCCCTGGGCAGAGCTGGCTTGGTCCTGTTGGGCTCTGCACATCTGGGGGACAGGTGCTGGGTCAAGGTGTGCAAGCAAGGAGGAGGCAGAAGCTGGTGGGGTGTAAAAGGAAGTTTGCGTTGGAAGTGAAGGGGAGAGAGGATGGGAGGCCATAACCTTGGGGTAGGAGTGAGAGGAGGTAGAAAACAAGACACATCGGGTACCTGGTGGGTCCTGCTGGTGATCTCTCCCGTGTCTGCTGTGCAGGAGCGCTCTGGGAGGCCATGGGCTTGCCGTGCTCCTGTGCCATGCTTGCAGGGCTTGTGTAGACATCCTTGGGTCTGCAAGATTTTACCATGAGTGCAGCAAACTGCTGATCCTTTGCTTCTGAAGGGCTGCAGGTGTACACAGATGACAGACAGTTCACCTTACCCTCCACCAGCAAGATCTGGGGCATTGCTGGTCTTTTTAAGGCAGGGCAATAGCCACACTGAGATGGAGCACACCACTTAGGGGAGCAAATACCGTGGTGGCTTTCAACGCAAAGCAGCAGCACTCAGGTGCAAACTACTGCCTTGAGTATGATTCCACATGACCTGGACCTGCAAGAGAAACTCAACATTACCAGTTGCTCCTGCAGCTCCAGAGAGCTGCATAGTTAGGAGCAGTTTTGAAAAACTGCATGTGTGCTCTCTACATCACCTGCCCACCAAGTGATGTTTGGTCTCTCAACCTGGAGCATCACCATGTGGCACTTTCCCTCACTGTCCCATGGCTGTGGTTCTCCATAGGGGACCCTCCACGCAATGTGGCCTGATGAGCTCCTGGCATAGGGTGTAGAATGTTTTTCAGGGGCGGGTTGGGGTGTGTGCAGCATTCTGTGGGGCTACCTTTGACCACTAGATGATGAACACATGGGCTGGAGCTTGGGTTGTCCTCTTGGACAGAGGCTGAGATGCTCTGACACAGCTACGGTCCCTGAGTGTGGAGACGGAACTCAAGAAAGACAGGGCACGCTTCTGCCCGTGAGTAACTGAGAGAACTTTTTGTGCCTCAGACAGGCCTTGCAGAAACCACCGAGCTGCAAGGAGCGGCTGGAGGACACAGGAGCAGATTTCATGCTCTCACCCTGCACTTTGATGCTCTTGGCTAATGAGTTAATCAGCTGCTTGTTGTCATGCCTGACGGGAAAATAACAACAAACACTACCAGAGGATGAACTGAAGAAAGCAAAACATTTTCTGGCATGTGCTTCTTTGACTGCAACATCAAAGATCACATTAAGATTTTTGTAGAAGATTATTTCTCCAGGTTTCTTTAGCTGTGAAATTATCAGGAGCGTCAAACCCCATTTGCAGGAAGACCTTCTGGGGAGGAGGACGCTGCTGAAAGGGCAGAGATGTTTAATATTTCACGAAGGGCATGCACAGACTAACATGCAGTTCTCAAAACATCCTCATTAAAATGCTTTAATTAACATTGGTTCAAGTACTAGCAGACATGGAGCTTTGTCTGTCTCAGATGCGTCGGGAGTGCTGGGCACTACTCAGGTCCCCACAGGAGCATCCTTTCCCTCTCCCAGGGGGAGGACAACTCTTGAACCTCCTCACAACCTCCTTTCAACATTGGATGTCTTTCCTCATCTCGAAGGGCCAAGGGACCTTTTTTTTACTCAACCACATGCCAGCCAAGTAACCATTTATGCAAAACAAACAAAGTCAACAGTGGAAAGGGAGCAGCAGAGCTGATCTTTTGCCTTTTCAAAGGAAATAGTTTCAGTTCCCCAATGCCATAATCTCATTAACCATCTACCTGGCATCCAGACTAGGCACTAGCCTGCTCCTGCACAGGCACAGGGAGCGCTCCTCTGTCCTTGGTCATCTTGTCTGGTTTTTGGAGCAGGAACAAGAAGCGCACTTCAGACCAAGCCATACCACCGAGAAGCAGGGGCACAACGCCATTTCCACAAGGCCATTTTTAAAATGGAAAAAAGGTGCTTCTTTTCTCACCCAGAAAAGACAGAGTGCTTTACGTTTTCTGAAGCTGTGGGCTGATGCGCTAAAAAGAGATGTAAGAAAAGGTGGGTGGAAAAATATCCCCTGTGTTCATTATTCCTTTGGGCCAGGAAGGGTTTTGGGGCTGTCTAAGGCAGTGCCTTGCTCCAGGGGTGTGTGGTTAGGCAAGGGCTGAACATCCGCGGTGGCTGAGGGACACCCAGTGCTACCTGCCCTATCCCTGTCGAGGGCACTTGCTCCCACCCAGGAGCTCCAGCCTGCCCCAACCTCTGCATCCACACAGACCACAGGAAAGGTAAGGACTAAATGTGCCACAAAGACTGACCGAATTTGCTGACAGCGGCAGCCCATGAGGAAGCGCCATTTGCCATCAGCTGGTTTATCTGCGCAGAGGTAAAAAAAAAGATCTGCTCTCCAGGCAGCGATCTGCTGCCCGTCCCAACCACCAATGCCACCCTGGAGCGAAGTGACAGAGGAGCCGGGCAGCAGCTCATTTTGCACAGCCTTTTGCAGTGATGATTAACCTGGATCAGAGTTACATTCCCAGCAGCTTCCTTCAGTCACCAGTGTGGCAGCAAGATACGGTGAGTCAGATCTGCTGGAGCACACATGCCGAGCGAGCAGCTGGAGGACAGCATCCCAGCACGCAGACAAGCTTGCACTTCAACCTGCAATAGATACGAATCTCCATTCCAGGGGAGGAAAAAAAAAAAAAAAAAAAAAAAAGAGCAGCATTTTAATTATGCAAAGTCTATGCGCATTTTTAAAATATAAGGAAAGAAAAACAGGACCCTGTCTTATCTTTTTGTGAAATCATTATTGGGTTTGAAATACATGGATAATTAACGACATTATCATGCAAATTTAAGTGAATGGAGCTGGCTGAATTAAAGTCATTTCACCTACCTAACCATAAAAATTGCAACATGGAGCTGTCGCAACGAAGCTCTGAGCACTATTTTTAGTGCAGCACTGTAAGAGAGGGCCTGTGGGAGGGCATCTTCCAAAGGAATGCAGGCAGTATCTTTTAGGAGGAACTAATCCTTGGGAAACCATTACTAGCTCTCACGAATAACTGAGAGATATTTTTCTGACTGGGCTGGAGTTTATACACAAAGCGCCACATGCACCAAAAGAAAATCATGACTCACTGAATTTAAGGAACAACTTACTGAAGCCAGATTTTCAAGTGCTTCTCCCTCTGCTCCTTCTCCCTTGGGGCACACGAGCCCTTTATCAGTGGTAAAGACAAAATAAAAAATTCTTATTTATTGCCTTTGAATGGGAGCGGTCAAGCTTTTTCAGGATTGCAGTTCTGCAAAGCTCCCATGTCGTACTTTTAGTTGCATGGAAAATATCCACCTACTGAGATCAACTTATTGCCGCTTCCTGTGATTTGACAGCACTGCATCTTTGATGGGCAGATTTCGGACATCAGCGCTTGAAGAGGATGTGCACGAACATCTCCTGCTGTCAAAAAAGGACCACATTAAGGCTCCTTGAAAAACAACTCTCCAATACAGGCCCTGAACACTCTGGTGATTTTTCCAAAGACATGGAGGGTTTGGGTTTTTTCCACCTGTCCACACATTAGCTTTGATTTCTGTAAGAATTACAGATCATGCTGAGGAAATACCTCAGCTCTTGTTCAGTTGCGGCTCAACATGCGGTAACCCCTCCTAGTCATCCCTCCTGGACACTGACGTGGATTTCTGGCACACCGACGCATCAGAATGGTGCTGACCGCAGGGGCATCGTGGCTGATTACAGAAGCTGTGTTAGTGAACATTGTCCTTAGAGATTCACATACTGCTAAAAGCAGCTATTTTTTTCCCCCCAAAATACCTATAAACACACAAACTGGGCAGAGGCCTATATAGGCTGAAATGTTTTGTTAGAATATCTAAAGTGTCAAAATCATTTTCACATAAACTCTCATTTTACTGGTCTATAAAGAGCTTAGCAGCATCACCTTTGAAAAAAGTCATAAATGCCATATAAATTGAAAATTTTAGATAAAGTTTTGGGATTTTTTTAGATGCATCACCCTCATTCTCTCCACCCATACATATCTTAATTTTAAAAGTTTGTCCCCAGCTGCAGTATTCAGAAATCTTTATGTAAAGGAGGAAACACTGTGATGCTTCTTACAGCAGCAAAGGGATCCAGGAGTTCCCATCGCCCTGAAAGTCTCTGGGACTTTGGTCACACAAGCGATTTCAGAAAACCGGACTTCAAAGCCTTTCAAAATTGTACTGCTGAGAAAAGTAAATAAATAAAGGCTATAACTAGCCTAAATTTTTAAAACATTTAATGACTTTTTATGGAGCCCATTTCCATTTATCGACCTTATCCAACGCTTCAAAGAGCGAGCAGCAGTGGTCAGTTTGGCTGCCCATCCCTTGCACCAACCCTTCCTTCTAATTTTGCCTCCCTCTTGTTGAATCTTGCTGTCGATTGCATATCCATAGGGAAAGACTGACATTTTCCTACACGTCTGCACAATGCCTGCCACAATGCCTGAGCTCTCTAGATGCTACTGTACTAATAATAACAATAATAATGATGATGAGCATGATCCCCAGTGCATGCGGGATGCAGCGAGGTGGCTGAGAGTCCTTCCACGAGCACCTTTGTAGTCTGACATCTAATTACTGGTGAAGAAGAGGGTGGAGGAAGACCAGCTATAGCAGGGGAAGACGGAAAAGCTCTTGGGAGAAAACGTGAGTGTTGTACAAGGTAGACTTGCTCTCCTCACCTGTGCTTAATGAGGATGCTGTGCCTGAATGCCTTTAAGTTATCGCCCCAGGGAAACTTCTTTTTTTCTGTTGGGAAAGTTTGTCTGGCTGGACTTTAAGGACCTTTTCTGCTGCCAAGGGGTTTTCACAGGCTGGTGCAGACCTTGAAACACTCCAAAGTGCCAGCAGAAATCATGGGGCAGCAAAGGTACAGGGACTGCTGTGCCACTGGGAAAGGGCAGGAGATGGGAACAGGCTCAGGAAATCTGCTGGGTCCTGGACCCCTCTGAATTACCGCCCCAGTGAAACGCATCTGCCCAGCACGTGGCTGGTCAACCTGGCATGTCTAAGAAATCCCACATGTAAATCCAGCAGCCTGAGATGTAGGGCAAAAAGGATGAACCTGGTCATAAATGTAGCTCTGTGTTCCTGCAGGGAACAGAGCTACATATTTTGTTCTGAATGGGGAGCTGGAAGGGAGACAGGTGTAAGGTTTTTTTTGTTTTATGGGAAAAATCTGCTGGTTTGGAATTTGTTTTCCACTCAAAAGCAGGTAATGAATTTGCCATGGAATGCAATTCCAAAATTGTTTAACTTCAGGTACATCAAAGTGTTTGGTGCCTATGAAATCTGATATAGGCCTTTAAAATCATATGCTATCTTTTTCTATAAGACTGAAAGACATTGAATCAAACCATTCCAAAATAGAAACTGAAATTGCTTGTTACCAGTTTTTCCTATTTAAATGTAATTTTGTCCAATTCAAACCATTTCTACAAGAGAATTAATTTCTCAACACATCGGCATTTCCAAGCAGAAAAATAGCGGTCCCAAATTTTCCGATCCCTGGTGCTGTTACTGCGCTGCCGCCAGAAAAGCTCCAAAGCATCCCAGGCTGGAGAAGCTAGGGATCTGCAGCTGCTCGTGCTGGTGGCAGCTTTCAGGAACGGTCAGCCCCCGTATGCTGACGTGGGCTTCGGTTGGGACACACTGGGATCGCCTGGGATACCCAGAGCAGACACCTAAGCATTCACCCAGAGCCCTGTCAGCAGGCACACGCAGCCGGCTGGTTTCTGTCATCGCAGGCAGAGCCGTAGGGCGCTGCACACGCGGCTGCCTCTGCACAGAACGGTATCCTGCCAGGCATTTTCTTGTCTTAACAAATTACCCTCAAGTGCCCCTAAAATATTCAGTTTGGTGGAAGGAACTGGAGAAAAGTGAAGATGTAGGATGCTTTTTGGGGAGCTGACCAGAAAATTGTTTCTGCAAAAAGTCATGGCAAGATACAGCACGGCAGCAAAAGGTGAGAGGAAGACAAAGGCAAGACAAAGCAAATGTTTTACAGCGACATCTTGTCCCGGAGTGTAAATTAGGAGCTGGAAGGGCTCAGCAACAGTCCAGCACGTGCTGACAGCAGGGTCTGCGTGTGCATTGAGAGCTGGAGGCGACAGCCCAGCCTGCAGGACCAGCTGCTGAAGCGATGCTAAAAGGTAGTCTAAAAATAAAGCGCTTATCACAGCGAGAAGGGCCAAGTATTTCATCACACTGCCTCAATCAATGACTAACAAAGCACAGGCTAGGAGGATTTCTGTTTTGTTAGGAGCTGTACTCTGATTCACAGTTTGCTGAGCTTGGGCAAAAACCTTCTTGCAGAAACATGGATGTGACCACTTGGCTGCACCATCGCCCACCCGCCAGCATCTCTGCTCCTTATAATGCAGGACAGCAAAACACAACATTTTATAGAGAAAGCACACGAAGAACCACTGACTTGTGGTTGGCTCAAAACCTGTCAGAAGCAGCAGGCTTGGGCGTTTGGTGCTCAGGTCCCCCTTGCCCACCTGCCCCGCAGGGAAAGGCAAGCAAAATTATCCCCTATGAGGGGGGAAAAAAAAAAAAGCTTCACTTTGTCTGAGAGACTGGACTGACTCTGTCCCAGGCAGATATGTTATTTAAGGGGCATTTCCTCTAGCACAGGGGTAGGTTTGATTCTCAGGACCTTGCATCCCCGGGAGATAGGCAGGGAAAGGGCGAGGAGAGGAGCCCGGCAGGGGCAGAGCACCAGCAGGGCAGAGCACCAGCAGGGCAGTGCTGGTGGCGGCACCCACTGCTGGAGCCAACCAGCCCCTCTCCGCAGGCAGGGCAGACTGGGGGCATGCTCCCAGCCGCACGGGCACCTTCACACCTGTGTCTGCACCACACCGGGACAACCTGTATACACCTTACGGCATCAAGCAACAGCAACGCCTGCAGCTTGGATCCTCAGGCTGCTGTTGCAAAAGCTAAGGCAAAGACGACCTCTCCAGCCCACTGGTGCTGGGGTGCGCACAGACCCCAGGGCGCAGGGGAGGAATCGGTGACACGCTCACCGCTGCCACCGTGCCGGCGGCCCTCACCGTGGGAAAGCCTTTGATCTAACCAGATCTCCCGGGGCCGCCTGCCGGACTCCGCTTCCACGGCGGTACCTGATCTTACAAACATCGGCGCCGGCGCAGCTGCCGCGCACGCAGAAGCCACATCCTGTCAACCCCTTCGCAATCTGCAGGGCCATCTCCCCGGCCACAACGCAGAGCGGTTGCAACACCCGGGGAGTGACACATCTCTGTGGGGCAATGCAGGGCTGGTTCCCGTCCGGGTGCAGCACTGGCTCTTTGCACCCGCACGCACCCAGGGTTTTATTTTTCAAGGGACTGAGGCAGGCTACGTGCATCAGTAGATGGTTTCTGCAAGTAATTCTCCTCTCCGCAGGAACATATATCTGACTTTATAATTCATGCATGCCTGGGAAGTTCAATCCAGTCCCACTGGAGTAGCAAGCTCAGTGGGAGTTTATTTATTTAAAAGAGTGGATGCAGCAGCATGAAAAAAAAAAAAAAAAAAAGAGAATCTATCAGAAACCATAAGTCTTAATCCTAAAGCAGCATTGCTTTCCTTAAAATATGGTCTAGGGAAACTGCTTTTAAAATGTGGCTTCCACGGAGCCTTGGCTTCAGCATTGCAATCCCTACAGAACAGTATCATAGTATAATAATTAAAACATTTACAAAATGAAGATAATCTATGGCTGATCCAAGTTTCTATGGAAATCTGGAGGCTTTGGTGTATGCAGCTGTTCCCATCTAATGCAAAGGTTGGCCGCAGCTCTGCTTCTGAGCCCATTTGTAACTTAGAGGATAATTTATCTGTTCTATTTACACATTTCTCAGCTTGCACAGCCCTAGCGTGTAACTTTTCTATGGTTCCCAAGCAAAAGGGTGTCTTACCATCCGCACTCAGCCTAAGCAATTAGTGTTCACGAGCTTAATTAGACACCCTCTGCTGAAAGGTGTGGATACTTGCTCCAGTGCCGCAGACATTGCGCTGCATAAGATAGATCTGAACATCAGACACACCAGCAGAGAAATGGAAACACTTGCTCATGCTGGCCTGTGGTACCAACAGATGCAGCCCCATGAAGATTTGCTCTGATTGCTCTGCTTCACATCTGCAAGGCGTTTACCTCCATTTTGTTCCCCTTCAAGTTCCCGCATCCCTTGCACAACGGGGCTGGCGGTGCCAGCCCTGTAAGGCTTGGCCAGTGGTGGAAGGACCTGCGAGCCAGCACAGCTGGCACCAGGGGTTCTGCCAGATGTTCAGCCGTAGGTATGTGTCCACTCCCATGCCCTTGTTCCTGAGATGATGGCTCCTGCTAACAGGTTTTGGTGAGCCCACACAGAGTAAATACAGACAAGAGAAAGCGGAAAAGAAGGTGATTCCCCCCTAGAATGAGGCTAGCATCTTAAGGGCAGTTAAATATTTTTAAAGCTGTGGGCATCTTCGTATGAGCTGCCATATTAACACTTTTACAGTTACTTTACATACAGACACTTTTACAAATCAGGAGAGGGTGTTGGGTGACAAAAAGAGTAGACACACCTGAGAAAGGATCTTAAATGTTATGATGAAAGACTTTTTGGGCTGATACCGCTACCTGGTACTTTACAAACCAGGCTGACGAACAGCTGGACCACCTGCAACTGCTTGGGGGTGGAGCAGAGAGCAGACATTTGCTACCTGCTCATTGTCATGACTGATGATGCTTTACATTCACAAACTTATCTCCAATGTCCATCACTGATGTATGCGGTTTTCATTTTGCAATGTTAAAATGCTAATGAAGAAAGTATTAATAACCTGTAAGCGAAGAAAGTTTGCCAGTAGAGCAGAGCTCCAGTAGCTACACAATGGCCCCAGGCATGCAAAACCTTCAAGTCTTGTTGAAACAACAGCATGAAAATATGCTTTTTACAAAAGGAGAGGACAACTCTGTCAGTCAAGACTGCACAGAAGAAAATCTTTCAGTTGAAGCAGTGCTGGAGGTTCCCATCCTGAACAAATATTTAGTAGCATTCACTGAATGATTCCCTTGGCATTAGTTTGAACTCAAAGATAGAAAGACATAAAATCTCAGTGCTTCACAGTGAGAATTTAAAAAAAAAACCCACAACCCAAAAGAAGCCAAAACACACAACCCCCCCCAAAACCCAGTATTTTAATTCCTGGTTACATTTAACTGCTACAGGACAGCTGAGTTACAGTTGGGATGGAGGCGTTGATGGCTCAGAAGTGTCATTGATTTTAGAGAACAGCTGTATCCAGAGGCCCTCAGTCATTTCTCAGTGAAAATTATTTGCAAATAAAGATACACATCCCAAGACATTTAAAAGCCAGCCAAAACACAAGGGAACTCAGCGGCTGAGGTAAGTCTCACTTTATATGGTAGGCCTTCACTTAGGAAAAAATCATTTTGCTCCATTGTTGAAGGAGTCTGTGTCTCAGACAGCTCCTGCAGCCCTGCTGGCAGCTGATGGCCAGAAAGGGAAGGGCATGTGGAGACCCTGAAAACACAGAAGCAAGATCCCAAATCAACTCTTCCAGAGAAAAAAAAAATAAATTAAAAAAGGCATAGCATGCCTGCAATTGCCAACCCCAGCCTTCAGCCAAGCCACAGATGAAGGAGATCAGGAAAAGCTGTTCCTTGTGCTCAGGGCTCGGTGGGGTCGGTCGCACCACCGGAGCCTGGCTGCTCGCGGAAATACTTGGAGAAAAAAGCACTTCCTGCCATCCCAAGAATACTAATTTGGCTCATGTATGATATCACAAAAGGGTCGTGCCAACGGAGAGAAACTTGGCTG
The DNA here is from genome assembly GCF_023638135.1 of Falco biarmicus. Taxonomy (NCBI): domain Eukaryota; kingdom Metazoa; phylum Chordata; class Aves; order Falconiformes; family Falconidae; genus Falco; species Falco biarmicus. Next base: position 79,865,537 of record NC_079288.1, on the reverse strand, counting down.
ATAAATTTGTGTTCAGGGCTTGCAGCAGGAGCGCTTATCTGTATTGCTGCAGGGGAACGGTTGTGGCATGATTCATGGTAAGCATGGGGTAGTTGTTTACGCTGTTCTTGAGTGCTTATAAAAGACAACCCGAGCAGAGGAGGGGTGTTGTATTATTTTGTAGACATCCGAGCACGGAAAATTTGAATACATGTATTTGGTAGTGCAAAAAGATGTAAGCCAGGCTGAGACCGATCCGAGCTCCTCCGCTTCCCCGAAGGGCAGGATCACAGCTCAGCTTAGCCCCAGCAGACACAGACCCCTGGGGATGCTTTGGTGGAGAGCAATGCCCCATTCATCCTCTGGCCTCCACTGACTTGTGGCATCAGGAATAAGGAAGGGTTTTTGACGTGACACAAGACTGACTTCCTAGAAGATGACAAGATTTGCAGAGCTGCCCCTGCTGAGGGGTTGTTTGCAGGAGTGCAGGTCTCTCTGTGCCCATGCCAGGGTTTGCAGCAATAAATGACTGGTTTGCTTGGATGCGTTCCTTATTCCCCATGGGAGCCCTGTTGCTAAGTCACACAATTATGTCACCGTGGAGCGCCTACGTTTTTTTGTAGTTTCTTGGGCTTTTTTGTTCCCCAGCAGACCTTCTGGGCATACAGTTTCCTTAAGCCAAAACCTTACATCTCCAGTTGGATGTTATCTGGACAATTTTGGTCATTGTCTTACCTGCAGCCTGGGCAGGCTATGAAAAGGTGCCTGCCTACGGTTCTGCTGTGGGGTTATAACATCAGTCACCTCCATTGGAGGTGCTCCCTCTCGGTTTTGGGACAGGAGGGAGGACCGGGATTTCCGCAGGTCTGCCACCCCTCCTGCATCTCCCAACTCTTCATAGGTCTGAAGGCAGGAGAGCAAAGCCTCATACATAAGGGACAGCTGTGGAGAGGTGTGCACAGAGCTCCGGGCAGTGTGAGTGGGCTACAAAGGAGTAAGAGACTTTACTGTCCTGCCTGTGCATTTAGTGCTCGGCTTGTGCCAAAATACTGTGCTGAATCAGAGATTTACCCTGACGCCGGTTCCTGCAAGAAGAGAGCCAGGTCCTAATTGCAGCTCAGCAGTCAACGCACTGATCCTGCGCTTAGGCAAATCAAAGCTAAAACGTCATGGGGTTTACTAGCACTTTATCCATTTCCAGCAATCCTACATCAGCTCCTGATCATCATCATCATAAGCTGTAGCAAACCAGGAATTAAACTCAGATTTAGGTTAGATTAACCAACAAGTCTCCTTCAACACCTTAAGAAATCCATTAAAAAGAAATTTGCACAGACTGCTTGCTTTCTGGGTCGCAGGACACCACCTTTCTTGCCCTTATGGCCAATTTTGTTGTTTCTGTGCTTATGCTGTTTTAAACCCAGTGCCTAAAAACCTCCGCACCTGTTAAAGTCTCTCCCTATATGTGTAAAGGCTTGGGATAATTTTTTTTTTTTAATTATTTAAATTCTGGTAGAATATTTTCTTTGCAAGTACTACTGCTACACACATTAAAAGAGCTCTGAAGTTAAACAGCAATTAGAGAAAATGTTAAGATCACCAGCCACTCAGGTCTGTTAAAGCAGAAAACTAGTTTTGAGGCAATCCAAGAAACACAGCCCACCCGGCCAACGACAACACACCTTCCTCGTAAAGGCACAGGTTTCTGTGCAGTTAACGAGCAGCTGCCTCTGACTGCTGAGCTCAGAAGAGCCCAAGCGCCAGCTAATAACAGCTGCAACGTAGATGTATTCTGAAAGCAAACTGCACTTCGGTTTGCTTTCCCAAAGAAGGGGAGGGGTGTGTGTGTGCGCAGCATCCAACTGCACTGTGAGCATGTGCACCCACCCAGAGAGACGCAGGGGAAAGCTGCTTACGGAGAGCAAACTGGAGCCAGACCTGAAAGTGTGACAAGATGGGTGTGAGCCACGATCCTGGAGTACATGGACTTCTCTTGCAGAACCAGTTGTCCTCGTCCCACGTAGCTTTGGCTGGGATTTGCACTGAAGGGGAAGATCCTTTTTCTATCGTATATAGAAGACAGAGCAGAGCACATCCTTCCCTGGGCTGCAGCATAGCAGTGCAGAATGCATTCCAGGTTAGAAAAAGCCACAAATTTCTAATTAATTTACAGCTAAAAATGAGTTTAAAGAGATCTTTAAGAAGTCTTTTTTTTTTTTTTTTTTTTTCCTTCCCCTTTGGTTCCCTGGATATTTAATAAAAGAAAAACCCAGTTTAAACTTCCAGGGTGTTTTAATTCACTTTAATCCTCAAATACATCCCAGACTTCTAAGAATGAGGGACATTGCCTAATGTTCATCCCAATTGAAAAGGCATCTTTCGGGCCATACTGCAAACTGCAAGGGTTCATTAAGGAGAAGCCCACATGAATGGCCCTTCTCCCAGGCAGCCGCTCTCGCCCTGTGCTCCCAAGCACAGCCGTGGTGTTCCTGGGACTTGGCCTCAGCAGCCCCAGAGCAAAGGGGTGGGGGGGCAGGACCTACCTGGTGTGAGCTCCAATGGCATGGGGGGAGCCTGTGGCCATGGTGAAAGAAAGGAGAGTTTCTGGCATGAAAACTGGCCTTTATGAACACTACTGGTATCATAAATACATCTGCAGACCTTCACAAGAAGCCTGTTGGGAAGGAGGAAGGAGCAGGACGTGTGCATGCATCCAGGACATGCCAGGAGGGGTAGGGGCTGAGGTTAACGTAGACACAACATTCCTGACCATATAGATTTAGCCATTATCTCTGCATTTTCTGAGCTTTTAAGCACATGCCCTTAAATAATTCAAAAAACATTCTTTCAACCCTACCTCTATTTTAACATTTTTAAAATTAAGGAATACAAATGCAATGCAGTGCAATGTTGTAACCTATTTATTTCTTTACCCTGGGTTTGGCTCCTCCTGCCTTGGGCAGGCCCCCACGGTGTTGCCTGGCACCCACACACCAGCTCCTCAGGGTTTAGTCCTGCAGTCTGGATCCTTCTTTCCCTCTCCTGTTTAATCAACTATTTCTTAAAATGCTGATTCTGCAGTCATTTTGCCATTTTTCTCAGAAATGAAGCTGTCACATGGAAAGAAAGACTCATCGGTTGTACCAATAGGTGACATAAAAGGAATAGAGATCGCAGAATGGCAAAATAATAAAAAGCAAAGACACCAAAACATCCTTAAAATAGGAAGGAGCACTACTGAGCGGGGGAGAGATAAGTACTTTGTTCTATATACTGCCCAAGTGCCTTTTCCACTGGGGAGGAAAAAAACCAACAACCAAAAAAGAGATCTGGATCTTGATACTCTCACAGGGGTGTTAGTAGATCATTATACTCATAGACTTTCTGTCTTCCCCAGTCCATTAGCATCCCATCTCCACACCTCATGCAAGATTTCCCTGGAGACATCACCTTCTTTCATCACATCTGATATCTAATAAAGACATAAGAGAATTTAATAACAGACTGCAGACAGGAGACTTCTGTTCAAACAGCCAAGGTTGCTGCTGATGTGTTGTTACCAGAGATGCTGAAGAAGAGTAAGAGTGACCAGGAAACCATGGGTTTCAGTTTGGGAGGTGGTGCCAGTGAAGCCACTGATATCACCCCAACCAGCCCAGACTTTGTATGAAACAAGGCACAAAAAGCTTTTCCAGCCCTTCCAGTTTCTTCTGATGGAGTCCAGTTACCCGTCACTTGGCTGTACGTGTTTACACAACTTTTTGGAGGGGGGATATCTGCTCTGAAGGATCCTGGGACAACACAGAAAGTGAAGGCGACAAAATTTTCAGGCATGACCATTGGTTTTGGGTGCTCAAATTGAAACATCTTGAGAAGCCAATTTCTTTTCTTATCTGGAGGTGAGCAAATATTTTTATAGCAGTGGTCTCATATAAAACCATCACAAATGAGAAACTGAAAAATAAAAGTTGCAAAAATACCGTGTCACTTCTAAATACTGTGGCAAGCTAAAAGAAGGCACACTGACCTGATGGCTGGGCCTTGAGGTTCTTGTGTGGCTTGTTCATGCAGCACCTCTCGGGTCCCTTGTCATTCAATTCTAGTCCGTCTTTTACAAATCTGTGTTCACATATTCATTTTGCAGGGATGTACTGGAACATTTTCTATCAATGCTTTTATTGCTGGTGACAGATGATTGGCTTCACTGCAAATTGTTCATGAGTCTTCTCAGGTACATGTTTAAATAGAGAGGGGAACAAGCCAAGTATAGACAGATGCTTAGTTACAATTATATATATAATATGAAGTAAATATAGATGAGAAATGGAAAATGTCTGTTGCTGAGAGCTAAGCCAGAGGTACCTGAGGGCGGTGTCAACTGTGCCCTTCAGAGTTTAGCGCCCAGTTTTGGCACTAGTTTGCGGAGGGTGACATACATTCAAGATATTGCTGGTAGCTGCATTAAGGTTATTGTTAAGTAAAGAACTCAGGACCCTTTCACTCCCCCTTTCTCACTAAATCTCTGAATTCAGTTTTTACCACGCTAAAAACATTTCAACTTTTTCTTTTCAACTGTTCAGCATAAATTCTAGTTTTCTTACATGTTTCAGGAGATTCCCTTCAAAATGGAGTAGGGTTGGGATTCATGTCCGAGCTGTTTTCTTCCAGTAACGTCACTGTATTTTTCTGGTTCCTGCACAGGCTTGTTGTTTCCCTCCTTCTGGGCTCCCCACGCTTGGTGCCCTTATTCTGCCTCTGCAGACCTGTCCTCGTGGACCTGCTGCATCACCTGCCTCTGCGGCACCCACTTGTACAGCTCCAGAGTCCTCACCGCTCTTCTGCTGGAGCACCGAGCCACAGGGAAGAAGAGGTTTGCAAAGTCCAGAAATATCTCAGGGAGAAGAAAGGAAATGCTGAGTGTTGGCTACTTGGCAAAGGCTGCTGTTCGCTGCCGCTTAGGAAAATGCCTGGGAGGCACCATTAACTCATTGCTCATTGCTATGGGCTGGCATGTGTCCACACCGCTAAGGACCAGCACTCTCTGAAGGGCAATGGTTACCTTCATACTGTGTAGCACTTGGCCTGGGTCTCCTCTGAGCTCCCTACAGAGCCCCATGGACCCTTGGTCAATAATTATTTTATCAAGGACCTTTTTTTTTTTCCCCCCCCCCCCCCTTTTTTTTTTTTAAGTTAGAAATTCTCCAAACAATGAAAGGATTGGGTGGCAGCCTGCCAGCATCATGTTTTTGCAGCAGGATTTGAAGGTGTTTTGGGTTCTGCAGCAGAGCATGGAGGTTGGTGGGCATGAGGTCTCCTGGGATGGTTGGAGGACTGTCCAGAGTAAAGTCTGGTCCAGCTCATCACAGCTTCTTCTGTCTGGGCAGCCCTGGAAAAAAGCACCGTCAGTTATGTCAAGGTTTCTTCTTGGGATAAACCAGTTGGTTTGCTCCAGAGCGGAGACAGGAGGGAGCTCATATGCATGCCGCAGAGACAGCTGGTGAGCAGAGCCCAGGGGGGAATGGAGGCAGCCAAATTGGCTGTGCAGACAAAAGGTGCTTTCATACCCGCATCGTGGTCTCACCAAGTGAGATGCTAAACACAGAACAAGCAATGCAATTTTTCCTCACCATCACCTGCAGGATCGGCAGGGCTGGTCCCTCGCTGCTTGCTCGCCGCTGTCACAGCCATCTGTCTGGAGGTGTCTCCAGCACGTGGTTTTTCAGCCGCCACAAACTCCTAGAGCTTTGCCAGCTGAAGACAAGCTCTTTGCCTTGGCTTTGCAATTTTTAAAAGTTAACGTGACTAAACAGCAGTTGTTCTTTGTCTCTTTCAATTGTCCTAGCCTTTGATTTTGGGCCTGCATAGGGGTTTAAGCTCAGTTTTATCCTTAACACGTAAGATACATAAAACACTCGCATGAAACCAAATTAAACAGCACACAACTGACTGAATTCAGTCGCTCCCCCATCTCATTTACAGCCCGTGTTTTCAGTAAGGCAGCTCTGGCTGAAAAGCAGCATGAGAGAACATTATTCTTTATCATACACAGTCTATTTACGGCAATACATGAAAATGTTTACTTTAAAATATAAATGTAATTATAAAGGTATAATTACAGATAAGACTGTGCCTCTCTGAGCTACCTCAAATTATAGGTTCATGTTATAACAATAAAACAGGATCAAATTAAACGACCTTGATTAATTTCATTACGGAGCGGAGCGAACGCCCCTCGGCGCGGGGTAAGCTTACACTGCCTGACCTCATTTCATCCACCCCCTTCCCCTGTAACGGCAGAGCTGCCGATAGCGCATCAGGTGAGCTGGGCCTCCCAAAGAGGTTGCTAAGCCATCAGCTACAGGCTTATAGATGTTGAGAGCTTAATAAACGGTACATGGGAGTAGAGATTAACTTTGTTTTTTTTCTTTCCAGGTATTAAGGGAACTAGGATGGCTCAACTGAACTGCACTGAAGTAGTTTGGAACCAGAAACTAACCCAGATATAAAGCAGTCATCAGTATTTGTGTACAGCCTGAACTGATTTATTGTGTGTGCTATGTGCTGAGTCGCAAAACCTTGCTATATTAGTGATTTAACAGGAGGAACAATTTGATTTGTCATTACTAATAGGGATGTAACTAAATTAGTCTCCCACATACTTTATGCTGATGAGGTCATGCTTAGATTTCCCTTTGTAGATTTACATTCTCAGTAGCTTTAATCGCAGTTAAGAAATATATCATATGAGTAAAACTTATGAAATCTAGTTTCTTTAAAATATTATATAATTACATAACATAAAATATGAAAATACTCTGAAGTATTTTCAGAGGGTTTTAGAAACCCAAGAAAATCATTAAAGTAAAAATCAAAGATAAGCTTTAATATTCGGCCCTATGTTGTACATTTGATTAAATATTAATTCACAACAATGTGTTGGGTACTTACAACCAAGCTCTTTTGACCCATTTGAAATGCATGGTCACGTATATAAACTTGGCATTTGAAAAAGGACAGGCCAATGCTGTAGATCCCACTTAATTCTTTCCTAGAGTTCTTGCTTAATTACTGGCCTAAGCCTACCTTTATAAGTTGTTGATTTGATCTCAGTTGTGGAGTTAGGAAAATATTGGCGTAAGATAGATATGCAGGCTTTGAAAAAAATGCAGAGTCTCTATCTGGAACACTTTTTTTTTTTTTTTTAGCAAAGCAACAAGGGATGAAAGGATGGCAATCAAATTCAGCTTATTTAAAGAATTTGACTTTTACTATCAACAGCAGAACCGCCAAACGGAAGGGAACATTGCCAGATGGGTGGCTTTCTAGTTAAAAAGAGGGAAAAAACTCCACCAACGACCACTGGGTAGAGCAGCTTCCTGAACTGTTTAGTGGGATACAATGTGGGAAAATAAGCAGGAGGCTTGTAGTACAAGCTGGGAAGCTGGAACATCCAAACTACAGCAACACATTTCAGCATTTGTCTTCATCAGGGAATCTGGGAGAAGACAGCACAGCATGCTGCCTCTGCTCCTGCCGTGCAACTTCTCCGATGATACATTACAGACTTGACGATGGCCAATACATCCACAACTGGTGAATGATTTGTTCCCGTCAGCCTTTGCTTTGACCATCAAATAAAGCCAGCACTGGGATGGAGCCACCTTTTCCCCATCCACAGCCATTGCTCAGTTCCAATGTCTTGCACTGAAATTTCTGGAAGATTTTTGCTTGTGCAAAACTGTTAATAGCATTTCATCTGGTATCAGTGCTTTGATCTCCCCACTCAAACACCATATTAATTCAGAGCTCCCCTGGGTGGATGAGTTCACAGCGTTAGTTAACCTCTTCTGCTAGAAGCCTCAAATACAATTTAGAAATAATTCTGTGCATTGTGACAGAAAGAAAACCTCATCCTTAAATAAAAGCATGAATAAAAGGGACTTCTATCATTAGACTAACCAGAATTCAGACACCAGCTCTTTGTGTTGCTTTTTCACTGCATTAAAGCAAAACTTCAAATCTGCATGATCAACCTACAAGTCTTCTTTCTGGTCAGAAAACAGGGCATTTTCCTGAATACCATAAAGCACCTGTGAGCAATGAGCTAGATAGATCCTTAAAACATTTGGATTTTGATCCTTTTTTGGGGAATAGAAACTGAGCTGTAAATATTGGGAACACCCAAATTTCATTACTGCTGTCAACTTATTGCTATTTTAAACTCCTTTAAGAAGTCCTTCAAGGTGTTATTGATTGGATCAAGGGGATCAAGCTCAGGTTTTGCAAAGAGCCTCTCAGCTGCCACCTGTAGATATCTGACTTCTCACCAAGAACCTGCTTGTGGTGCCCAACCACCTAAATCCTGGTGGCGCAGAGATGGCTGAAGCCTGAGCTTTCCACCTCTCTCCCCAATAGCTGCTAGGTATGCCCCAAGCACAGAAGACTTTGACCTTACCAGCCAGTTCCAGAAGGCTGTTTGCCAGTGGCAGCGATCGCTTCTATAGACCACCACAGTTTTTACTTCTCAATGATTTGTTGTTGGTTTTTTTAGTTAAATATGTTTTTACATTATATTTCCAGGTTCCTGTCTGTAACCAGTCAATTAAATGCTGCAATCACTAAAGCCTGTGCTTGGTTTCATGCTCGTTCTTCCGCCCCCATGATTCTTGCCAGCAGGTCCCGGGCAGGACCAAGGCTGCCACAGAGGCTGGGGGGTCAGTCTGCCCACCCTGTCCGTGGGCTGGCAGACCCCACATCTTCTGGTTTGGTACAAGTCCTACAGGTGCTGGACCATTGTATGAAAGCAGGGAGCATCACTACTAGCACATACAGCATCATCACACCAACATGCTGCTAAGGTGGACTAAATCCCAAGCTAATTCCACTACCGATGTCTCCTTGTCATCTCAAGGGAAAACCAAACCCCTCTTTTTGAGTGGACAGGGCTGCCACCTGGAGGCACCCCAGTTTCCCTACACAGTGGAGGGAAGGAAGCGCCTGTGAGATGAGATGGACTGCAGACTCCAGAGATGTCTGACCGGTCATGTAGGACATTTATGCAGCCATGTCACGCAGTCAGGAGATGGCAATTCTGGCAGCCCAGTTAAGCAGAAGCCCTGTGCCAGAAGCCTCTCTGGGTTTAAGGCTTTAGTCAGGGAGCACGTTGGTTACTTGCTGCCCAAACTCAGCCAAAGTATTCTCAGGACTTTTCTTTCCAAGGCCCAGGTCCAGGTGGGACCCTAACCCCCCTCTCCCCACTAATGTGACACTGTTAAATGAACAAGGACCTAGAGCACTTCCACCTTCCCCATCCAGTGACCACAGGCACCTCACAAAACCCCTCATCCTTAACCGACTTTTCTCTGGTCGGTACCAGAATCTGGTTTCTTTTTTCAGCGTGAGCCTTGCAGAAGTCTTGGCATCAGCCTCCGGTGCCAGGGGTTGCAAGAGGGCTGCCGGGGTGCGTCAGAGCCCACGCTGGCCGACGTCAGGCGGGGCGCGCCGCAGGAAGCAGCCTCACAAACACCGAACTGCTCAGATTTCCTGAGAACTCAGAGAAGAGGCAGAAACGAAAGACACGACCAAGAAATTTGCCCCATCAGCACAGAGGTAGCATTCTCTGCCCAGCCTGGGGGAGGATTAGTTTTACCATACACAGAGCAGCTCTGGTTTGTTGCATGATGTTCAGGGTAGCAAAGTAGCAGAGCAAGAAGGCGGAAGGGAGTTGTCGTGGGGCTTACTACTCCTGCCACCTCACCTGGTGTAGTGGCTGGGGTGTTTTCTCCACCTCTGTGACCACAGCCGTGTCCTGGTCCTTCTGTGACACCTGGAAGCACAGTTCAGCAGCAGTAAGGAGGGGCAAGGAAAGGAGGAGCCTCCCAGGAGAACACAGGTCTGTGACAGGAATGAGAAGCCCTTCAAACGTTCACATGCCAACAGTCACCACCAGCCTCTCGTGTTCAGAGGGCATCACTGGGAGATGCCCCCTGTGCAGCTGCCTCTATCAAAGGGCTGCTCCCACAGAAATGGCTCCGAGGATTTATTTTTCTTTCCTAAGTAACTGATGTGGGGAAAAGGCAAGCGTGACTGTGGGATCTCCATGGTCCCTGGAAACACCACCATTTTGGCATCCACTTCTGTTTCACGCGCAACATGGGGAAGATGGACCCCGATACAGTCACACCTTACGGGCTGTGCCTTACTCCACAAGTGACATTTCAGCCACTGTCTGTAAGGAGATGCCCCAAATGAGCAGAGCCATTGCAAGCCATCGCCTGGCAAACAAAGGAGCAGCCACTTCTTTCTCTCTTTGCCCAAAGAACAGATTTATTCCACACTCTCAAAACATTGGATGAGTAAAAGGTTTCCCTCAAACCTCACAGCTGGCATGACTCGACAAGGACCTATTCCCAAAGGAGAGGCTTTTTTAATCCACCTCCTCATAGCCTGGCACAGCAGGAAGGTAAGAGGCCCTCCCAGCAGGAGGCCTGGGATAGACCACCGTGATAAACAGAGAGGAAAAAAAAAAAAAAAAAAGAGCTTTTTCCAGATCTGCCTCATTTTCATTTTCAAATTAAAATTAGGAAGGACATGAGTTTTTAGGCAGCCATCAAATAAATTCACTAAACTGGTTATGGGACTCAAATCTGACTATTTTACTGGCCTTACCTAGAGGCAATCTTATCTTTCATCTCCCTTGCCCCTTGCCTTGCTCCTAGTTTCTGTTGACTCTGGTTTCACCAACCATGGGAAATTTTCCTTCTCTCCTGGATGGGTTTCCTCAGTTTGCCAAGGATTCTGCTGCTTGTGGTCTGTGCTTTTGTGATAAAAAATTCACGTGGAGATAAGGAGCTGAACTCAAACCGACCAACCTCATGGGGTGGTTTAGGACTGCAAACCTAAATCTTTATCTGATCATTCACCACCGCAACTCTTCCCGCAGAAGCAAAGACCTTCTCAGCCACAATTGCTTCTTGACATCCCCACTTTGCACCTCATCTCTGGATGGTCAGAGCAGTGGCCAGTCTGACCCCCACATTAGACAGGGGAACTTCAGCTGAAGCAGAGGACGTCAAGTCACAAAGTCAAACCAGGTAACAGACTACCCCCATCTCAGTCCCGACTCAAGGTGACAGCATTCCTCCATCCCCTGGAAATGAAAGGTAGAACCATATTGCACCACAGAGCATGAAAGGGTGCACTTTGCCCCCCAGAACATCTTTTCCAGCTGGTACTTCGCTCCCCCCTCAATATACATTCCTACGTGCACAGTTCTGCTGAGCAATAAACTTATATAGAGCCTTTAAGGCACAGTCCTTCCTGTCTGTCCCAGGGTTTCTGCAGCATTTCCACTGCTCATGTTAATGGTACAGCTCTTGTTCAAACACACACCTCTTCCCCGCTCGCCTCAGCGCCGCTGCAGTCCCTCTCACACCAAGCAGCTGCGTCTCTACACCTGACAGCAGATTAAACCACTGCCGGCAGGATTTTACCACCTTATGTTCACAGACTGTTAATGTGCAAACACTTTCTCCAGTTTGTTTTAAAATATTTAGTACCTTTTTTTTATTATTATTTCATGTGATTTGTGGCTCACCCCTCACAGCTCAGCTTCAGAATCTCACTGGGACTGGTTCCTCCTCCTTCACGGGCAAGCGGTGCCTTTGCAGTCAGGGTCTCGGTGCTAACACTGAAGGAGACGCAGCTTTAAATTCCCTTTCCACCTGTCCTGAAGATGGGAGATTATGGCTGTACAGCAACATAAAGGACGTGTAATACAGTCAGCATGCAGGGATTTGAACAGCAACTATCGAAAGAAACCTCATTCTGACACATATTTGCTTAGTCCTTTTCAAAGAAGTGAAGATTTCCAATGCCATAAGAGCTTTCTTTTGGTGCAGACTGACAGCAGTTCTCCAAGGGGAAATCAGAAGCTAAATGGCAAAACAAATATTTCTCCACTCAAAATAGGCCAAAGATAAGAAAGTTATCCTTTATTGCATCCATGTGGTAAAAGGTGGGTGCCCAGCCAGTACAGACCCATATGTTCAAGGGACAGTTGAACCATATAACTTGGCTGATTTGGAGGTTTAGTCATTCCTCATCAAAAGTCTCTTCCATAAAATAAATGAAAACAAAACAGTAAAAGAAAAGGTGTCATTTTGTTCCTGCCTCAGGTTGAGAGATGGGAGATACAACATTGTCAAAATGGCCCCATTCAGTTTTGTCAAGAGACAATTTCTTCATCCTTTCCATGGGCTGTGGGGGTCCCTGAGGCAGTACGGCCACATCAGGACAGCACTGGGAGAGGAAAACCCTACTGTTATGCACACTGTCTGGAGCTGGGGGTTTAACAGGCAGTTTCCCACCATTTGTGGCTTAGCCATATCCACAGGTGTTAGGAAAAGCAGCGTGAAACTGTCCTTCATAGGATGCTGCTGGCTTAGGCCACCTCCACCTTCGTTCTTCTGGCTGCAGAGGTGTCCCCCTCATGTTGTCCTTGCAGAGGGTGGGCTCGCTGCTCGGTTTCAGTGGGCGGGAGGAAGAGAGGATGCTCTCCCAGATGTGAGCTGGAGATTTGCCTGTGGAAGGGCAGCTGCACTGGCCTTCAAAGACTTTTTTTTTTTTTTTTTTTTAAATAGCACATCAAGATTATCTCTTTTTTCAACTCTGCACCCATTTTAAAGAGACGTCCCAGTGTAATTTCCATGCTAATCAGATGAAAGCTTGAAAAATACATTCCCTTCAAGATATAAGGGCATGTATTAAGTTAACTCTGGGTGACCTGTGACTCTGTCAGTGACACACACCATTTAAATCCATGCAAATGAAAACCTTGCCCATGCTGCAAGCAAATTCTTTGCTTTTCCCATGCTGCTCACATGGATCTGGAAACATTCGATGAGTGAAGTCTTAGTGATGCATTTCAGCAATAATTCATATGCTATACATAATTTAGGACCTCGCTGCAGTCTCCCCCGTAACACACGTTGTACAGCATGTACACACAGGGGCAGACAACAGCTTTAAGGAGGCTCCAGGCATAATCCACAGTAAGAAGAAGTTTGATCCATCTCCAATTTGCACCTGCCAGATCATGAAGGGAGCTAATTGGATTAAAATACTGTAATTATCATTTCATTTATGTGTGGTAAAACCTTAGGGAAACATTCTAAATGGCAGAAAATTTGAGGATGCAGTGTCTGAAGTCTGCTTCTTAAAAGCCTAATGCTCTCTCCATCCTCCGTTGCCTGAGACTGGAGTTTTATTCCTAGGAAAAAGTGAGCTTGATGAGCAATGTGTTTGTAGCCGGTGTAGTGCACAGACCACAAAACACTGCTTGGTTTGATCACGGTTATATTTATCGAGGCTACTTAGATGCCTTTGGTATCATCAGTCCACAGTGACTGTGCCAAACTCTCCCTGCTGTCCCTACCCAGGAAAAATTAGTCTTAAAACACCCAAAAAGGACTTGACCCTGGAATCCAATGGACAGCTGGTTACAGGGTGACTGTGAGTCCAGAGGAGTGGAAAGACCCTTTTCTTGGGTTACAGTAGCAGGCCCTGTTTCTTCTCCACAGGGAGACAGTCCCATGTTTTAGGGCCAAGAAGCTGCTCCTGGATGCCCCAAGGAGGGTTAAACGAGGAGCAGCACCCAGCCCCACTGACCCACCTCACAAGCAGGACACACATCCCCAGATGGGGCTGGAAAACCACCTGCCTCCCAGCGCATCTCCTAGGACAGCATCCACCAGGTCCACGGCAGCCCAGCACTGCCATGCCCTGTGAAACGGCAGAGAACAGGGATGGCGTGATGCCTCTGTGCTGATGGCTGCCACCAAAGAGCAGGGAAACTACACGCACACTGTGGCATACAATCAGTTTCAGAGAATAACGAAGCAGAATATAAGAAAGGCCAAAAATAATGCAAAGCCACGTCTCCTCACACCCAATGTGTGCTCCTTAGGGGAGATCACCATGTAGGGCAGCAGATTTGCTTAGCAGATTTACAAGCCAGACCTGGGCTTTCCTCAATCCTACACCAGTTGAATACCTCATCTTGGATCAGGTATGATGCCACTCCTGTCAACCAGGTGAGTGCTCAACAGCGCATTCTGCATCGGAAGACATCTAATTAACTTCTGTATTTCTTCTGTGACACTAGTTCAGGAGTAAACAGTCACAGCCACCATGAGAAATAACATATAATGTTGCAATGCTCTTGTTTTCACAATAGCCTTAGGGTCTGCTCCAGCCTCCTGTGGAGCTGACAGGGAGCTACTGATCAAGAACAACTTCAAGCCTCATTGAGCGGCCAGGCCTAAGCATGAGGCAATTTTACGTGTTCTTCAAGAGCAGAAAGGTGGCAACAGGAGAACAAATATTACCCTTGGCGGGGGGTGGGAGGAAACAAACTCCATTTTAAAGAGTATATTAACCCTTTACATCAGAACATGAGGCTTTAAAAAATCTAGTTTGTAATTCAGGCCCTACTTACGTCAACAGTGAAGCATGGGAGCACGCGAGGGCAGCTTTAGTAGCTGCCTCAGCACCTTCCTGTTGGCAGCCTGAAGCCTACTACTGACACACTTACCTGATCTCAAGGTTACAGTTTCTTTTTTGGGGCAGCCAACTCAATACACAATACATGGATCTGATTTTCAAAGGGCAAGCACCCCACCCAGTCTGGAAACTGGAGACTTTGTAAGACACATCCCATCAGACAGGCAAAAATCAATGCCTGCTCAGTCATTAGTCATTCTGGAAACCTCCGCCTTGGTGAGTCAGCTGAGGCGCCTGGCACACCTGGCAAGCTGGAAGGGAATCCGGTTTGGGGATTATTTTTTTTCCCACCACCCCAAAGTTTCCAACCTAAGCTGCACAGACAGCAGTCAGCCTCCCTGGGAAACTGCCTGGTAGGGAATGCAAGATGAAACCCATTTCTGGTCTCACCATGTCACATCCAACACGTCTAAAGAATATTTGGCTACTAAGTTCACTTACTCCATAAAAAGCAAACAAGCAAATCTCACCAAAGCCAGTTATGTGATGATCTTCTGTTAAATGCACAAGCCCAAGGGAGAGGAGAAAAACATCTAAAAAGTAGAATTTGCTGTTACCTGTTTTTCGCTGGGGTATCTCCAAAAAGAGCAGCACCAAGGATAGCTGTGCAGAAACACATCAAACACAGCTGGTTCAGCTGGATCAGAAACAGCATTACCATTCACACAGTTCCTCCAACCTCAAAGTCAGCCATGACAGATCTAGCCTACATTTCTATTCTCCGCCTGGCCAACCCGGAAAATCATCAGATCTGCCCATTTCCAACAGGCATAGCTTGCTATGGACTGCAATGGAAAGCTAAGCAAGATAGCTCTTGTTACTACAACAACCCTAACTGCTGTGGATGGATGCAACATGTAAAGGTGTTTTACAACCATAAGTACTTACCGTTGAATTTCCTTGCCTTAGCTGGACACCATGCAAGAACTTCAGCCTTCCCAGGTTTAGGCCACCAACACACCTCTGTATGCAGTCAGTGCATCCTCCCCAGGGGGAGGATCCACACATCAGCAACCATTTTACATCCCCACTCAACAAGCTTTTGCCAATTCTGTGTCTCACTCGTGCTATGAAAGTATGTTTGGTCTTTCAGGTCTCTGCACTTGAACAGTGTTGATCCCAACCTGACTTTACTACAAAAAACAAAACAGGTCAATGGAAATAAAACTTTCAACATTTAGCTGTTGAATGCACGCTAATCGTGATTTGTAACCATTGCATTTCCGTGAACCAAGGGGTATGACCTAGGTGCTTTGGAGAGGAAAGCAGCCCATCAGAACAACTGTTGCCTTAATTTCTTTGAGACACAATAGCAAGTCACCATTTCCACAGTACAGGAGCTTCTGATTGTCCAACAGAGCTGCCTAGGTGAGCACCAAAGCATACAAGCAAGCTGACAAAACCCTGAAAGGCAGGGGATCTCGAGACCTGATGGCTCCTCAGCTCAGCATCACTACATTGAACCATTCAGTGGCAGAGCTGCTTGGGAACCATGATGCAGCTGACTCTCCCCAACCATGGATGGCTGCGGAGCCAAAGGGTGTAAAACTTTAATGCTCTGTTATTCTAGAGATCCCAGCACCAGTGGCAGTGGTCTCCTGAGCTTTGCACTCACAAGTACACACTCACCATAAGGCAGCATCTGAGTTTTATAACACAGTTTTCCACCACCACTGGCTACAGTGAGCTCCATAGTCCTACCACAGTCCCTACCAGGATCAAGGGATCATTTATTCATAGATGTGATGGTACCCTGCAGGTCAGAGCTTCTTAGCTTGTGTTGTTTTGCCTCACCAGTGACACTGGCTTGCTGGCTGCTGAGGGACACTTGAACAACTCGTTAAACATCATTAAGCCTTTAACACTGCTCATAAGCAGCCCTACTCTTTTCTTTGTGCTGTAGTGTAGTGTTTGTTTTTCCCTTTGGTTTTTAATGATCCATAGCATTTACTTGGCATTGCGACCTTACTCCCTCATCTCCTTGGAGGTTATCGGGGAGATCCCCAGGAGATTGCCTCCCCAGAGAGATACGTTTCTATGATCACCCATGAAAGGTGCCTGCCTCTTGTGATAGGACAAGAAAGGAGGCAACATGCAACTGGGACATACGAGAGCTAGAGCAAGACTCCTAGGGGTATGCTCCAAGCTGCTCCAGACTTTGGCTATTTCACAGGAAGAGACCAGCAGAAAGACAAACCAGTCTGGCCAAAGGGACATAGCTGGCCAACCCTGGTCCTCTGCGCTTCGGAAAGGACACAGACGTGATGAAAGAGCTGCTGTCTGCCACCCCACAGAGGAATTTCACTTGTGGTGTGAACTGTCTGCCTGAGCGCCACAGAACAGATCGCTCAAGGTTAAATTGGATTAAACTATTACAACTCTACTTTCCCACGTGTGGTTTAAATTTAAACGCTATAAATTTCACGGTGAGTTATTAAAACCTTCTTGGCAAGGAGAACTCATCTCTGCAAGAAAACAATATTTCTCCAAGTTTGCAAACCGGCAGGGAAGTCTTAAGCCAAGTTAACGGTGCGCTTTGCAAGCGGAGGAGAAGGAAGAGCTGCGGTATTTACGTGGTGGCCGGTGGGAGCGGCAGCCCTGCAGCCTGGCCCTGCTTCGCCGCCTCTGCCACGCACCAGGGCTTTGCTGCCAGCGCCGCAGCCCCACGGGCGCTGTGGGGACAGGAGCCCAGGGCCACATGGCACACCACGGTGCCCCGGGCTGGGGACCTGGGTGTTTTGGTAAATACTCATTGGCGTAAATGAACAAACGAGGAAGCCTTAAAACACCGTTATCTTCTGAGGAGTCCCAGCCTTTCAGCTCCTGGTACCACCGGCATGCGGGGCTCTGTGCATGGGCAGGGGTCGGCGCCATGCCGAAGGCCTTCCCCCTGCTGCTCATGGGCCGCTCCCCAAAGGGCCAAGGCAGGCAGCCGGCAAGCGCAGACAGAGAACGGTGAAGGGAAAAGGCCGAGACCAAGTGTTCGTGGCCGGGCGAGCGAGGCGCAGGCCCTTCTGCCCCGGGAGAGGCCACGGAAGGCCGGCCCGCGGGAGGAGAGCGGAGCGGCCTCAGGCCCGTCCCGCCGCCCCGCGCTGCCGCCTGGAGCGACGAGCCGCCAAGCCAGCCGCCAGCGGGGGGGGACGCCGGCACAGCCCGGGGGGCTGAACACGCCTGACAGCAAAAACCGATTTTTTTTTTAATTTTTTTTTTTTAAATAAGACCGGAGGTTAACGGGACTGTAAAAGCCTGGAAGCTGTAGTATTGCAGGAACGGCACCCTGCCCCCCGCGCCCCGGGGGCAGAAGCACGGCCCTCCCGCAGCCGGCTGCCCGCGCCCCGGCACTGCGCCCGGCGGCCGCACGGTGTCACACCGAGCCTGCGCCTGCCCGCCCCTGCCCGCCGCCGATCTGTCTCTGCCAGCCCGTGTCTGCCTGACCCTGCCCGCTTCCCGTCCCCCTGCCAGACCCGGGCTGCTGCCGGCTCCTGCTGCCTCCCACCCACTGCCTGCCTGCCTGCCCACAGCACCAGAAGCAGCTCTTTACAGGGCCAAACCTGCCACCTCCATATCCCCGGGGCTGACAGACAGAGCCCCGGGCCAGAGCGACGTGGTGGCGAGGGCAGTGTCAGCTGCATTTTGGCCCGCAGAAGCTAGAAGTAAAAACCTGAATTGCTGCTTTCATCCCACCCGTGGAAGTGGCTCCCTCGATGGAAGGCTCAGCAGCTTCACGCTGCAGCTGGTGGTCCCCGCTGGGCTCACAGAGCACTGAAAAAGGGCTTGAACTTCACACTCGAGCAGTGAGCAGGGCCCCGCGGGGCTGCAGCTTCCCCGGCAGCTGGAAGCATGTGCACCTGGCCCAGCACCAGCTTTACCGCACAGCAGTTAAGCAGAGAACGGAAGGACCCGGCACTCACGCACTCACCCCCTGCAAATTAGCTCCCACACAGCTCCAGCCCTTGACCTAGAAGTATGATTGACCCAGCCCAGCCGAAGCCCAGCAGGTAAAGCAGGCTTGTAGGTGAGAGCACTGTCTCCTCCCCACCCCAAGCTACTGGGCCATTAGAGGAGAAATTATGATTTGGCAGGAAGACTTGGAAAAAATAGCTCTGCTGCATTTTGAATATGCAACAGGGTTTTTTTTTGTGGGAAGATGACTTTAGGACACCAGGCCAAACCTTAAAAAAAGTTCAAAGGCCCCAGTGGAGAAACTACCCTGCATCAACCCCTCCCCCCCCCCCCCCAAAAAAAAAAAAACAACCAAAAAACCAAAACAAACCCCAGCCTTGTAGCTGTGTGATTCAATGCCAGAGCAGCAGATCACACCCCAGCAGAACAGGGGGACAAGGACTTATCGGTGGGGTTGGAAAGGAAGGGAAATGTTCTAGCACATGGCAGACTGCATCACAAGGCAGAGGCTCCGCACACCCAAAACACTGGAGGAGAGCGAGAAGCTGCAGCAGGAAGCATACGCAGCAGCAATAACACGCCGATTTGGCAGCACAACCACCAGCTCCTGCGGGTCCGGGGCCACCCCAGTGGTGCTGTGCCAGCAGCTCCAGTGCCTGGGCATCCTCAGGAGGAGCTTGTGCTGGCACAGGCACCTCTTATGCTGCGAATCAGTGCAAGCAACATTTAGCACTGAGGGCTGGCGAAACGTGGAGATAAAATGTGTGTTTGGAATGAACAAAACAAGCCAACAAGGCATCCAGGAAATCCAGGCAGCCTGGGACGCGGGAGATAGCCTGGATGTGCTTACACAGCCCAGGATCCGTGCAGCAAGCCTGTAAGATGCTTTGAGCAGCCAGGCAGAGCCAGCTATTACTAAGTGCAATTAACTGCTTCATTACCATCTCAGCAAAACAAATTAATCTCTGCAAATTTACCCAGAGAAGAAACTGATCTCCAGACACAAATATTGTCATCAAAGCGGCAGCTGTGACCCACACCCTCCAGCCCAGCATGGTGGCTCAGCTCCCCAGCCAGTCCCTGGGAGCAGATTTTAGGTGTCCTCTGCTCTTTTGGGCATTCTGACACCTCACCAGTGAGCCAGTGCTCAGCACCCTCATGAGCTGAGCCACCCCACGATGTCAGTAAATACCTGCTGAGTTGGAGCTGTAGACCCAGATGGGAGCGATGGAGACTAGTGTCACAGCACCGTCAAAACTAGCCAGCTACAACAAGGTTTTTACCATCCCATACCAGGTTAACTTCCATAAGTAGTTCCCACGCCTTGCCACAGCACAGCCACCAATCCCTCACAAGGTTTCAAAAGTTTATCTACCGTCCGTGCGGTTTCTTCAGCCTCTTCAGGTCAGTCCACCCTGCTCCTTCTCTCTGCTGCATCAGTATTCTCTCTTCTCCAGGCTCCTCTTCCAGCCAGCCTCTCCTCATCTGGGCTCCCTTCTACTCCCTGCTTCTCCCGGGCCTCTCCTCATCTCTCTTACATCCAGGGCACTCTCTCTCTCCTCCCTCTGCTTCTTCTGGGTCTCTCTTCATCCAGAGCTCCTCTTTCATACCCCTTAGAGCTATTTAACTACTTAGGAGGAACCAGTCACAGCTGCGCATAGCCCATGTCAATCACCCCACTGCCTTCGAGGCAAGGCCACAGCTGCATGTTATCAATGTTAATCACCCCACTGCCTTCATTCCTCTACAGACAACAGCAAAATTTAGCCTTCAGAGGTCCACCTTGACCGCTGGTGCCTATGCTTGATGCGTCCTGGAGATCTGGGAAGTTTTATCAAGCCAAATGAAAGCCAGAGATCACTTGTAAAATAAAAGCAGCCTGCCAAAGGCAAAGGGAACTTACACAGACTGATCACTGTCAGAGAACCAGGAGGAGCTGTGATTTTCGAGCTAGAGCTCAGAGCCACCACACGCCTCAATTTACATGGCATAACACCCTTCTTGTACAGACAAGGATAGACATTTCCCACAAGCTTTTCCCTTCCCACCAGACACATCTCTAGAAAGTGAATAAATCCCTTTAGAGTAGGACGCTTACTTACATCTTCTGTTGTACCTCACCGCAATCAATGTCTGTGCAGGGCTGGCCACCGTGTTCCATGCCCAGCTCCTCAAGGCAAACAAGCTTCTTGCCCTGTGGCACAGGAACCAAGGCACAGAAAGGATTTTGAAGTCTGATGCAGCACTCCTAGAAGGGGCTGCAAAGACTGTACCTGTACCCCAAAATGACCAACCTAAAGTTCACGAGGAGCAGGAACACAACTCACCGGCTCCTCAAATCCCAGCTTGCTGCCTCCATCACCCAAGGCCCAGCTACAAGGGCTGGCTCAGCTGAGCAGCAGAGTCGCACTCAGCAGTTTTAAAGAAAAATGAAGTGGAAGGATTTTTTCTTCTTTAACTGTAGTCTGGGTCTGGGAGAGCAGCGATTTTATACACCCAACCCTACTTGGTTCCCACGCATGGCATGCTGACGGCACCCACAGCCCAGCTTGGTCTTCTGCAGGGGTGATGCTTTCAGCATCACAGCAGCATTGATGAGCACTGCAGGAAATCACAGCCAGCTCACAAGGGCAGAACTGCTGCTGGCAAACTGAGGATTTCAGTTGTTTAGCTGATTATGAATTGCACATAGGGAGATTTTTGTGGTTGAGGATTTTCCTTCCTCTCGTTTTGATGCTGGGCTCCCAAATGGCAATGTATTTCCCCCTGCTTCCTTCTTCCTTGCGTTTGACCCGTTACCTTTCTTTCCCTACCGCTTATAACAGTCCCATGCCAGTATGACTCCAGCCCCAACACAGTATTAACTCCAGAGTGAAATGGGGAGATGGGGAGTGCCAAGTGGCTTTGCCTGGGCTGCTGCATCTCTCCCGCATGTCAGCCCATGAAAAATCCCTCTTCTTGGTAATTCCTGAATTGATTTAGAAACCTGAGACCACCATGACCAGCACCGCCCCTGACCTCTGGCACAGGGCAGCCCCACTGAGCATTCATTTCTGCCTTAGTACCAACACAGGTGGCCACACTGCTGTGCCTGTAGGAAGGCCCTGATGTAATGTTAAAAATTATCATAAGTAACCACAACTATTAGTTCTCTCTTTCAACAGCTCATTACCCACATGAGAATTGGCATCGTCTTTCTGAGGTGGATTTGTTCAAGTTGGCTCAGTTTTTGGCCGCTGGTTCCCATTAGACACCCGCCAGCTGGGCAGAGGAGCCCTGCTTATCAGATTTGTGCACCCAGTGTAGGCATTTACAGGGTAGTCAACTGTGTGTGCAATTAGTCTTCTCTTTGATACATTCAATAGATTACAACGCTGAAGATTCCCGGTCCCTTAGTCCCTTGCACAGCTTTTCCCTCAGAGCAAAATACACAGAAACGCTGGGTTTAGCAGTATGCTAGCTCAACACCTTCCCTCATTCAGCTACATCTTCCTTTTTGCCAGGTGCTTAAACCATTTTATAAAGATCACAAATAAAAGCAACCCTGCAGAGGCTCAGAGCGCCATCAGTGCTGAACCCCAGCAGCACCCAGAGCAGCAATGAAGATATGATTTGGCAAGATGCAATTTCCTCTGGCAGCTAATGCCGTGACAACATCTGAAGCTTGGGAGGGCACTGGAAAGCCTCCAGGAGTGGCACGCCAGGCAGAGAGGGTTTTATCAGACCGCGCTGGTATTCTCAATGGCTTCTGAGCTGTTGGTACTCAGAGGAAGCGCTTTTGTAATGCCTTGATTTAGGGTTAATGATTCTTCTGTTTAAAACCAAACTAATATTATTTAATGATGGGGCATTTATTCGCACTATGCAATT
The DNA here is from genome assembly GCF_023638135.1 of Falco biarmicus. Taxonomy (NCBI): domain Eukaryota; kingdom Metazoa; phylum Chordata; class Aves; order Falconiformes; family Falconidae; genus Falco; species Falco biarmicus. Next base: position 79,843,223 of record NC_079288.1, on the reverse strand, counting down.
AGACCATATTATGAAAATTATTTGTTGTATGAATGGGAATTTGAGATTTTAAAAAGTGAACACTTTTTCTTACTACAGCAAGCACGCAGAAAATAGATTAAAAAGACAATCAATAGCAAAAAGACAACAGCCTCTTGCTGTCTCCCTCCACCTGCCAAGAACTAGTACTTCTGTTAACACTGGGTGGCAACATAGAAGTTAACACACCCAATGTGCTTGACTGGATTTTTCTCCAAGCTGCTTGAAAATACCCTCAATATAGAAGGTAAAGACAACACCTCATGTTCCTCTTGGCATTTGATTTTAGCAAAACAGTGGGGAAAAAAAAAAAAAATCCCCTTCGGGCTGTATCCCTTGGGCTGGCTCCTCCTCAGCTTCTCCCTTCAGCCTGGCCAGGGCTCAGCTGCTCCTGCTGAGCCAGATCCTGGGTCCCCACCACAGAGCTGCACCTGTGGGATCCTCCTTTCAGTGACTGAGGCTAGCTCTCTACTTTTATTTTTAGTAAGCACTCCCAAAAAGTTGCTTCCCAAGAACCCCTTAAACCTTCAACACTTTACACCAGCCTGATTTTTGTTTTCTTTACTGCAGAAACTACTTTGTTCTTGTTCCAGTGTAAGACAAAAGTTACAAGGAGGCAGCATTTGAATGCAAGACTGCATCTAAAACCTTCACTTTTTGTAACATGAGTTTGAGATGGACAGACACAGAAAACCAGCCACATTTCAAATGCTGCCTACAGGAAAGAAACATGGAAGTATTTTCCCTGACACTTTAGTCTTAACTCCAAATTTATTCCTTTAAAGAGAAAAAAAGTGAGAGAAAAAGTAGAAAGCAGAATGTGAGGAGCTAATGTGATGGAGAAAACCTCCTCTCAAGAGTACAGCTGGGCAAGGTTTTCCTACTTTGCTCTCCAAGCAAGGCTGATGTCCTGTCTTGAAACAAACTCTCAAAAATGCAGTAATTAGAGGCTATAAAATTGGTCACCATAGGAGTTTGTGGCAGCTTTATATTCTGTTCTAATACACTTGGCCCACATTGGTTGGATCTTATTTGAACAGAGCTTCTTTACGTAGGGAGAAATTTCCTTAAATTATTGTTTAAAATTAGGCGAGAGTTATTTCTAGACAAACATGAGTTACAAGCACTGGCTCAAGCCTTTTGTTTTTGTTCCCCACTAGAGACATTTTCCCCGGAGACCATCCATCCATACTACTCTTTCCACTAGCTAAAAGAAGTCCTCCTAGACAAAACCAGATGGTTCAGAGACCAGCATCCAGGACTTTTGAACTATTTGGGGTTCTGTTTGACAGTCAAGGGATCACAGGGTAGTTCCCTTTTAAATGTATTTATGAACTTGCAAAAGTGATTATTTTTCTGTTTATATCTTCAATTAATAATTTCCAGCTTTCTGCAGATAAGCCAAACTGAAATTAATTTTTTTTTAAAAAAAGAACAAACCAGAACAAACCATCCCCAACCCAGCAGGCTTTACTGCTACACAATAAACAGAAAAGCTGTTAACAAAGCAACAATCACAAATGGTCTTGGCCAGAAAAAAATAATTATCTATCAGGTGCCTCAGAACATGATCTCAGAGGCTCCTCAAACACAAAGGAAGATGGCACGGTGCAAGTCATTTGTTAATATTAAGCCAGGGCAGTCTCACTGCTCTGAATGTTCCTGACAGTGACTTCTCACGATCATGCCCAAGGCGGAGTCATCATCCCAGGCCCTGAAGGATGAGGGATGACTTTCTCCAACTGCCTGTTTTCAGACATTTCTTTTAAGAAAGATGGATATTTTCAGCATGTTTTACAGGACAGCATAAGTTACCAGCAGAAACACTATTCAGGACTATTTCTTCTCAGCATCTTACCCTGTACTGAAAAGCCCATTGGTTCTGCAGCCCAATTCCAGCTAAAAACCTGAAGTATGGTCACTGCTGAAATATTACCTAGAAATCGGTCACCTCAAACACCTCCCCGCTGCTGTTTTATCTCTTTTTTTTATTATTAACTCAGCAAATAAAGTCATGGCAGTAACAACGTTTTATGGCCCTGTGAAGAACTGCAAAAATATGTAAATAAGACTTTCTAGAGCAAGACATGAGTTTAGTGCTTGCTTAAGTGGCAGGAGCGGCTGGCATGGGGTTATTTTCAGAAAATAAAATCTCTGTAATGTCTGAGGTAGTTGCAGGTAAATGCTGGCTGGCTCTGCTGCTCCCAGACACAGCGGTCGCTCGCATCCCGGGCTGTGTCAGCCACCTCATGCTCATGAGAAAGAGCAGACGGCAGCATCACTCAGCAGCTGGGCACGGGCAACAGCCCCATTTGCAGGTGCCTAGTGCCCAGGGGCACACACAGCCCCCCCTCAGTGAGGCTCTGGAGCCTGGGCAGCAGCATGCAGGAGGCCCGGAGGCCCCACAGCTGGCTGCATCACTCCAGGGGCACAAGTTTCTCTTTTGCAGACAAGCTCAGTCAGAGCCCTAACAGGCTGGTGGTTCTTTGCAGAGAGAAAAATGAGAAGCAAATCGACTTCATACCTTTGAGTGAAACATGAGGGAAAATCATGCGTTACACTTCAGAGCCTTCATGTTTAGTGAAAACAAGAAATGAAATGAGTTCATGAAAGACTAATTGCCCAGTTTGTTTTATGCATGAGCCCCAGCATTCCTAGCACATGCGATTACAGCTTGTTTTCAAAGAGACCAATTATTTCATTAGAACATCATCTTCACACTTCCCCGTTTGCTATAACAGGTCTTCTCTTCATCCTTCTGGGCTGAATATTCTGCCATTTTTTTGGTTTAAGAGCAATGAGAAGAGCTGAATGAAAAAAATAGTCTTTGCAGTATCTATAATTTACTAACAGCTATTAAGACCTGGGATTTATTATCTGCCTTTTCTCCTCCACAAAGTAAAGAAATACTGGCAAGACTTTAAACACCTCAGTGCTAGTCCCACGGCAGCACAGGCAGCCAGGAGGGAGCTGTGTGGCAGGATGCTCTTGCAGGTACAAGGACACCAAATGAGGGTTAGAAATGAGCCTGTGCCTGGGAACATGAAGGGCAAGATCAGGAAGCAATAGGGACGAAAGCTCCTTGAATTGTCTATATTGCATCTAATATTTCGTTATCTGTAAAATATGCAAGGAGGCTACGTAAGACATCTAGTTTATACACAGCACAAATGGAAAGCTGGGTGATGGGGTGGGGTAAAAGGTGAAAGAAGGGAAAGGAAAACAGCTAAGGAGCCCTCAAAAGCAATCAGAAGGATGCCCACAGAGATTTCTGCCAGACAAGCAACAGAAATAAAGCATAATTCAGTAAAATATTATCATCAGAATACAGAGTTCACAGTAAGCATCTGACTCTGCAGCATAAATCCTCATTACAAATAAAGATGTTTGAGCAACCACAATCCCTCCTATGAACCAGAAAGCGGAAGCCTCTGTGCCTGCCTGTGCAGGAACAGAGTGCTGCAGTCTTGGCACTTGGTGGAGAGATGCTATCAGGGGTTGCCACGGCAACAGGAGGATGCAGACCCAGCAGCCTTGACTTTGCATAAACTGACAGTGAGTTCAGCTGGAGACAAGACACTGAGCACTGGTGGTTTCCTCCAGCTCCCAGGCAGAATTGTGATGGGGCTGCACTAGAAGCAGGAGACTTGACTGTACAACTTCCACCACCCACCTTTCGTGTCCCCTCACCCGTGTACAGGCACAACCACACGTGCATGCACCCCGATTTCCTCCTCCTTCCCAGATTAGGCAACAGACACAAAGGTTATTTTCCTCTCCCATCTCTTCCATCCAGGTTCTTCCTCACTGAGCTGCTCCGTCTGACAGCTCTTAAGTATTTTTAACTTTTCTGGACAGGGGTGTTCTCTGGAGCACCTCTTTTTTATTGAGGTTCCTTTCATTGCAGGGGGAGCTGTGATATCCCACCTCCTTTTACAAGCAAGAAACGCTGTACGATTTGTACAGATCTAGAACGGGTAACTTCAAAGTTTATTGTAATAATGTTTTTTCTGATAACAGCCTTGACTCAGAGAGAACGTGTCATACAGAAGAGCCCGACACCAGCTGAATTCCTGCCGCCTATGGCAATGCTGCTCTTACCTTATTATCCTGTATCGCTCTTTTTGGGGTATCCCCAACAGGAAAACCGCTGTGGAACACATCATTGTGGTTTAGAGAAAAGACATCCCCCTTTTCCCTCAAAACCCTGAGAAGATTTAAGTTTAATTTAAGAAGCCCCTTTACGACAAATTCCTACTGTTCATTTATTTATGCACACCTTAAGGCAGCATTATTTGCCCATAAATATTACATACGTTAATTCAAATGCCGTCTTAAACTTGTGTGCAGGCCTCCCATAAAATTTTCCTGTTGTTGCACCACTGAAGCCCAGATCCTAGTGTCATACAGATGCAACATGTTTTTTCCTCAAGTGAAATGGCATCCCAGAGCCATGCATTAAGTCCTCTGGAAAATAAAGTTAATTTTCATAAAACCTCCAACAGTTATATCTCATACAAGGAGTAGCACAAATCAGTACTGGGCATTTATGCTTCTTAAGAACAACTGTGCAGGTAAATCCAAGGAGCGCTGTTTTCATTGCAGACTTGCATCCCCCCCCCCCGACAAGATTATTCAAAAAGATGTGACAGGGGCAGATCAAATATGCCTGATGTGTGAAGTGGCCATTGACACAAGATATTCTGGGAAGGGAGATTTTCAGCTGGTGGCAAGAGAGAGCACAAGGCAATATTAAGTGACAGGCTAGTATACCAGTCTTGATTTACAACCCCTTCTCTGTACAGGAAACTTCCATTTTCAAATTTAAACTCATTTCTTTCATGTTATTTGCAAAGCGAGAAAGACTTAAGGCCAGTTTGCCAGGGTGGCAGCTGTCACTCCATGTAAACAGACCCCAAAATGAAAGAGCAAACCAGCACATGGAAGTAGAAAGTCCTGACACTTTAATTATCTGAAGAGATTACAAGATGAAAGTCTTCCTTGAGGCAAATGTATATTAGTATTGATATAGTCATTGTGCTTTTCAGTAAGAGAAATAGGAGTCTGTATTTACATAAGAAACTATAGTGTCTGAGATCTTTAAATATCATATTTATGGAAATGATTCTGAATTACAGCATTTACAAAATAAAAACAAGCTTGAATAAATATTCAGTCCTTTAAATAAGATATTTTTTTTCACAGAAGCAACTTTTGTGCATATTTATTTCACAATTGAAGTTTGTTGTATTTTTTTATCCTATAAAAGATGCATTTAATTTGATTTTTTTTTTCTTCTAAAAATAAAACTGCAATAATCATTGCAATGTGAAGCCTGAGATTTAAGCCTGAATAAGTATCATCACTTGTACCACACTACCCACCTCCCACCAATCACCCAGCCCCATGCCTCTTTCCAAACTCTGGTGAATGCTGACACTCCAGCTCAAGAATTCCATGGGAAGGATTTCAGGGAAATAATAATTAAAAAAAAAATAAATAAGGTGAAGACTACACATCATAGCTGACATCGTCTACACACAGCATCATAAGGCTTGTCATATCAACTAAGTGAAGGAGTTTCATCTGATTCAAAACGACAGTAGTGCCAAACTGTTGTACCCTTAATATGGCTCATTAACGCTGAACATTAAACCGCTTAAAGGGAATGTCCCTGTTCGCTCCCCCCCACCAATAATATTAAAAAAACAAAAACAAAAACCACTGGCCAGTTTTGCTTTATCATTTTGAATGACAACCTTTCTTGAGCATGATACCGCAAACAACTTCCTCATCCTTTTTTGTATTTATCACTTTGAAACACAGCGTGTAACACTGCGAGTCAGGAAAGGGGCTACAGCGAAGAGCTCTTGATCTCGTTTCCTCTGTAACCACAGCACACACTGCCTTGCTTTTCATGTGGCTAACTCAAAGCATGCCCAAACGCCTTTGAAACCTCAGTGCTCAGGGAGCTCTTACTGCAAATAGTTTGTGCAAGATCATAGCATGAATCCATGTGAGTCTTATTTCTTTCCGCTCCAAGTGGAGATAAAAATTAATCCCTGGTGTTTCAAATAAATACAAATGTCTTCCGAGTTGTTAGCATGAGTGAAGTAACAGTATGCAATATTTTACAGTTACTCTGCCAAATGTGGACAGCAAGTACCCTTCCCTGGTTGACCATTCTCTAGGACCTTTTGAATATATCATTATATATTTGCCTTTTAAAAACGATCTAAAAAAACCTCGGCATTGGCAAAACAGTTTGTCACATCTACTGAATTTTGCTGCTAAACTTTCAAAAATATGTATTTTCAATATTAATTAATTTGGTAACCATTCCCTCTGAAGTTTGTTAAGTTTTAAATGCTGATATGGAAACCAAGGTTGTGTGTCAGACTTTTATTAACAGGATTTAGCATAAGTGATGCAGGTTATAAATACTTCCAGAACTCCAAAATATGGAACTGGAAGTTGTAAAACTTAATTTCTAGAAGACAACTTGGAGTTATTGCTCTGCTCGGTAAATGAAAGGCAACAGAAATATACTGCTTCAGGACCTTCAGTGCATCCTATGTGATTCACAGAAAATTTTGCTTTTGTAAATATCAAATATGGATTGGAAATAATTTTGCTTTAATTAATCCTAGCATAGGTAGCAAAAAACTAGTAATGGGAAAGTTAAACTGCAGCAGGAGGGAGAGCGCTGATATCCACAGCCATGCTGGTATTCTAGTGAGCACAGAAGTGTCCGAGCTTTGGGACTGATTTGCTGGGATGGACTAGTTAACTGGCTACTCTGTTCCTAGCATGTAAGATAAGCAGCGGTGCTTGTTCATTCTCGGAGCCCTATTTCCTTCCACACAGTGCATTTGTTCTGTATATGGCATTGTAACATTAATGTTATAAATTTATGGAAGACAGTACTGTAGCCTTAGAACTACAGACTCTTCATACTTCCCTTTAGCAGCTTAGTAAAATGCAATAAAAACTGTCTCTACAAAATTTGTAATAATGGATGTCAAAGCCTACATGCCCTCACGGGGTCCCTCTTTCAAGTTAATTCTTGGCTTGGTCAAATATTATCAGTCCATGTAAGACTCCAGAAGACACACCAGTAGTTTAATATGTCAGATACCAGCTTTGTCACTATAGAAAGGAGTGACATGGAACATATAACAGTGAGTGCAAACACGGACAGGCTTCATCTGACCATAACGAGGTAATGGAGCAGAGTGGGAGGAACAGCGGGAACAGAAGATCTGGAAAACAAGAGGGAGATTTCACTTAAGCTCCTTTGAAATAACTCGATGGGACAAAATTAATGTCAAGAGAGGAGAGAGAAAATTTTACACGCTGGGCTTTTGTATATTGGCAATACCACCCTCAGCACAGCAAATGAAGGCCTGTCGCAGGCAACTCATAGCCCGAGTGACCAATGAACGTGACTGTGCCTTGTCTCTTTGGTGCGGGTGCCCAAGCACTGACATCAGCCAAGGCAGGCCCGTCTAGCTCTGCAGGTCACAGGGAAGGCAGGCAGCTCCACCAGAGATGAAAAGAAGCATCTCTCTCCCCTTTTTAAAGACAGACTAGGGGAATATTTGTGACTATCTCCAAAGTTCCTACTCTGCCAAGTACGCTACAAAGTTAGCAAAAATAGCTTCTGTCCCCTCTTCCTTTTTAACTTGTACACCAGCAAGCAACCAAGCGCAGTGGGATTGCAGATTTCTGGCTTCCTGAGGCACATGACTGCATTCTTCTCCCTCGCTCCCTCTTCCTCCCCCACAAACTTTCAAAGCAGCAGCCCTACGCACCGCAGTCATCCTTTTAGAATTGCTTTCAGAAAGAAAGCAAAGGGACACACCATCCCTGCAGCCGAGCTGTGCATCACCCCTCACAGTGCAGGCTGCTGCTGCAGCTTGTTAAAGCTTACAGCAGTCGTCTGGAGCAACTCGGGATTTGGGGTACTGGTTCCAGGATCTCAACAGTGAGTTCTGCTTTAGCAGACAAATGTTTATTGCTGTAGAGTAGTCATGACTCTCCCTTCCACTTTCTAAACGTAAGCTGAGCAGTTGACAGCCAAGACATACAAAACCACTTGTGATTTGAAAACCCTGGCCAAGTGCACACATTGTGTTGTGCAGCTGAGTTTGTGTACACGTGAATTTTTTGTTCTCTCTGGCGGCTTGTTTCTCACATGTTTGACTGAGTCATTACCTTGCCACAGCTCCGACAGTGGTGTTTCCTGCGAATGACTGTGAAAGGAGCCTTGCACGCAGTGCAGTAACTGCAGACTTCATCTGGAACCCAGTCAGGAGGATCTGTCAGAAACACAGCAACAAAAGGGAACATAAATCAAAAGGGAATAAAAACAAACATGCAATTACCAGATCCTCAAGGGAGTAGGGAGAGTAAAATATAACAGCAGCTGCTTTCATCCAAGTTCCTCAAGGTGCTTTGCGAACAGGCAACTAGGTGAGTTCAGGATGCCTGGGAGGGCTCAACACCCCCTTCTTTGCCCGGCCCTCCCTTCGGGCAGAGCACAGCAAGCACTGAAACAGCACACAGCAGCTTGGGACTCAACATGAAATATATCCGGTTCAAATGAAAGTGGCAGAGAAAAGGAGATAAGCAACATGAAATATGAAGACAAGAGACTACTAAAGTCGAGCTGGATCACAGGTGGTTTTGGTCAACGCAACCAGTCATCAATACAAGCTTTGAGCCGAGACCATTCCCAGCCTCTTCAGCCCTCCCTCAGAAAGGCTGACTGCTTTTCTGCAATTAGGCAGCAAGCAACTCTACACATAATAAACTCAAAGCCTGATTACTGTCTGCTAAACTATTACGACTCAATGGAATTCACCAGCAACTACAGTAAAACCACAAAATCAGGTGTACAAGACTTAGCAGAGAGAAAAGTCTACTGTTATCCCAAATAGCATGTTTCAGTTGCTTATTTCTCCAGTGAGCTCTCTAGCCTCTCATAAAAGCCAAGCAGGGAAATGATTCTGTTTTGGCAAAGCAAAAAGTATTAGGCTCACTTTTGTTGAGCTGCTTCTGCTAGTGAAGGGCTGACATGACCTCAGAGAATCTAAAATTACCAGTGTAGAAATGCTGTAGCCGATTGCTTAAATAAGTTGTTAAAAATCTAATGAAGGGCAAAGCAGTTCTATCCGGAAGGAATCCATGGACACAGTAAACATGAACTGCTGGACATATTTACCCAGGTTCCCTGCATGCAGCTTTTCTCCAAGTATTATTTACAGTATACAACCCATGCAATTGCTGATTTATAAGCCTGGCAAGCAAGATGCTTGCCTCAAGGAGCATATTATCCAACAACAGAATATATGGTGCAGTTAATGCAGAGGTCAAGAGGGCTACAGCTACAGGCAGAAAGAAGATAATTAAATGAAAAATCCACTACATTGTTCAAACATAACCATGACCAGTTTTCACGTGTTTGTCACATTGCAACATTTATCAAATTGAAAGTAAAAAGGATACAGCACTCAATGCAGGAAATGTTCAAAAAGCAGATTAATAAAGAGAACTTTAAATCTTGACTCAGCTTTTACAGGCTCCTCTATTTTGGAAGTTAAACTAGTTTAAGGAAGCAATTGTTCACTTAATGAACGAACTGGTCTAATAAAGGCCACAGCTACAGGGACAGCAACCAAAAAGTCTGTGTGCAGAGAAATGACCGATGTGGTGAAAACAAGGAGACTGCATATAGCAGCCTTCACCCCATCCTTGGGAACAGTTCACCAGAAAATGTTCTGTGGGGACACAAGGCTACAAATTCCTACCTCAAAGGCAGGCTTTCCTTCAGCAGCAGGGAGAGGCAGGACTGCCAGCTTAAGGCAAAGCATTAATAGCAATGAAATCAAGAGATTTTCCTTTCCAATTATTCTCCTTCTCTGCAACCTCCCTAGCTATTACATGTAACTTGCCCAATGAAACTTACTCCTAATACCAGTTTATAATGTCAGTTTTGAAGGCTTCCTATCACTTTCACAGGAATTTCTGATCTGAAACCATGGCAAGTCTGATGATGTTGGAGCAGCATGCCCACGTTCCCCATCCAGGAGGTCCCCTGGGTTACTCACATATATTCCAAACAAAATAATTAAGCCAATAATGACATTTCTGTTTAAAACTTGCCATTAGATGACATAGCCTTGATTATGTTTTCAGGGATTGAACTATCCCATTGATTCTCACTAATTTTAGAAACAGGAAAATTTACAATGTTATTCAAGCTCTGTGCCACCAGGTCTCCTCCCAAATGAACATGGAGCTGGTAGAAGCAGGTTTGGCAAGATGCCCACTTGCCTGCCAATGCTTTATCAACTGTGTTATAATGTGGGCTACCACGTTCAGCTAGTTACTAATTTTAACACTCCCAGAAAAGCCACAAAACACAGGCCCCCTTTGTACAAACAGCAGCATGTCAATATGAACTGCAACCTCTGCAGCAGCTAGTACCTCCTTCCCTTAGATCACGATTAGTCCAGGCATGTTGTAAGTCAACACAACCGCATCACAAAAACTGTGGAGCTCTTCAACAGAAAAAAGCTTTCTTAACAGGTGTTTACCATTTGAGTTTCGTTTTATATATTTTTGTCTGTTGTTATCCTTGAAGTGCAATGTTAAAAAAGTTTTTTAATTGCACTTGTATGGATTTGCCTCCAGTGCGAAAATAAACATGGCAAAAAAAAAAAGTCCCCAACCATAACAGCAAGTTTATTTTGACAAATAATGTCCTTATAAACTCATAATAATCAGATGATCTATAGTTCATGGTTACAGAATTATTTGACTGCCAGATGAATTCATCTGCAAACTTTGCTTTTATAATTGCATAAGAAAATAAATCACAACTTAGTGAGACTCAATGTAGAGGAAGAGTATAACCCTCTCTACAGAATGTTCTCCCACACTGGAGAGACTCTTTCTACCTCCACACTGGTGTCACATCAGCTGATTGACTACATAAACACATCAGTAGAGTGAGCTAAAGGGCACGTTTTCCCCGGACGGTGGCTCAACAGCAGTAAGGCTCTCTGACAGGGCCACGTGGCCAGCCCCATGCCCCATGCCTTCTGGGTTTCAGTGCCCCTCTAACATGCCAACTGCTTGCACCAAGCTCTGCTGCACTGCAGCACACCCCCAAATAGTAACATTTTGTTATGTAATGGCTTTTAACATTCAAAATGCTGTACAAACATTAATTGCTTTAATCCTCATCACCCAGCTACAGCCTGTAAGCGTGTGAGGAAAAACCAGGAGAGAAATGTCTTGCCCAAAATTACACAGTGGTACAGCCTTAAAATAACATCAAAATAAGAAACCTGGGGCCATTAGCCCTATGCCTTTGCTTCCAGTTGTGACCGAAAAAGTCCTTATACTGAAACACAAACACAGAGGCTTTGTCTTGAGAGTATGCACTTTGAGATTAAATGCAGGCTTGGATTGGAGCCCAGTTGCTCACACTGGCAGGAAGGATGAAGCCCTCAATGACTGTCTCTCTGAGCCCATGCAAGCCCCAGTGGCAACAGGATCACACCCCTAGGTCCCCTTCACAAGCCTCATCTCGCTCAACCTTGGGAGCAGCCTTTCTGACTTACATATATTAACGATTGAGTCATCAGGCTTTTTATAGAACAAGTTTTTGAAATATTCTCTGAAGAACAGTCTCAAGAGGGGATAAAGCTTCAAGATGAGGAGCAGAGTGAGTTATACAAATTAACCCCCTAGCATGAGCCTGAAGATGTGCTGGAAGCCAGGCAGCAGCACCGCACCCACAGGCTTTTTATGTTACAATCCTTCTCTGGACTACGCTGCTCCATTAGCTCTGCATGCAGCAGCAAATGGAAACATCCTGTCTCCAAAGCACTATCTGCCTGTGCTTCGGGGATTAGTACAGGGAATGGAGGGGAAAACCTTGTTCCTGGACTAATTGGCCCACTGCTTTATCATGCAATGAGAGTCAAGAGAAGTCTGTTGGGAAACAGATGAAGACCACAGCACAAACATCAAAGAGGAGGAGGAAGGGAGGGAAGGGATTAACGAGAAAGACTACAGGAATGAATTTTAGAGGAAAACATTAAAAGCACGTACAGAAAAAAAGGCAGAGAAAGGAAGAAAAACCAGTATTTAAATTAATAAGAAACAAGTTTAGAGAAAGGAAAAGGCACAAGATAAAAGTAAATGGCATGAAGACTGGAAAAGACATTTAAAGAGGAGAAGCAGTATTCTCAGCTCTTAACTATTAAAGAATCTTGTATTACAATCTCTCAAATAATGAAATTCTGTGGTGGTCTTTTTTTTTAATGCTGTAGCTTTCAGAATTCACCGTTACATGTCTATGCATCCTCCTTAGTTAAAAAAGTTTTCTGCTCTTAAAAAAGTTTTAAATCCCACATAAACCCAAAACGCTAGAGCTTTAAGAAAACCATAATAATGATCAACTCATAGACACCGTAAACTGTCGAAAACCACATGTGAACTAATTCTGCTTAAGTATGTGCAATAGACCTCCTGCAGTCTCATCTCATCTGAGAACATTTCTGTGTCCCAGAATATTAGAGGAAGAGAGCCTGGACCTAGAGTCACCAACAGTGCTGACCAAAACAACATTAGATCAGAAAGTTTAAGTGATGCTGAGACACAAGAGACTGTGGCAGGAAGAGAAACAATCCCAGAAGTTGTCTGAGGTTGCAGAAGGCCTAATCTAGCAAATCTATACTCTGGTAGAAAACATGCACACCAAGACTCCCTGTTGAAGAGCAGCTGCTAAACCCTAAGCTTGTCATGACTTTTGCATTATGGCCAGACAATTCAGAGAAAAGACCTTTTCTGCATCTTTTTATATACTATATATTTCTAATGCAGAACTCAAACTGAAAGCTCCTCCTGCATCAACATGTATTAGATTTTAGAGCACATCATATATAACCTTGATTATACTTTTACCTAACCTTAAGAGGGCTGCTCCTACAGCAGTCTGCGGAACTTAAACCACTGCAGATGTCAAAGCGCATTACCCTCACAGCTGTGAAAATGGTCAGATGAGCTCGCTGTAGCTCTTCTGATGAAAGCAGGAATTGTAAATTCTCACAGTTTTAAGTACAGAAAGTAGAAAGCTAAAGTCACATGACTTTACCGCTTACTTCAACTGCCACAGTAAGGTGAACTTTTTTGTCCCTTATCACATGTGATTTTCTGCATGTCATTCTGGGCAATCTGACTTTCATATAAGATTCCTAGGACACAACTGTATCAGTAATCTTGACCCTTGCTCAGTAGATTCAGTGTTGACTACAGCTGGCTTAAAGTTTTTCAATAAAAGTGAATTTTCTGCTTCAACATTATTTGATGAAAACGTCAGGGATGAAAGAAAAGAGGTACAGACTTACTAGCTTCAAGTACAGCTCTTGTCAAACAGCTCTCTTAGGATGGAGTTTCTGTGCAAATCTAGAAAGCTTTCACCAAAGCACAGAGCTTTGCAGACTTGGGCTAAAGCCTTTGCTCTGCCCAATTTAACATAACCCTGAACAATGACATCCTGTGTCCATTCTGTACGGCTACATGATCAGCATTCTTTGGGGAAAATAATTATTTATTTAAAATGGGACAACTCTGGCAGAAAATGCTGACCTCCATAGCAATAGGGTTCAAATCTTTACTTTAAATCAGAGACTGGATCTTCCACATCACCATTACTAAGAGTCTTTCTCTGTAAGAACTACCAATCATTATGGCCCAGAAGTGAGTCAGTAATGCAGATCTACATACAAGATGAATACTCAATACGTGTATCTTTAGGACAAGAGATTTTGAACTTAAATCAAAATCCCAGTTACGTCATTGTACAGCTGAATAAGCCCATGCTTTACAGTACCTATTGGGATGTTTTCTCCTCCTGCAATGGTCTCAACAGGCTCCACACAGAGCTGACAAAGAGGAATGGTCTCTGTAAAAGGCTCTGAACAAGTTCTCAAAATGTCAGTCAAATTATAGCAATTCAACCTAAAAACTGTGCAAAGTCCTGTAATTTTACACACATGATTAAATATGTGCAGTTGATTATAAAACATTGCCTCAATATGGAAAACTTGATGCTAGATTCTTCTCTCACACAGTGTAAGCAGAGCTGCTGAGTAAGGAAAAAGTAAAAAGTTTATGTGGACAGAGTATGTGTGGCCACTGAACTGTGCAACAATTCAACTTCTTTCATTTAGAAAATGTTGCTGGTCATAATTATAAATAATAAAGTAGCCATAAGCGTGTGGAGGACAAAAGAAAAATTGAAGCATTCAGCTAGGGGTGACAGCTAAATCTAGATCCACAGTGATTAGATTCTGCACACATAGCAGCATAGGTAGGTTTTCTTGACCTTGTGACTTCTTATTGCACAAGCACAAGACCATAAATTACTAAATTGTGCTTGTGCTGCTGGTTGGAGGGCTGTGAGGACTTCTGACTAGACAAAAGTGGGTGGGCTGGAATATTATGAAATGGAAAGGGATCAAGGAGAAATAGCGTGCTGCTGTGCAGCAAACAGATGCTAATACGGTTTGGCACAAACAGGTATTTGTACTGGCAGCCACAGCAAATCCATTATGACTGGAGTTATAACTAGGTGGTAGCAAGCAAGGCAGCTCTGCATGGATGTCAGAGGGATAAGGAGTGAAAATTAATGTATGGTTGCAGAAAGAGCTCAAACGCTACAGCAAATATTTTCATGGAGCACCAACAGATTCATAATGATTTCTGGTTTTCCTTGAGGAAAATCATCCGATTTCTAGATGTCTCATGCTTATCCTCAGACGAGAAGTATAACTCATCTTCTTAGCCAGCCTATAACTCATGACATTGACAACTAAATATATTAACCTTTCCTCAGTCACAACAGATGACTTCTACTGAGTAATACATTACCCCAAAACACATACATGGTCAAAACTCAGGTTTGCCAAAGTTCACTATTAAAATCATCAGCCTCACAAGAATAAACTTAACTGTCCCAAATATGGTTAGCAGGGCCTTTAGGCTTGATCACAGTTACAGGCTGATAAAGAAATGAATACATAAAAATCAAGACAAAAAATAAAGTTACCCTGGGTGCACGTATATTTATGCATAAGTATGTTGGCAAATAGAAAACAACTTATTTGTTGGGGCTAGAAATACAATCCCAGACACATAAATGGCAGAAAGATATCAAACTTCTACTTCCCTGATGTGTGTTTTTTTTAAAGCTATAACACACATTAAGAATGATGCAGCTCTGTCCTGGCAGGGACACATTTATACTAGGTTAGCTAAGAGTAATTTCCTTACATCTTCAAATGTGGAGGTTTCCTTTAATTTGTGTGCGATTCATGCTGCCCGCTCTCAGCGCTGTGCAAACTTCTTGGTCAGGTTATCATCCAACAGTGGTTTGTCCCAAGCAGGAGGTCAGAAACTTCCTGATAACCTGCCCATGCTGGCCCATAGCTCACCAGGACATGGAGAAAGGCAGTACCAACGGGTCCTGGGACACAAGCCCCTTCTGCCATTACTGCAATTGAGAGCAAGCACCACTGGTAGCAAAGAGCCCAACCTACTTTTTTCTGAGCAGCTTTCACTACAATTTGCTTTGAGTTTATATACAGAGCTTTGTCCCCACTGGCCATCTTCTCCATCATATAACCAGAGCATAGAATTTTACTATATTTAAATATAATATTGCATAAATTAGTCTTACAGTCTAGGAAAATATAAACGTATTTATTTTCTCTCCCTATAAAAACACAGTGCTTTTTATAATGTATGAAGTACAAATACATATGCTTCCTCAAAAAAGGAGTCCTAGAGCTTTAGGAGAGCAAGCATGAACATATACACTATAGGTTCATCTGCACTTTCAAAAACCCTTTTGTTTTGGAGTGCCAATTAATCTCTAGTTTATTGTATTTCAACCTTCAGAAGGTCACAGGATTTAACTCTTATACCCTTGCCAATGTCAGCTAGCTCATAAAAAAAACATTCATATTTGTTTTACGACCCAGACCAGCTGGTGAATTTTGTATACAGTAAGAATGAGAAATCTGACAACAACAAGTGATTCATCTTCATAATCTGAGTAGAGGCTGGAAGCTTCAGTAGAATCTTCCAAACTATTCATTTATTTGTTCAGGTTGCTGGGCTTTTTTTTTTTTTTTTTTTTTAAATTACCATTGACTGGATGCAATCTTAAACATTCTGTACTTTCGGTAAGAGGGATTTACTTGATCATTGGAAAAAGCTTTCCTGGCAGGTAGCTTGCTGGACTTTCTCAATCTGATACATGTTCATGTTCCGCCACGATGGCAGAAGGGAGGAGGAGCTAATGATGTGCTCATTTGCTCTAAATTGTTTTCACTTCCAGTCAAAATCATTGAGTGACCTGAAATGTGGAAATGATGTACAAAGAAGGATATAATTAATTTTGGTGCAATGGCATCAACAGATTGGTGCAATGTGCTCAGACTCTGTGTTGAATCCATTTGCAGTGATAACTGTGGTGTGCTCCTGTAGGAGGCCTGGGGACCAGATTTGGCCTGGAGCACAAACTCATCAGGTTTGCTGCAAGAATAAATAGGGCACAGCGTTCGTGCAAAGGTTGCCTTGCCTTAACCACCAGAGATCTTCCACCTGCACCCAAACATCACCCAAATCCAGGGGCTATTGCTTCCACAGTGGCCAGCAAAAATGAGGTAGGTGGTGAGGAGTTATAAAGGGAAAAAGGCACATGGCTGCTGAAGTTTAAATACTGCTTTAAGTTCATGCCTCATGCTGGATGTCTTAGGCACAGCAAAACCATGTATCCCATTAGCTATCACTGCATACCTCAGTGAAAAAATGTCTGTATGGCATTGCCAGCAATGACAATTTGTGATCTGAAGGGACAGGGATCTGTGATGTCTTGGAGGTGAGGGGACAGAACAGGTGTTTCTGCAGTTCCCACAAATTCAACAAACTGACCCACTTCACATGCCTCCTTTTGCAGATGTTTTGTGGTGTGTTCTGGTTTGGAAGGCAGAGCATGTTCCAATGGCTCCATGTTTCCTAGTAGCCTCTGTCTCTTTGTGATACAGAAAATTCCCACCCATCAGCAAATTTGAAGGCTAAGTAACAGCAGACTACAGTAGTTATCTACTTGTACAAATCAGTACAGCTCTGACTGCAAAAACTATTTACAGCATAACTGCTTACACACAAGCCAAGTAAGACTCCTAGACAGTCTGTATGGCGGTTGACTTTGACACACCCAAGCCTTCCCAGTGAGCAAGCAAGGTATCAAAAGCAGAGACCTGCGGGAGCACTGGCCAACTGGCTCTGTTTAGACGATGTGTTAGCAGGGGAAAGCATTGTGCCAAGGTAGCCAAGCTCATTCTGGCATCCAAGTCTACTTATTCAAAAGGGACTTGGTTATCCCACAAGGCTCTGCTTTCTATCACACAGGCATATGTGAAGTACCTGCTAATTTTGGACAAAGGTGCTGGCAAGGCTGGTTTTGCTGTAGTTATCTGTGTGTGCTATTAATACTACAGGTTGGGTTTTACCATTCACTTAGGGCAGGGACCTAATTGATTCATAATGCCTGGGTGCTGCAGAGACCCTTGTAACTCCAAAGGTTCCCCTTTACCATACTCCTATATGGCCACAACATCACCTAAGCATCCAGACTATTGTCCTCTATTTCAGTAAACAACATCCCAAGCCATAGGCTGTACTCCTCAAAAGACAAAACCTTCCCCGTGCCAATAGAAAATGCCAGGGAAAGCTGAAGAACCTTAAAATCTGAGTAACAGGCCAGGGAAGTGAAGTGACTTCGCTTCAACAAAATACATAGATCACTGAGGCTGTTCGGCATCCTGCAGTTCAGAGTAACCTGCATTTAAGTTCTGTAAGTCAGATTCACCAACAGCATCAGGCATTGATTCAAAACCAAAGAATATGAACTGAAATAGTAGAGAATGAATCATCTCTTGCATTCTTTTCCAATACAGCCTATACATGGTAAGGATTTTGCTTAAAGATCTGTTCTTTACTGCATCTTTTGTGACATTCTGAATTATGGCACAATAGAAAAATCAATTAAAATTACTACTGAACGCTTCTTTATCTGCACCAAATAATTTTCCTCCAGAAGAGATAGTATTTCTACAGCACGTAATACATAAATTAGCCCTGCTGTTCTAAATAAATAAGATTAGAGATGATTTAGCCTGCAGCTTCAGAAGAAAGGTTACCAAGCAAACCATGGGTTTTATAGAAGCACAAAAGAACTTACAAATACATCGCATTACTCTAAAATCTAACCTTTTAAGAGTCATGTTGTGTTGTCATCTCTTCCCCCCCAATTTCTGATCTTTATTACAAATTACATGAACCAACATTTATTTCCTGTTGGTCACCCACCCCTGCATATAAGCAGAGACATACACTGCTTACCACTCAGTTCTCAGTCATCCTGCTTTCAAAACCTCTCGCTGGAAGAACAGTAGTATATGTGGGCAAACAGACAACGATACATCAAAGTTTTAAAGCACAGGGAAATTACTGCACACTTGAATTTCTGGGAAGCTCAGACACAGTTTCACAGTTGACAGCTGTCTTGCATTTCTCACTTGACCACAGAGATACCACCACTCCAATAATTGAGCTCCTGGTGTGCTGAAACCACCACTTAGCCTTGAAGATCAAAGCTGATTGCTTTCTTGTTTGCTCCATCTCATGCATCTACTTTCTCTTTTCTTATTCTTTGACTGCAAGTGCTCTAATATCTTTCAATCCATTTTTTTATATGTTTACCATGCTAGGGCTATTGCATAACTAACTCCTAAGCACTCCCACAGCAGCTCAGATGAAAACACAAAGCAACAAGTTTTGAGGGCTCAGAATGCTTGAATCCCAGCGAAAACAGACTTACATATGCACTTTTTTTCACGTAACCTCAGCAGACTTACCTAAAACTAACTTTTTCTTTGAAGTAATATGGTGAAGAATATGAAATTAATAAGCAAAATAGTTTGATCAAAGACAGAAGTGAGTATGAAAGATACTTGCACCACGGGAAAAAAGGAGCACCTCCACATACAGCAAACAATATGAAAGATGCCTTTAGATGTGGCTGAGAAGACCTTGCTTAGGGCTTTGTGTAGCCCTCTGAAAATTGTCAGATGTAATATATGCAATATTAAAACCTTTACTATACTTTCTCCACTGATACAAAGAAACTCATACTGGATATGACAATTGGTAGATCAGAGTTGCATGAGGCCATTAGACAAAAATCTGAAAGAAATATGCTTAGTTTTATCACCTGTCTCTAAACCATACTATGACAACATCTTACACTCTCTTTCCAGAGCCAAACTTTAAATGTTTTCTCTTTTCATTTTAATGGTTGTTTTTTTAAATACAGAATCACAGAATCACTGGATGGTCAGGTTGGAAGGCACCTCTGGAGATCATCTAACCCAACCCTCTGCTAAAGCAGGTTTTCCTACAGCGGGTTGCACAGAGTCATGTCCAGGAGGATTTTGAATGTCCCCAGAGAAAGAGATTCCACAGCCTCCCTGGGCAGCCTGTTCCAGTGCTGTCACCCTCAAAGGAAAGACATTTTTCCTCATACTCAGATGAAACTTCCTGTGCTGCACTTTGTGCTCATTGCCCCTTGTCCTGTCGCTGGGCTCCACTGAAAAGAGCCTGGCCCCAGCCTCTTGACACTCGCCCTTAAGGTATTTGTAGACATCGGTAAGATCCTCTCTCGGTCTCCCCCAGGCTAAACAGCCCCAGCTCCCTCAGCCCTTCCTCATCAGGGAGACGCTCCAGTCCCCTCACCATCTTTGTAGCCTCTGCTGGACCCTCTCCAGTAGTTCCCTGTCCCTTCTGAACTGGGGAGCCCAGCACTGGACACAGCACTGCATATGCGGCCTCACCAGGGCAGAGCAGAGGGGGAGGATCACCTCCCTTCACCTGATGGCTGCGGTCCTCCTAATGCCCCCCAGGATCCCATTGGTCTTCTTGGCCATGAGGGCACACTGCTGGGCCGTGGGCAACTTGCTGCCCACCAGGACTCCCAGGTCCTTCTCCGCAGAGCTGCCTTCCAGCAGGTCAGCCCCAGCCTGTACTGGTGTGTGGGATCATCCTTCACCAGGCACAGGACCTGACACTGGCCTTTGCTGAACTCCATGAGGTTCCTCTCTGCCCAGCTCTCCAGCCTGTCCAAGCCTCGCTGAATGGCAGTGCAGCCTCCAGGGAATCAGCTGCTCCTCCCAGCTCTGTGTCACCAGCCAACTTGCTGAGGGTGCCTCTGCCACTTCATCCAGGTCACTGATGAACAAGTTGAACAGGACTGGAGCCAGTTCTGACCCTGGGAACACCGCTCACTACAGCCTCCAGCCAGACTCTGCACTGTTGACACATAACTATTATACATCAGTGTTGTCTCATTTTAGTTCTCAGAAAAAAGAAAGTACCTTCAAAGTCCCCATCTCTGGCTTTTGCTGCAAGTTCTGAGGATGATATACTTTCTTGACATAAAGCACAGTCTTCCAATGCTGCATTCCTTAAGCTCTGATTAACTGTAAAACAAACCAAAAAGTACTCAAATTCATATTTTTTCATTCGCACTTAAAATATTCATGCTAGGACTTCTGGGATTTAATAAAGTAGCATCTATATGTACCTTCTTAGACTTCTTGCTTTTTCTTCACCCTGACACAAATAGTGATTTAAAAGTCTCCTCTATTCTTCTTTGGAGTAACAGAAATGAAAGATGCCGTTATCACAGGACATACAGTCCTCTTCTAGCAGTTTAGCTGCATCCTATATTTTATTTCCCAATTCTTAACTTGGATCCTTTACAACAATGTAGATTATGAGAACAACCAGAGATTCCCTAGGTGAATCACATGGATCAAATCGCATATACCAATGAGAAACTTAATTCCAAAATTCTCTGGCTTTTACTTGCTCATTTTGTTTATTCTTACTTTTGTCTGCACCTTTTTTCTTTTAATGTAATAATTAATCCATTAGAAATTATTCCAGCTAAGTACTGTTGACTAACAGATTTCCTAGTGCTAGTTCTTTACAGCTCCAGCTTCTTTATTGCTTTTATTTGAATATTCAGGAGCTCTTTGAACCTCTTTAGCAATATTGTCTAATGCCTTCTTTTTTTCCCCAATAAAAAAACAGTCTCTTTTCACATCATGACATCCTGCCACCATAGGAGTGGAGTGGAACTTTCCACCATAAGTGATAAGACAGCTGTAATGCATGTTGTGAATTATCCCACTGCAGAGTTGGATTGGACGACTTCTGCTAACTTTTAACAAACTTTTAACTTAAGCTTTACATACAAAATCCTCAAAGCCTTTAACTAAAACTGAGAAAAAGGGAAAGCAAAAGTTTCCAATCATGAGGAAAGGGACAAAAAAAAGCACGCTCTGATCACCTTCAGATGCTGACAGTTCTAATCATAACAAAGGACAAAGGTAACTGCAGTCTTGCTGGGATGATATAGTTATTTTTAAATAAGTTGGCAGACTTTCCTCTTTGAAAAAAATATTAATCAAAATGGTGACAGAGGAAAAAATTTCTTGCATTGCCTCATGATTTAGTTCTGGTTCCGTTATCTTAATTATTCCGAATTCAAAAGTAGGTATTTTTCCATTTTGAAGTCAAATTCAGCATTCTGCAATTGCTTCAAGACAGGCCAGATTTCAGCATCTTACTGAGCATTCTCATCTTATCGTCTGCTCTTTTCACAGAGCTATTTAAACTTCAAGATCAAAGATATGCATCGTGGTGAATTAAAGCATATCTGGTGTGAAACAGTGTCAGGGGGGAAAAAACCCCCACATTTATGAAGTCCAAACCCTGCATACATTATGTTATGACTATATGGGCTACAACCACTGTTTTGTTATATATAGGAACACAGAAATACGCAGATGCACTCTGAAGGCTTTAACTCTTTCAACATTTGTCTCAAGACATACTCCTGTGTACCTATACTTCCAGTGACTTAAACCTGTTTACACTTCTCCATGCTTTCTTTTAAATTTAGGTCAAATCACTGTACAGCGACTCCTGTCAAGAAGTTAACAAAATGTTAAGGAAATTGTAAAATAGTTCGTGTATCCCCATGGGGCTACTAGCAGAGATTCACTATAGAAAACAAATGTTTAGAACTCTTTACCTTTCTTTTGCTTTTCCTTATCTTCTGTTTCGGGTTTGGTTGCCATAACTTCAAACAAGGTCTTTAAGATACTTCTCAGATCACTAGCATAATTTGTCTGCAGCTGGTCAGCAACACCTTAGGAATTTGAGAAAACAGGTGAAGCATTTCTATTACACCACCCTTTAAAAGAAGTATTTGCCTGTTGCTACCAGTAATGGCCTCATATTTATTTTTGAGGGGATCACTTGCTTGTGTTTGGAATGAAAACTGAACATCAAATTAAACTGATTTTCCATAATGGCCAAACTACATTCTGGCCTTTACACTACCTGTAATTTGATACATGTCTCCCTTGCCATTTGCAGGAAACGTGGAAAGATTCCTTTTGCAACAAAATCGAACTGCAGCAACAAATTTCTTCCTTTGAACACACAGAGCATCATCAAGGAAAAAGAAGTGCTTCAAAGTCAAACCTGTTGGATGCCCAAACTCCTCATCACTACAGGTCTAAGAAGTCTGCATCTGTGTTTCTGTAAGTTCCCACCCAGGTAACAGGTCTTTCTAGACCAGTGTGCAACTTAGGCCCCAAAACATTGTCTTCCCACCACTTCATCTCCAGTCCTCTACATAGCTCTGCCATAACTTTATGTGCACCAATAAACCCCGAGGATGAATAGTTTTTACATTCAGCACAAAAGGCTACTCTTATACCTGAGATACAGACAAAAAGACGGTGAATAAGGTCATTACTGCCATGAAATCTGGATCTGATCTTTTCTCGTGTGGCAATTTTAGCAGCCTGCAAAGCGAGCTGGATTTCTTCCTGATCGATGTCATCAGAAGAGCAAGAACTTGTCATTAAACTGCTGTTTGAAAAAAAAAAAAAACAAAAACAACAACATGTAAAGAAAAGTAATGTAAATCTTCACTCAGTTGTTCAGGATGTCCAGCAAATCCTAAAGGATTTATGACTCGGGCAAGAGTCTAGCAAACTGGAACTAATTGCTGTAAATTCTTGTTGAAGTTAATCAAAATGCAACCAATCACCACCACACATTTGATTTTCACTCTGTGGCATAGCTGGAAAAAACTTTCAAGCAGAAAATTATTTGTCTGTATTTTATTGCATTTTCCTTAGCTATTACAAAGTACTGTGCCATTTTTCACATTGACGACTTCTAAAAGCTCAGGACTGCAACCACAACTTCACCAAAAATCTGAAAGGGGAATATTAACCTAGAAATGAGAAGGTCAGTTCTGAAGTCAGCTTTGAAATTTATTAATGTGGAATTAATTTGAAAAAAAAAAATTTCAAATTATGTAACCTTAAAATAGTGAGAACAGTCTAAATATAACCTTAGATAAAAAAATAGAATGAATGATAAAATACAATTTACACAGTAGAGAGGTAGATTAGTCCCCTTACACACCTAACTGTAGAAATTGAGGAAATGTCAAACTATTGGCTTGTCAACTCCAAAGAGATTAAAATTTGTTACTAAATGCCTACTATAAATTTACATTTCCTTTTAAAAGCCAGATGCACAGTTGCCAGCCATTTCTACCTCCCATCCCTTTACGGAGTGGAAGAGTGAAACAATCCGAGACCCAGGGAAGCTTTGGTGGGAATTCAGCCTCTTCAAATATCAGGAATTACCTGAACTATTTGTACATCAAGATATTTTTTTTTTTTTTTGAAAAACGAAGTACACTTAAGGAAAATATATATGGAGATGATATAATTACATTGAAGTCCTAAGGATTCACTGTGTTGACTGAACATAACACGCCCTCTTACTCCACTGCATTCAGAGACAGACAGAACACTAAACCATTTTTCCCCACATACTGGAAAAAAATTAATCTCGGTGATTATTACAAATATAGAGTATATTACTTATAATCATGCTTTGTTTGTCCAAAACTCCAGCACTCTGTGCTCTGCAGAAAACTACTACGTCAAGGAAGTTACTTACTGCATAAATGGCACCCATAATGAAGGAAGTCATTTCTACCACATTCTAAGTTCAATATGCTTTTATTAGGTGCTGAAACTTTTACCACCTTGCAGATCCCCACCCCTATAGCAGTATGCATGAACAGTTATTGCAGGATAAGACACATAAGTAACATTTATAATTACACATAAGAAAATTTTATGGGATAGTTTTGAAATTCTACCTGTAGGCTATACAGGTAAACCTTTAAAGTTTAAAAAT
This sequence comes from Falco biarmicus, assembly GCF_023638135.1. Classification (NCBI taxonomy): domain Eukaryota; kingdom Metazoa; phylum Chordata; class Aves; order Falconiformes; family Falconidae; genus Falco; species Falco biarmicus. The sequence continues at coordinate 79,818,758 of NC_079288.1, read as the reverse complement.
GAATTTACTAAGCCATACAATCTTACAAGACCTAGTAAAAACTGAAGTGAAAATAAATAAATACTGATATTTCTATCAATAACTAATCTCCAATGGAAAGTATGTAGCATGAGTACTTTAAGTGGCTTCCCATTCTTTTAGACAGAGTTAAGAGCAAGCTCGCAAGAGACTTACTTAGTTCATGCTATCTATTGCTATTAACAAAAATTATTGTAAAAAGGCATTAGATCTATGTTTACAGTTCCCTCAGCACCGTGACTGATAAGGTTTATTAAAGATACTAAGAAGCAAGTAAAAATTCTCAATCTCAATGTTTCCTTCGCTTTTCCATAGAGATTTTTTTTTTTTAATGCATATATATATACACAAAATAATAGCAAGCCTGTCAGTGTGGAAAGGTCTGTGTTCAAGCCAATGAAAAGGTCATGTAAGAATGTGGCTTACAAAGGAGTAAACTGAAAAGCAGTAAGAGCCAGGAAGAGATTCCCGATTCACAATGGTATGCAGTTCAACAATCACCTATTTGCACAGAGCTCACATACACAAATAAAGGAGTTTGCCTGCTTTGTAACATGGCCAAATAAGGTCTACTTGTTTTGCCCTCATTTTAAAAAGAGTCAATCATACAGCGGTATATACATTCACACTACAAATTGTTCTCCAAGGCAAGCATGGACCTCATGAAAGAGACAACTGCAGTCTGTGTGTGCAATTATATAACCCCAATACAATAGCCTCTTTGAAACTCCCAATTAGCAAAAACTTTAGCACAGGGAAAGTCAGGGTGCTGATTCAAGGACGACTCTTCCCTCCAAATCACAGTTGAAGAAATCTTTCGAAGTATGGTGTTAGGTGGGCACAGAACTGTGAAGAGTGCTTCTCAAGAATATAAGCTACTTCTTCCTTTCTGCAAAACAGAAAAGGACTAAAGGCTCACTCCACAATTTTGATCAAGCTCTGACCAATTTTAATAATGTTTGCCTTTCTGAGTCTCCTCCAACTGGGAGGAATGCAGTTTTACCTACTTCTTAATTCCTCCAAGGAATGGGGTTCCACCTATGTCTGTTGCAGTTCTGTGTTAGATCTTGTGGTGTGTCACTAAGAAGGGTCATATCACACCACAAGACTGGCTGGAACTTTTTTTGTCCTAAAAATCCCTAACATAGAGCACATATAACTTGCTCCAGCACTGTGGGGTAGAAGGTCAGCATCTACGCGCACTCACATTTATAACAATTTAATATGCAATCACATGTAAAGTACAATATCCATACACGAGAGGTTCAGAAGAGGATTATTTTGTATTTGGGATTGCCTGCGACCCTGCAAAGAGAAAAAGGGAATGCTCCAGAATGGTTTAAAACTGGACCTAGGAATCTCTACAGAGTTAGAAACAATTACTCTGCCTTTACCAACAGGACCAAGTCAGATTTAGACAAAAGCGATTCTCAAGGAACGACTATCTGTTCTTTAAATTATATTTTACTCTTTAAGAAGGTAGCCAAAAAATTAATATTGTAAAGGCAGTCAGAAATACTGTAAAAACTGAAATGTTGCAATTGTTTCAGGTAAACAGCAGGAGAGAGAGCTTTTCTTATAACAGGGTATCCCAAACAGCAGTGATGGCATCTAAGCAAATATTGAATATTCTCATGATTTTTTAAATTGATGTTATAAAAAATAAACCTGAATTTTGACCCGAGTTAATCTTACCTTTTCTCCAAATTATTCTTTCACACAAGTTATTTTTCTAGTTCTATAAGAAATAACTTTCCTACTCAACTTATCTAACATGCCTCATTTGGCTCAAAACTCTCAGCTGATACCAGATGTGTAGAAGACATTTAATTAACGTCAGACTACACTCAGATCTGGAATGCTTCATTCCAAATATATGCAGAATTAAGTATCACTGCAGAATACAAATAGCCACACTGCGTAGCTAGAGAAAAGTCCTCATTTTCTCAACTTTTTGTTGAAGGGAACCCTGCATTACTCAAGGAATTAGGTTAAGAGAAAAAAAAAATAGGCATGGAAGTCCCCTTGTGAAGGGTTTATCATATATATAATGTTTATCATGCAATTATTTTTCATGCTGTAAAAACATAGCAAAGTTAACACATCTGAAGGTGATTATCAAAGGTTGATTCCAACAGTAAAACTTGCTTATACATTACGAAGGTACAGATACCCTTGGACAGATACAATGAATTAGCTTTTTACCTAATGGTAGCATTTATCTAGCAATTTTAAAATTACTCTCCATTTGTCATGTTAGAAGAGTAGCAAGACTCTTTCAACACTTCAAAGATATACCTCTAGAATGGTTGCCTCACCTCAAGGCTTGACTGTGAAATTTAGCCAAATATGTACAAACAAAAGTCAATAAGGTAACTGTACACAACATCGTCTTTCACCTGTGAAACCTATCTGCTTTACAGCTTTTACGTTCCAGAGGATACTTAGCCAGGTTAGCAGCAGTGTCCATGCATAACCGAAAACAGGACTGTGGAACAGGAAGGTTGTGACTGACATTTTCAGAAGTGGCCAGCCGTTTTATGTAACCATCTGATACCATAGGCTTTCCACTGTATTTGTTGGTCACTGACACTATCCAAAAACAGTAAAGCAACAAAGTCTAAGATGGAGCAACCAAAGTAAATTGATTCAAAGCTGGTCCAAAATTAAATATTTTACATTTGTGCTCAAAAAATATTCAATACCAGCAGAAATCTGTGAGTACTCATAGATGTTTCTTTCCAAATTTGTCTAGAAGTGTTTGGTTGATTAGACCTCAAATCTGCTCTAAACTGAATGCAGAATGCACAAGATTCTCAAAGAATTTCTCATTACTCACAAAACCCCCGTCTCAGAGTATCTTAAGTATGCATTAAATATACAGCAGTGGCAGATAAAAAGAATTTAAAAGGTCATTGTATCAAATATAAGAAATACAAATCAACTGAATTATGTTTTAAAAAGAATCATAAAAAAAACCTTTAAGTGGTTTGGCTTTGTTTCTTTGCCTTTAGAAATCCTATACCAAAAGCACTAGCTGGTCACTGCTTGCAAAGGAGAAAACCCAACACACCTATTCTACTATGTATGATGCAATTATGTCACCAAATTTAAGAGGAAAGTAAGACCACCCTCTAAGGCTCTGATTTCAGGCAAGGTCTTTGCAACTGATTTTCATGTATGGATTTCAGAAGATTGTCAGTGGTGCCTTTAAACCAAGAGGGCTCAAGTTCCAGCAAGACAAACTCATCCCAACTAAGACTAAGAGCAAAACACTTGAAGTTCTATGAACACCACTACAAACATGTACTAGGAAAGTGTTAAACGGCATAAGGATAGTCTCTGAATTATGCATTATGTTCTACAAATACCTGTAACATTAGTGATTCCTATTCACTTGACATCTCCAGCAAACAAAAGCACATGCAGAAGTAGGACACAACTATTTGCAACAAAACAGGTAACACCTTCCTGGTGCAGCGTGAGTTCAAAGCTTGGGAATCCATTTCTATAGTGAATTCAAAAGTCCATGTACTAAATGGTACTATTCTGATGCAGACGTTTACCCACTTCCAGAGGGATGCATTCACAGACAAAATTGCTCTTTAGGAAGATTTCATACAAGCTATATAGTAGCATGTGAGACCCCTTCTACAGCAGGGAAAAATGTGAAAAATTTGCAGAAAGTTTTCTAAGATTTCACACATTCCTATTTACATAGAAAGACACTGCAATGATAAACCACGCTGAAAGTTTTTACAAAGGGACAGCAGTCCAATTCTTAAATATCAATTATAGTTCATTAAAAATCTGATGAGACACTGGCCTCAAATTACAACACAGTGCAGTTAGTTCCTTGGATATAAATGACATGAATTCATTTGCACTAATTGGCCTTAATGAATCTCTCACGTCCATTACTTAAAATGTCACACATTTTGACTAAGATAAACATATATACATGTATAGCTACACCATATTCCTGGATGTCCCTACACATATATATGTATGTATGTTTTGAGTAGTCTAGTTCTTAATATATTTCTCAAAAAACATTATCATGAGTTTCCTGGCTTTTTTTTTTGTTCCCACATAATTTAGCAAAATGGCCACCTTATGCTCTGTGTACAGTATCAATAACATATGCTTTTATCTGACCTGTGATATTTAAAGTTTTCTCTCCTATTTGATTTTTTTTCATACTTCAAGTAAATAAAAAAATCTAAAAAACTTACCCCAAAACTTCTGCATGCAAATCTATGTTATGGTCTGCACACAATTTCTGTAACTACTTCAGTAGCTGGTACAGTTGTCCCACTGATATTTGTGTAGGCTTTAACTGGAAATCTTACCACTAACCTGTCAACTTGTCTTTCCCAAGCTATTACTTTTATACGTCTCAAGGCTACAGTCAACTCGGGGTTCCAATATGTAAAAAAAACAAAACCAAAAGAACAAAAAACTACTCCAAAGGCCATGTAAAGGATCAGACACAATGGCTGGGGAAAGACAACTACATGCGAAATGACAACAGGAAAATGAGGGGTTTGAGCAATAGAACTGTACCTCCATGTCAGTAAAGAAAAATAAAAATATATGCTTCCTCTCCTGCTTTTTGCAGTACCTCTGGTGTTCCTTTTTGGATACTCTCACAAGGAACACTATAAACTGCAGGTTACACCCCCTTCTAACATGTACTAGTTTTGATACAGTGGGGAGGAAAACTACAAGATTAATGGTGTCTTACAATTATTGTAAATTAAGGGGATGGTGACACAATTTTAGAGTATTTTAAACCAAATCAAGTTCTTATTATTAGGGTAATAGGATATAGTTATTTAGCTAAGGACTATATTTTAAGGAACGACCCCAGAAGCTACATTTAAAGCAAACTAAAAAAAGGTTTAATTCAGAACTACATTTCTTGACTTTTTAACCCTAATATTTTGTTAAGTCAAGAGGGTTTTAAAATGTAATCCCTTAGGTATTTTCTCTCTATTTTAAAAGAAAAGGTTAAAGAGGGGGAAAAAAACCACAAAAACCCGACCAACCCACCCTTAAAGTGTTCTCAAGGCTTCAGAACTTTGTCTTGAAAAACACAAGAAAATAATACAACTGCGTGCAAATCCATCTATCAGGAATAATCTAGCTAGGCACCACCAGAAGCAGCAGACTTGAGTAGACTACGATATTGTATTTGTAGTATTACCAAATTATTATTATCAAAGCCCAGCTCCATACATAGTACAACATGGGCTAGAAGCCCCATCTGCTGTCAACCTTTTGAATTCCTCAGTAGGGGGATTTACTTTTCATACACTGCAAGACTTGCAGAAGCCCCTTCTTAGCTTCTTTTGCCCCACTAGAGATGTGCAATCTGACATTGCCTGCTTAAAACAAGAAATTTGGCTAGTGGGATTAGCCATGTATTCTAAGTGATATCTTCAGTCAGAAAAAAACCCTGAGCACGAGACTACTGAATATGAAATCAACAGCAACAACTTCTGCTCCACACCCTGGCAGCTTCTGCAGCTGCCCACTCTGCTGGAAGAACATCTTGAATCCTTCCTCAACTCTACAAACCTCAAACTGAAGAACATTCTTGTGGTACTTACCACGCTGGACTTCTCAAAAAAATACAGCTGTTAAAATAGCATCTTGCTGAACAGATCCTCCATAACAAACTCTACCAAGACAACTGGCTTATTCAAACTCATTAGCACTCTGCCCTGGGTTTTCAGAATGCAAAGATACTGTATTCCAAATCGGAATTAAAGTAAACAACATTGCCAGTGCAGGATTTAGCAGCTTTAACAGTGCTCTGTCCCAGACAGCTTTTTTGTTCTTTATAGATAATATTTCTGTAAGAGTGCATACAAACAAACAACTTAAGAACATTAATAATCAACAGGGCTGCCTTCTAAACATCAAAATTTATGTCAGATACTTACAAGTACAAGGTACTACATTTACTGTTTTTCTTAAAATTTAAACCAAAAAGGGATAAAACCTGCAAGATAAATATATGGTAGAAGTCAAGAAACAACAGAACTGAAAATATGAGTTAGAATATCGCTTAGGTTCTACTAAGATTTTCTCAATTCCACCACGACTTCTTTTTCCTGACACTTCCTTGTAATCAAACATGGATTATAAGCTTTCAAATGGTCACTCACACTGCAAAAGGACAAATATGAGATTAGAGCACAGAAATGTTTAAACTTCAAAAAATATCCAGTGGTAGAAAAACTGAAAGTGAAAACCAGAAATAGTATAGCACATATGAAAAAATGGTATGTAATATCAGCTCTGGTATCTTATACAGGGATAGCAACACATCAGTCCCAGCTTTTATGCCTTATCCAGAACATGATGCAGGATAGACAGAACCTGAATACCTGATGCCAGATACAAACACTTTCCAAGGGTAAAGAGTCCTTTCATATCTCTTCATCAACATCCTCTGCAATATGCAAGCAACTGTTCTGTATGGCATAGCAAAAAGTGAATTAATTTAGCATCCAATTCCAGCAGACACTCTCTTGAGGTGCAAATCCTGTGCGTGGCAGAAATGGAGATGGACAAGCAGCACTGAGAAACATTTTCCAGCAAGAGGAACTCTGAGAGATGGGAAACTTATTAGCACAATGTTTTCATATTGCCTCCATCAGTTTCCTCAAAAAATACAAAACCAGCTGAAGCATTAAAGCATCCTAGGGTCTAGGAGAATCCCATTGGAATACGGTATCCAGCTGTGGGAGTCAAAGCTAAAATAAACTAATTAAAGTATTAGGTGGAACCTTAATATTTTAATTAGAGAAGAAAGCTTTCTCTTAATTTTTCACCTTCGATGCCACTGTAAGTATGAGGAATTCCTCTTTCTTCCTCCAATAAAATTGTGCTTTTACAATGTATTTTGGTTTTAGGTATTGCCAAAAATTCTGCAAAAACTGCAGTTACTGTAGTGATTTGAGTTAATCACACACAAATGCAAAACTCCCAAACATGCTATTCTAATGATTTTTTTTTTTTTGGTTTAAAAAAACCAATCTGTAAAATAAAATCTTATTTCTGAAAGCTAGTAATTTTAGTTCTGTTAGTACCACAGGGAACACCAAGTGACAGTCAACAACTGATTTTTACATATCAAATTAACACAATTATAAATGTCGCCACATCACCGAACCCAAAAATTAAAAGTGAGCTATGCAGAAACAAGAACAAACCATTATTATCACTTCATGTATTATTATCACTTCATGTCAGTCTCCAGCCACAAGATATGCTTGATATGCCAGCTGGAATACAGTCCCCAAATGGCAAATTTTGGGGTGTCTACCAATTTTGCTAAAACAGACTTATTGTTTCTGCCACCAATGCTAGTCAGCGTAAAAATATTGCCCTATTTCACTTGTTTAACACAGAGAACAAAGTATTTCATACTTAATTTACTTCAACCATATCACACATTTTAACACCTCTAAATACGAAGTTTATAATTTTAATTGGAAAAGGCCAAAGAACTTAGAACAACTGAATTTTCACTCTCCCACTGTAACAAGCACTTGTTAACAATTAGTTCACACAAGGTACCTAGGTTATTCCTTAAGAAAATAAAATCTGCATCAATTATATATTACTGAAGACGAAGATACACATATAATATACCCAAAAATACTTTGTGGAATTTCCTAAAAAGAAACTATAGCTTTGAATGCTGCACCATTTGGAGAATTGATTTTTTTGTGTGTGTGTCTTGCAGGGCAAAGACCACAATAGGCATGAAACACAGCAAAAAGATTTCTGGCAGTGAAAAACTAGAGACATCTGCTTCAGTCACGTATGCCTTGCTGACTAAAATCATAAGCAAAAGCTGACCGACCTCATCAGTGCTACTTTTTTGTTTTGTTGGTACTGCTCAGCTGGCTGTTGGGGCAAGGGATTTAGCAGCAAAGCAAGAAGACTGTACACAGCAGCCTGTTTATGACTGTATTAATATGCATATTAGTTGCCCTTACACTACTTGAGTACAAAACAGCAAAGACTCTGTTTTGTAGAGTCTGTACAAAACAGCACAGACTCACAGTGCCTAAAACATACAGGCTGCAGTTCAAAATGATTAGCCAGGAGAAGTGTCTATACTGGAAGTAATTCTGATTTGCTCAAGGTATAAAATCCCTTCTCTTCCCACAACTTTTGTCACTGAGCTCTTTATTTCCACGATTCCAATAAGGTTCACATAAAGCCATTACCACCAGCCCTTTTCTGGTTATGAGAAGTCTTTCCATGAAAAAGAGGTCTACAGAAAAAAAAAGGGAAATAAAATCTACAGTAACTTATTGATCAAAACAAAGATGACTGTACCAAACATTAATGCAGAATTAATTCATCATTTTGCACAGCTTAAATATAACCCGATCAAGTTAACAATGGTAAAACTGCAAGACAGGAGATCTCGAGACATGGCTGACCAGGTAGACTGTGAAACATCAGTTAAAATACATTGTTAACTTATTTGTTGTCCTCCACACTATAATCTACAAGATCCCTAAAGTGGTTGTGATCTCTTTGTTAAAACCCATGGGCATGTAATTTTTGCTGTAGCTTTGATAGCACAGCTCTGGACCACGAGTTGAAAGAACTGCACTATCCTAGTATAATACACAGTCCTAGGAAAAGATCAAGTTATTTTTCCTTCCTGCACCCTCTTGGAGGTACTGATTCCTACTGATGAAAAAGCCTAGCATAAAACCTAGTTTAGTACGTAACTGTCCACCCATAAGAACTTCACTTAAGTCTGTGAGAAGGGCAGGAAGCAGGCTCACAGGCTGCCCTCAGAGTTTTAAATCTATGGGTTTTACTCACACTGGAAGCCTCTCACAAGTGGGGGACCCCCAGGGATCAACTGGGCCTCACACTCTCCAATGTCTCCCTAAATGACCTGGGTGACGGGATTGAGAGCACCATCACCAAGTCTGCTGACACCACACGGGGTGGTGAGGTGGATGCATCAGAGGGAAAGCCGTCTTACCAAGAGCCCTGGACAGGCCGGAGCAGCGGGCCAGCGAGAACAGGACAGAGTTTAGCAGAGACGAGCGCAAGGTCCCACACAGGGGACGACACAACCAAAGGGCCCGGTACGGGCTGGGATCTGCACGGGTGGGGAGCGGCCTTGCCGAGAGGGACCTGCGGGTCCCGGTGGGCAGCGAGCTGAACAGGAGTCAGCAGTGCGCCGCTGCAGCGGCAAAGGCAAATGGGCTGCAGGGACATTGCTAGCGGAGATAAGAGTTGCGATCGTCCCGATCTACCAAGCGCGTGTTGGGCCACACCTGAAGTACTCCTGTGTCCAGTTCAGGCCTCCACAACCCACGAGAAGACACAGACAGAGTGGACAGGCTCCAAAGGAGGGACACAAAGATCACCAGAGGCTGTAGGATGTGCTCTATGAGGAAAGGCTCAAGGAGTTTGGTCCTTCCTCCTCGGAGGACAGAAGGCTCGGGGGAACCCCATCACAGTTTTCCAGTACTTAAAAGGTGGCTACAAAAAGAATGGAGGCTCTTTCTTCACAAGGAGGCCCACGGAGAGGACAAGGGGCAACCGATACAAGTTGCACCAGGAGAAGTTTCACCTTGATATAAGACAGAATTTTTTTTACGCTGAGAATCAATCACTGGAACGACCTCCCCAGGAACTTGGTAGAGTCCCCATCAGCTGGAGTTCTTCAAGAAGCAGCGGCACAGGGTGTTAGATAATCCCATCTAGGCTCCCCTTCCCCCAACAGGTTGGGCCAGATGATCTTTTCAGGTCTTTTCCAACCTGGACTATTCTGATTCCATGAACTGACTGACAAGGTAGCTTCAAACAAATTCCTGTGAAACAACCTCTATTTTTGAAGCAGGTAATCAAAATTTCATCTCATCTATACACTAAGGTAACATTCCCTGCCTTGTTTCACACGCGTTTACACTAACAGGGACATAATCAAAATAAGAAATAAGGTAAGCAATATCCTTCAGATATATCCAACCAGTACACGACCCTGGGCTCTGTCCACATGTACATGAACACAGATATTCTAACAAAAATAACTAGATAAATACCCCATCCTAATTGCTGGCAGAGTCTTGCTGTTTTGGCATAGACTTGAGTCACAAAACATTGCAGATAACTCCTTTCACAGACTGTAAATAACAGGCTAAAACTTCACCACCAATTTTTGTAAACGGCTAAAATAGCAGAAAAATACTCCACAAAACACCAATATTTAAGGCACAATGACATGTCTAGTGACCAAGGAAGGCATCTATTGTATCATTAAGACTAGTTTAAGAATTTACTGTTTATATTTAAAGCTGTCATTTATCGGCTCATTGTAACCTTAAAATGAAGGAGTAGGCTTTACCACATACCCTAGGCAAGCAAACGCTTGAATACAGATTCAGCAGTTATTTCTTCCTCCCTTGCACTGTCTTACACCAAAAACTCCAAAGAGGCTTGAAATCAACTAATTATAACTACATTGTTCTTTGGTTGTGTCACTTACTTTCCCCTTGTCATTCCCAGAACAACTTCTCTTGCCATATTCCAGATCCAGTCTTTCAAAGAACTTAGGCTTGTTCTTGGCTTTAAGCATATCAAGTCATCTCATTCTGTTAGCATATGAATAGCCCTCATTTAGGTTTCTACTCAAATTAATGGCTTTATCAGGATCTTGACCAATAGTTCATATGCATGTTGAAAGCTGAAAAATTCCTGCAATTTATTTTTTAAAACTACTGATTTTACTGCTTCCAACATTGAAATGGCTAAGATTCCAGCGGTGTATTTTATTAGCTGCCTATTTACAGTTCACTAAGTTATAGGTATATTAAAAATGGTTCTAAAAACTGAATTCATGAAAAGAAACCATTAAAGTAATACTGCATGGATTGTTTCCTGGAGCCAATATAAACAATGGACTAATTGCCACTTCCCTGCTGTAACTACAAACATCTAATTTTCACTCAGGCCAGCAGTATTATTCCACAATCACACCAATGTAAAAAACCCCTTCTTTATACTCTTCTGAGTCTGCACAAAACCACAGTTTCTCTGAAACATTCAAAAATACATGGAATACATTTATTCCTTACCAAGAAAGCTGACTACTGACATGGGCATCTCAAGTCTGGATACTGCTTAACAAACGTCTTGCAAAAAAACACTTTCCAAACTGAGCTGAACATCTAACTTCTTGACCATCAGGCCTCTGCGACTAGAAAGAGGAACTTTCTACACAGATCAGGTACCAGTGAAATAGTTAACCCTTCCTTGGCAAAACCATTTGAGAAGCCCCCTTTACCTTTTATTTTTTCTCCAATTTTGCTCAAGGTTTCTAGAGCACAAGTTTTAAAACGTTTTTCTAATTACTCTGTGAGCACAGTTAGTAATAAAAGTATGTAACCATAGTCCCCATTTAAGATTGAAAAATCTTTGGCCCATATGCATTTCAACAAATGACACGCTTAACCAAGGTTTCCACTTTTCTCCATTGATTCAACAGGGAACCCTTCAGCAACAAACCTCTTCATGTAAGTATATCAGTTTGGTGCCTAAAACTAGGTGCAATTAATACAGCTCAAAAAATTACACAGCACTGGTTGATGATGGAAAATGTCTAAGGCAGTAAATCACAGGCTGATTTGAAGCAGCTGCCTTTAACAGGTCCCAAATGGTTCCTACAATCCTAACAGCCTTTTCCTCCCGATAAAAACCAAAAAGGCAAACAACGACCCATGAGCTGAACAGGGCTCCAGAATCTGAGTGGAAATTTGCTCCCTGATTCTCTATTTGGAAAACAATAAATGTATACATATATAGAGCTCCATATACACAATACTTCATTGTTTCAAATCCATTCTATACTCTAGTATACACTAGTAGTTCACTCAACACACTGTGCTACTCTGGCTAAGCTGGTTTTGCTACCAGAACCAAGTTGTTTCAAGGCACTTGGGTATTTCCACAACATGCTGCACTCTAACAACATGACTGTCAGCCTCAGCACTGATTATTTAACAGCACAAACAAGTTGTTTATAATCCACAGGAGGCTGTAAGGCCAAATAAATGCATTTCAAGAATTCTATGGTTAGCTCATTTTTTCAGATAAAATAACAAATGCTACACTTAAATTTCTAATTGCTGTTAAGTGAAAACAGCAAGAAAATAAGTTAATAAAAATGACATATTTCAGAGGAAAAACAATCATAAAAGAATTTAGGTATTTTGGATATGCATATGACATCAGGGACAACTTAGTTATTTCTGAAAATAATATTTCGGAGAGTTTGTCTTTTCAAGGAATACACTTGCTGTAGTATTTGTATGTTGTATGATACAGCTCTAGATAACTTTTCAATAGCCAAATAAAACTCTTCAGATAATAAAGATAAAATCTTTAAAATAAAAGATAAAAGATCAGGGGAGTCCTTTAAAAATAACTTATTCTAAAATGTTATACAAATAGATGTACTAAATATTACATTTTTATGCACACAGATCTAGGAACATATTAATATGAAGCAGCCGGACTTCTGAGCTTTTTTTTCCCCCTTCTTTTATTTTATTAAGCTGTTGAAAGGAGTTCATAGACTTCTTTTAAACTAAGTATTTCAAAAGGGGAGATGTATTGGCCAAGCAGGCACTTATCTATTTATTGGAGCATAGACTACAACAGCTAGATCTCTAGTAATACCAATCAGATACAGAAAAATAGGCAACTTGGACTTCTCGCATGACACACAAGGATGATACAAAGCTGTAGTTCAGTGCACAAGAGCAAAAATGTGTGTGTACAAATACTGCCTTATAAATCAAACAATGTAAAACAAGATTTGAAAAAAGGGAAAAGACAGATCTAATTTAGCTAAGCATCAATACAGTGGCAACTACGACACCAATATACAATGGCAGTACCGTAAGGCCTTGAGAAGAGGTGGTGCACCTAATGAAGACTTACTTACTCTTATTGCTCCAGCTGTTCCTGAAGAAAAACTGAGGTTTTCTACCGTCCATTCAGACAGCCCTGTGTGAAACAGTCTTTGATGTATGCAGCATTTAGAAGACTGCAACTGTTGCATGCAGGTATATTAAGTTTTGTTTCAAGAACCATCAAGAGGAAATATATTTAAAAATTAAAACAATGAAAAACAGTTTTAGTTTTATCTTTCTGTCCTTCTTATAAAAATATGAAACAAAAAACCTGAGCCCAAAGATTGGCACATCCTAAAAATATACATATATGTACTATTTCCTCTAACACTATTGGAAAAAATATTTTACCCTCTCTTTCTATCCCCAAACCTAGACAAATTTTGGAATTCCTGAAGTGCTGGGAAGAGATAAACAGATGAAAAAAGGAGAACAAGCGGCAGTGGAAGATCTACTTTGACTGATATAGTGGTCTTTCAGTCTGCCTGTACCACAGTAAAAATGTTATTGCATACAACGTATGCAGTATATCACATACATGCATGTTATGCAAATACTGAAAAAAGCAAGTAACTCATACTTCTGTTTTAGTTACATTTTTCTGCCCTAAACTTTATTGCTCTATTATTCTCCTTAAGTGCTCTGAACAAAAGTAAACTTAAAACTCTCGCGCAGTTTCAGAAGATGAGAATATAAACTAGTGTGCTTACCCGTTTTGGCCAACACCACTGTGGAAGTTAAATTACTGTTAACTGGAACGTTCCCCTTATTTTACTATGAGAAACAAAATGGAAAATCCATGTTTTCTAGAAAAAATCAAAACCTACTTAAGGCAAACATTTGGTACTTTCCAACCTAAAACCTGAAGTGTCTCTTAAGACATGCTGTATAGAGAAATAAAAGGGAGATCATGGACATATATGAATCCATTGCTTTATGCATTCAAACTTTTCTGTAAGTAGTTGTCTCAGTTGCCACAGCACTGAAGAAAACTGCTAGGAAAAAAAAGCACCTGCTGTTCAAAGGAAGAATACTTAGAAGTGTTGCTGTCACTTGATTGTTAATTCAATGAAAATTTTTAACCAAACATAACCCAATACCATCTGTCAAATCTGACTGAAGTGATGTTATTACCTCAGAGCGTATATGCTGGAGAGACTACATGTAGTGACAGAAACACTCTCATAGTCACTGCTGGAGATGGAGCTGAGGGGGGAATCACGTAAGCCATCCTGAGAACTGAAAAAACATACGGAAACAAAATGAACTGCTGAAGCGAACAAAGGTAAAAAACAGCACTGTGTAACTCATGGCTTGTTATGGATTATACAGAAATAAAGAGTAAACTGGCAGTTGTATTTTTGATCTTCAGAAAATGATACAAACCTATCCTGTTTTCTTCTCAAAAGCACAGACAATTTGGCAAAGTCAGTGGGCACAGATCTTACAAAAATCTTCGGTTTAGTTCATGCCATACAGTTAAAACATTCAGGAAAGAACCAAGGACCCTACATTTTCATAGGGTATAGAGGGAATAGTGTACTCATGCTGCTAAATATGGTTTAACATTATAAGACAGACATAAAACTGAAATTTCATAAAGTCACTGGTGTTTAAGGCCAAGACACCCGAAACAATAAGCTTCAAGAACTTCTGAAATATTGTGTAAAGTTTGACCTATGTTTCCTTCCAATGGGAATGAAATAGTCTCAGAAAGCAAAAAGCTGACTTTTCAGTGAAGGAAATAAAGATAATACACCTAACCCTATCCTTAAATTTACTCGGTCCCTACCTGTGTACCTCAAATTTTGTGATTTAAACCAACAGATAAGCAGGAAGGAGCAGTCCCATGGCAAACTACTGACACTTCGTTAGAATAAATCCTCTAGCCGCTAAGTAAAAATATATGAATGGTTTAAATAAATGGCACACAACTTCTCTGGTATCCCTGAGCTAATGAAAAGCCTTTAAATAACACGTCATTTTAGATCTTACATCACATCAACATAAACTTGGATTAGAAGATTAAAAGTGGTTTCATAAGCCCTACAGAACTACCTTGGAAAAAACAATTTTTTGTTTCAGTAAAAATTTACTGCTAAGCTACTGGAAATTCCACAAGCTGAAAAAAAATTATACTAGGTAAGAAAATGCATGATCTTGAGCGGAGATATCTAAGTTGTATTGCTTCTAGGCAGTGCAGAAGAATCATTTGAGCCTGCTGAACTGAAATGTTCAGTCAACAGAAATCTTTAGACAATACACAGAGAAACCGAAGAAGTAACTTTAGTTAAAAAAGGTGTAGTTATATAGGTCAGGATTATTTAACCTTCATTCTGCACAATAACTATCAGATTGTTTAATGCTCTTTTGATTCGTAGACATACGCAGGGTCCATCTCCAAACCAGCTACATTCCAAATTATTTTCTTCTACCAACTAGAAGTCTCGAAGAATGCTTAAGGGGAATACTTCAAAGCAGTATACAGAAGGTATGTGCTCTAATCCCACTAAAAATAATAGGATTTGCTTGCATACCTCCCACTAATCACTTGGAAAATGTACCCCTTCATGTTCCTCATTTCTGAATGCCAATTCGAAAATAAATCCCAAGTGTACTACGCTTTAGTTGAAAGGAGAGCCATAACAACTGGAAAATAATTTTATCAGACTTGAACAAAAATCTATTTAACTTTCATTCATTTTATGTAATTTCCCTTGCTAATTCTGCTCATTATGAGAAGATATATGCATTTAAACAAAGGCTTACTCTTTTATAGCTCATCATCTTTACCCATCCAATCTTACAATATGGTCATGCTTCTAGTATGTACTTCTATCTGTTTTATAGCAGCTAAATGATATTTAAAAACATTAGCATGTGATTTCATAGCATGATTGAACAGGTGTGGTGGTGTGATCCCCCCACCCCTTTTAGGCTTAAGCAATAGCCACCAGTGGCAGTCGCAGTGGCTGCACCCAGCTCAAACAATAGCTAAGGGCCATAAGTCTTGCTCAACAGCGGAGGGCTAGCTGAGCATGCGCCAACTGAAATACAGCTGGTACGCAAACATGGCTGTTAAGTCAATCACCTTATTTCATAAACAGAGGACAGCCTGGAGCCCATTGAGCTCTCCTGCACAGCAGTGGCTCCATGCCAGGATCTTCCCTTGACTAGGGATGCCTCTCAAGGTTACTCCTCAAGGCTGAGTCTGATACTCTGTGAGCTGGGAATAAGCGTGCTGAAACTTTGAGATCTTAGCTAAGTGATAAAAAGGGTTGATTGAACATACATAATCCTTTAGACATCAACTGTTGATCAAGCCTGGAACTAAGTCTGGATCCAGCCACACCTAGACTGCTCTCTAGGAAGCAGATAAGAACCTTAGGGGTCCTCTCAACCTCATGACTCAATGGGAGGGTCTCCCCAACAGTTTTGTCTGACCCAGTCCTCTGTGCAGTAAATACTCAAGTGTACCTTGCCATACAATCTTGTTAAACCACTGTCGCATTTACTGTTGAAGTTCAACTCACTGGCTTCTATCAATAAAACATACTGTTGCTTCTCTCTTGCAAGTGCATCACTTTATGTAACAGCAGGACAAGCTGTCTTACCAAGGTGAAATGTATTGTTCAGAATAAAGTAATCTTTGTACAGCAGGACCAGGAAACAAGAAAAACTAGCAAACTCAGCACCTTCTTTTACCCTTCTCTCACCTCCCCACCCATTTCCAGGTTTTTCCAGTGTAACAATCCTGTCAGCTGATTTAGGTAGTAAAAGTTTTTCTGAAAGATGTCAGGTTTGCTGTCTTTCAGTGCTTTCTGCAGAGCTCTGCCTGATATATTTGAAATCCAGTCAAAATATGTGTTACCAACAGCACATGAAACAAAATTATGAAACTACTTAAAAACTTAAATTCTACTTTCTTAGGTTCTGTTTTTCTAGATTGTTTGTTTTGTTTTAAATAATTTGAGGTTTTCAGCTCTTATACACAACACAAAGGGCTATCACTTTTGATAAGAACTCAAAGATCTCATACATTTTTTGAGAGCTAAAACATAAACCAACAAACCATAACCCTAAGTACCATCTCTCTATTAAGAGCAGTTATTATTTATTGTCAAACATTGTCCTAGAGTCACGAAACCACTTTCTATCCTGAGCTAACTTTGTGGAGTGGACAGTCCAAGCCAGAAGGCAAAATAACAACGGTGGCACAGAGTGCTGGACCCTTGATAGTAAACCTGATGAGTAACTTCTGAACACAATGGTACACAACCAGCTTACATTATCAATGATCTCAGTGGTACTTCTATTTTCATCTTCACAGATGGCCTCTGACCAGCTTACAAGCCTCATCTCAAACCTCTTCCCCATGCTACTTTTCCCCTCATTTGAATCCTCTCTCACCTCTAACCAGTCACTATCTGCATAACTTCCTCTCATCAGCTCCACCATCTCATCTCATTTTAAGCCTTGTCTTAACACGGTGTGCCATTCTAAACTGCATCATAAATGCCTTCATTTTCCACGACTCCATCTTTTACTTGGTGCCCAAACCTGGCCATGCTGAGCTGTCTGCTGATTTCAGGATTAGATAACCATCTGGTCAGTCATCATTTGGCAATGTAAACTGCTTGGACACACTAGACACAAACCATGCTCACAAAAGTTAGTTTATTGTAATAAACGATGTGTAGATTAGACAATCACAATGTGTAAACATTTTTCTCACTCCTGTGTACCAATACATATCATATTTTTGAACCAGAAATAACATATATTATTTACAATGTTTATTTCTGGTTAATATTCAAGCTGTAACTCTTCAGATAAGAAATTCTGTGTTTATTTAGTACCAAGAAATAGGAATGCAATAATGATAACTGTTATATACCTTCTCAGTGATGTACTAAATAGCTTCTTAAAAAAACATAACAAAAAAAGACTCCTGACATACTCATGGCATTCCTTCTCAGTACACGCAGACTACTAAACTCTTTGTAGAATTTCTTCTCATTAGTGTCTGCCCGAAGATTCTTCTCTGCTTTTCTAAGATGCTGGTACTTCCTGAGCTGAATTGCCCTGCTTTCCCCAACTCTCGATTCCTGTTATCAGCTGATGGCTTAGCATGCATGTTCATTAGCACAATTATAAGAAGAGAAGGCACGAGCATATAGACACATTCTATAGCTGATAGTAGCTAAACCTTTCTTCCCACACCAGCCCACAGGCAATCTGAACTTCACCACATCTCATGCTCATTTGAAATTAATGCAGTGTTGTATTGGGGTTCATAGGACTGTTTAAGCTGTCTAAGGTGGCAAAAGTTTGTTTCATTTGTGAGGTCTTAAATGCCTACAGTGATATTTTAAAAATTACATTCTAGCATGGGATAAAATCATTATCCATGCTCACCAAAATAGAATTCTTCAGCACTTCTGATAAAAGCAGAGGACAAAAATTTGAGGCAACACAGGCAAAGTGACACAGGGTGATGTGGCTGCCACTCTTCATGGAATACTGGCAGACTGAACTAACGACCATTTAATTAAAGCTGTTGGCCATTTTTGTGTAACTATTGAAATGAAAACAAACTGAAAGCCACCTTTATCCTGGCTTGTGAGCTCTTTTCCACTGGAAATGTGTTTCTAGCCCCTCACATGTAATTAAACCTCCGGCTGTTTCAGGGGATGGTTTCTTTATGAATGTTACTACTTGCGTTACAATTTCATTCCATGTTACATTAATTAATATGGCACATACTTTCTCTGTCTCACTGAAGGAGAGCAAACTCTAAAGCCTCATGCGTTAGCTACACTGAATCCACTCAAGTAAGTGGCTTTTAAAACTGTTTTACCTACTATATTAATTTCAGGAATCTCTATATTAAGAGTTAATGCAGTTCATTGCTGCTGCAGTGGATGTATGGACCTAGTAAAAGGGAAGCTGATATACAACAGACACCTTTTATTTGCATGGGCTTTGTAACAGCACTTAGGTGATCAGATACCGCACAAAATCAGCATTCTACAGACAAGGTCAAACACTGCCACTATAAATTTGAGACTTGTATTGCTAAGAAGAAGGGAAAGTGGGACTGAAAAAAATATTTTATACTGAATCTGAATTTGGCCAGTTACACAACAAAAAGAAACAGAATACTAGAAGGGGAACAGAGAAATTTTAATCAACAGCTAGCTAAAGGATTGCTTAAGGGAAGTTTTGCAGTTGAAAGGCTGATATTTTGTTCCCAATCAACTCTTTCCTACTTGCTGATGAGAAGTTTTCTTAGTCCTGAATAGCTAGTTAAAAGAGTAATCAGTACAAGACACTAAGCAGACATGTTTTTGTTTATGTGAACATGCACAGCTGTCCATTAATTTCTATGGAAAAGGCAACTTTGCAATGTAAAAAGCACACACACTTTAAGTTTTACTGTGATGAGAATATTATAGGGAAAGCATGAACTCAAGACATTTAATGAAGTTAATTTGCATTGCAATATCAATTAATCTAGTTCAGATAAAGGAGCACTTGTAGAATCAAATGCTATAAACTAAAAGACAAGCTAGAAAGGTAATGTGCGTGTGTGTGTTTTATAAATGTAAATGCTAGCCACCCCAGAAATACAAATGTTTTTCCATGCCTTTATAAAGGTGGAATGACTTATGTTAAAGTTGCTGTACTGAGAATGTGCACATACATTACACGTTGCTAAGGAGTGAATAAAATACAGCCAGAAGAGGCAAAATTAGAAACCAAATGTATAAAACAGGTATTCATCTTTTTACAAAGTCATTCTAATATGCTGAGGAAATATAAATTTAAGTATTTCACAGTATATACTATCGTAACATATAACTAAACAATATATACAATTTTAGACTACAGAATTGCAACGCTAAGAAATGGGACAACTTGAATACCAAGCTGGAGAAGAAAAAAAATATTTATCTTGTTCTAGAATTGCAACACAGATCAGCAAACAGCAAAACACGCTTTTCAAGCATGCCTTATTCCTCCTCCTCAAAAAACAAAAGCATATGGTGAAATCTTCTATTTTTTAAGCCCCCACAAATAAATGTGAACAGCACCAGCACCTAACAGACAACGGACACAGGTAGAGCTTGCAGAAAGTAAGAAGGTAAGAAGTTCTCTTTGCTACCAGTTTCAGCTCCTTTTACCAGTTCTCAGGTGCATTGTAAAAGGCTTCATCAAGAATACATTCAACAAACAGATAAAGAGCAAAAAAAAAGTATAGTTTAAGCTAGACATAATAGATCTGCAGTGGAAAGGAGAGAAACTATATTTAAACCCCCTTTTTCTTTATCAGAACTGCTTTAAGGTCAATATGAAGATAAACAAACATACAAAAGAACCAGTTATTTAAGACTACAATGTGAAAACAATAGCATTGCATGACAATATGAAACAAAGTGCCAAACTTCATAAAACATGTAGAAGAATCAGCAGTTTTACAAGGACTCTTCAACTCTGGAAAGAACAAAAAGCCAAGTATTTCCAAAACACCAAAAGACCACGATCTTCATTCTTCATAACGTTCTTACCCCTTGGAAAAACCAGGCAGAATACTATGACAGAATGAGCATTTAAAAAAATTTGTATAGTTCGCTTCCAGTTGAAAAGAAGGAATACTAGATACAGATCTAAAACTTGGTTTTGGTGCTACTTATCTTTTTTTACCCCCGGTCTTGCTGTTAACTTACGTTCTTTTTTACCCCCAAAACACCAAATGCTGCTTTGACATAGTTTTCTCATCTTCTGTGCTATACTTAGATTGTCTCCCCCCTTGAACAGTTTTGTTTTGCTGCATGAGAGCCTTTACTAATCACATTGTCCCTTCAGCAGGTCAGATAAAGACTACATCTTTGCTAACGCTTTTCTCATATATGCATCTCATTAATACTACTGTACAAGACTGTGCCCTTAATTGTTTTATGTCTTTCAGATACTTACAGGCAAATAATGGAGAAAGACATACTAGCTATGACTTAAAAACCAACGTAGTAAAGACATGTCAATACCTACATCTTAAGCAGAAGAGTATATAAGCTCTATTTTAAACTCCACTGAATATCGAGGCTAACTAGAGAAGTCTGAAATACTAGGTATTTCAGATTTAAGGATTAATTACAGTACACCTGACTGGATCATTGAAATTATACCTATGTCATATTGCATAATACAGGAACTGATTTACTAGAAGAAACAGTTTGTGCCATGACAGACACATTTGACAGCTGCTTGACTCTGACAAGGGAAAGAAAATTTTCTCCTCTAGTTGGTGACTTACAGTAACCAGAAAGTAAATACATTTTTCAGTTTGATGAATGAGCATATCCTGCAGCTATTCCATGTATATTAGATTGCTTATTGTTCTAGCTAATGGGTCCATCATTCTGAAAATAATCTACTGTCTCCAACGTTTCCCCTATGGTTAAGTTGGCATTCACAAGCATGTTAATAGGGAGCAGTCGACGAAGCCTAATGTGATCTTCCAATTTAAAAATACCATTGAAAAGCAGTGATTAGTCACTGCCCAAGCAGCATGAGTAAGAAAAGGTCCACAAAGTTCTGTTTTGTAACTGAATTATCTCTTTTAACGATAACATGACTAGTGATTCAGAGGTAAGAAACAAATCTATATATAGATATATGAGAAAACTAGGGATCTACACATAGAGAATTTTTTAATGTAGTCCTCAGTAGATCCCCAGCATCTCTCTTTCACAGAATATACGGAAGGACTATATGAGAATGCTTCCAAATAAAGGAGCAACAACGTAGTAACAAAATGCCTCCATCCCTATTTCTCCACTTCTGCAAAGATTGAATATTTGCCAATTAATAACAAAGGTACCGTACTCTTAATAATGAAAAGAGAAAATTAGATGTAATCGACAAAGTAACTGTGGAAGAGGCTATGGTGAAAACAGGCGAGACCTACTACCTTGTTAACAAAATATTCAAAAATATTCACCTAAAAGCTTTAGGAGAGCTGAAGAATGGATCAGATTAATTAACCTCTCATTTAAAACCTCCTTGATGCCTGGAGTTTAAAAGGTGGCAATCTCTAAAAACAGAAAGGACTCCAAGGGGATTCAAACAACTCCAGCTCTGTGAGCCTGATGATCGTACCAAGCAACTGAACAGAATATATCAGAAGCTAAAACAGGTAGCCAATAACGAGAAGGTCTGCCTGAGAAGTAGTAACATGGCTGCTGCAGAGGGAGCCCCTTGGAAGTTCTCTGAAGGGGTCAAGAAGCTTGTGAAGAATGGTAATTTGGCTAGCATCCTCTGTATTTCCAAACAGGTTCTGTCAAAACACCTCACTGAAGACTTTCAAGAAAACTAAGGTGCTATAGCATAAGAGCAGAGTCCCAAAACAGATAAATAATTCTTAACCATATATAGGGAGGAACTGTTAAAGAACCACTTCTCAGAACAGCAGGGTGCCACTGCTGAAATTCTTTAGGACCCTGGGGGTTTTGTTTTCACATACGATCTGCAAAAACAGGGCGAGAAATGAAGTCTGAAAGGTCGCTACTGGTGCAAAATTTTTTAGGGTAGTAACAATAACAGCAGACTGAAGAACTGCAGAGGATCTTAAAGTCTGAATGACAGGTAATAAAATGGCAACATAAGATTCAACTGGTAAACACAGGGAGAACAATTTTAGCATCAGATATAGAATGACAACATCTGAGCTCACAAACAGGATCTTAGGGTTTTGGCAGGCAACTCAAACTCTAAGATCACCACAAGGTAAAAACTCCAAAGTGAAATAATGGGAGCCATTGGAAAACGAAGAGAAAACTATTATGCCACTGTGCAAATCCATGGTTTGCTCCTATCTTAAGTGTAGTTCTGATTCACTTATCTCCAGAAGGAAACAGTGTAACTGAAAAAAGTTTAGAGCAAGACAAAAGGAATGATCAAAGCTACAGATAACTCCTGATCAAGTAGGCTGTGACTTCTCCAACCTGAAAAAGTAACCACACAGACAAGTGTGACTGAGGTCTACATCACAACCAGCATGGAGAGGCCAGGCAGGAACTAGGAGTCATTCAATGAAACTATTAAGAACCAGGTCCAGAGCAAACAAAAGGATACAGAGGTACACAGACATACAGAACTGTGTAAAAGGACAATTCTCATACAGAGTTTTTACACAGTATTAACAGAGGCTGGACAAACATGTGGAGAAGAAGTTATTACACCCACAAACCATGGAAGCTGAAAAAACAGCTTATATATATAATTTTATTACCTTTTGCAAACTTGTTCTCACAAGTTTCGCTTAATATCCTACCCAGGGCAAAAATTATTAGACAAATCGCCCGAGTTTTGTAAACAATGTATAATTTATCAGGAGTCTAATCAAACATACAATAATTACTTATAAGCAATATTCCACTAAGTGTTGCCAAAGCATGAAACAAAGGGATTTGTGAATTACTTCTTAAAATGAAGTCCATTCAGAAACCCTGCTGTAAGGCCTTGAATATGATACTTGAAGCCTAAGACTGCAAATACTCAGAATAATGAGATAAATAAAACTACCTACTCAAAAGTTGAGTTTTGTGCACACGAAGTTGTGATGTACACAAGAGGAATTAACTCCACTGTAAAAAAAACTCTTGATTCTTTTTCTACTACCAGTAAAATATTTCATAATTCAATAGGTCTGTTATTAAAAAAGTGTTTATTTCTGTAGCCTTCATACTGTGACAATGCTTCATGGTTCATGCTATCCCCCACTGTGTTATCCTGAACTCTATACACATATAACGAAGAGAGATACTGCATCACACACATGATCTCCACAGTACTGACACAGTGAGGCACAACAGAAGGTAACTGTCACGGAAATACAGAAAAACAACAACAACTTCCTTTTAAATTCTTTCCCCTGCTTTATGATATTAATACTTCAGGGAAACTGAGGACTTTACTCACTAGGAAACAGGTTATCTTCTGAACAGTAAAACAAAATGACGTCTTGTTTCCTACTGATGCGTATATGATCCCTAACGTCTAATCAAAGTTGAGCTGAAGCATGGCACTTTAATACAACTATTATTATGGTCTCTCCCTATCATCTAGTTCCTCATTTCCATTAAATATATAGCTGCTTCTGCACTCTATTAGGCTCCTTCAGCACAGAGGCATTCACAAATACATTTGTGCCCCCAGGCTACATTATCAGATCAATCCCATTCCCTCAAATGAAGCTAGGTAAGATGTGTTCAGATCCCAATTTAATCCTGTGCAGTGACGCACAAGTTCACTTTTCATTATCTGCCAGCCACTTTTCCTGCAAAACAGCAGAGTACCACAGAGATAATGACCTGGGTAACATTTAGCAGCAATGCACTCTGTTACGTTAAACTGGTAATGTAACATTGATTTCAATGATGTAGACGCCATATGATTAGAATCCAGGTGTTCTCCACATGTTTTCCGAAAGAGATATAATTAAGTCAAATAAAAAGCTACTTGCATTAAAAAAAAGAATATTGATAAATTCCTTAATCCTGCACCACATATTTTCTTTAAAATCAACATTATACACCAATCACTGAAGTACAGGAATATAGGAACTTCTTTACAAGCAAATTTCTACTGAGACATTAAGCGGCTCTTACCTTGAACTAGATCTTGACTTTACATCTTCCTTTGCTGTCCTCTCACTATTAGCATCTTCATTGGTGTCCAGTTTTTTCTCACTTAGTTGTTTTCTCTTCTCCCACTTCTGCTGCTGATTTGAGATGCTTTCTGCTTCTCCCTGTGAGTCATTTTCTGCTCCTACCTGCGAACCTGAGGAATGTGCCAGGCACTTAGAGGAGACTGGCAGGTTTTGCTCTTCCCTGCCCAAGTCTCCTTCTGCTAACAAAGCAGAACTTTCGGGTTTTAATGTTTCCTTTGCAGGGACTGAATTGTCCAAGTTATCTACATGGTCCATTTCCTTAGACTTTACTAATGTGTATGAAGCATTTACTACACCTCCTGCAGAATGTTTAGTCTTTAAACCTTCAACACTGTCCTCCCTGCTGTCTTCACAGCTGCCACAACACACACAGGAATTAATTAGACAGTTTGTGGCAGCTATACTGAGTTTATGGGATTCATCCTCCTCCTCATTTGCTAATGGATTAGCAGATCCAGGAACACAACTAATAGCTGCTTCTGGAGTTGTTACTGGGGATTCTGAGCTAGAGGGAGATTTAGGATTGAATATTACAGTAGCAGATATTTTCATTCCTCCTGTCCTGTGAGCTATCACTTCCGCCATTTCTGCGTCATCAGCGTATGCATCCCAGCCATTGAGGTACAATTGCGAGTCCGGACCTTCTAGACAGCTGCATGAATTCTGAACTGAAACACCAGATATCTGTTTGCTATCTTCAATATTGTTATTATTGCTTAAGTCACTTTCAGCATCTTTTAAAAGCACAGTTTCCTCTGTCTGGTGGCCATTCTCGTATAGCAAAGCATCTCTATATTGCAGGTTCTGTTTTGAATCATGGCAAGGGTTATTCACCCAAGCAAAAGTATCACTTACTGAATCCAACCCAGCAAGAGCTTCTCCTGCTCCATCTAGGTCATCCATAAAAAATACTCTGTCATCTTCATCAGCTAAATTGTCAAGATGGTGTCTTGTTGGTGAAGCCTCTGTGCTAGAACTATTTCTTAGGCTAGGCCTGTGAGCTGGAGATTGACAGATGCTTGGAGGGGAAAGCAGAGAAGACATTTCATCTCCAACTCTGTGTACCATCCTGTTCAGCTGTTCCAGCTCCTGTTCATCATACTGCATAGAACAAGCCAGCTCAGCCTCTGTATTTTCAGCTTTTGCTGAAAGCTCCTTAGCAGGCAAAGTCGCAGCTATGCCTGGTGTAATGACAGAGGGTGCTTCAGGATCTGCTCTGACTGGAAAATCCAAATCTTGAGAGATGCAGAGGTTACGTTCTAGTGTGTGCAGTTCATCCTCAGTTAATGTCTGAAGTAGATCCCTGAAAATAGAGAAATACACACATCACTGTGCATTTACAATCATAGGAGGAACTGACCTTACAGATCTTAAAAAAGCTTTTTACTGTTAGTACAGAAAGCCAGAACCTGAGGGCACAGAGTACTCTCAGCTGTGTAACTCAAGGTGCACTTGACATTCATATTCACAACATGTGATTGCTGATGCCTGATTTTGACATCATTCATGCAAATACAGAGTACCAAATTACTTAATTCCTGCAATGAAGACCCAAAATGAATCAAAACATGCCCCAAAATGGATCTTTCCCCATTTACATATAGTGTTACCCACAGTTAGATATAGTGTCATTTTAATTTAATTCACAAATTTGACTCTGATTAGCAAACCGATTTGCTATCCTTTATAGTAGATTCTGAAAACTGTTCTGTAAAAAGTACTGCCTAAGTTTTACACCATTAAATAGTCAGATAAAAAGAATATTATAAAATACTAATATCACTTCTACAACACTGATGTCTTGGAAGCCTGTTCACTGAAACCAGGATTGGAAGTTGGTTCACTCCTGCGTCAAATATGTAACTATGCTGGTTTTGGCTGGGAGAGAGTTAATTTTCTTCATAGTACTTAGTATGGGGCCATGTTTCGGATCTGTGCTAAAACCAGTATCCATAAGACAGGGATGTTTTCATAAACGCTGAGCAGTGCTCACACAGAGCCAAGGCCTTTTCTGCCTCTCACCCTACCAAGTGGGTGAGGGGGTGGGGCACAAGAAGCTGGAAAGAAACCCAGCTGGGACAGCCCTGCCCCACCTGACCCAAGGGATATTCTATATTATGGGACACCCTGCTCAGCATATAAAGTTGGGGGAAGAAGGAGGAAGGGGGGGAACATTCGGAGTGATGACATTGGTCTTCCCAACTAACCAGTACAGGCAACAGAGCCTTGCTTTCATAAAATCATTTAGGTTGGAAGAAACCTTTAAGACCATCAAGTCCAACAGTTAGCCCAGGTCTGCCAAGTCCATCACTAGACCACATCTCTAAGCACCACATCTACACTTTTTTAAACACTTTCAGAGACTGTGATTCCACCACCTCCCTGGGCAGCCTGTTCCAATGCTTGACCACCCTTGCAGTGAAGAAATGTTTCCCGATTTTTCGTGGAGGTGGCTAAACACCTGCCTGCCAAAAGGATTCCTTGGTTTGCTTTGCTTGTGCGCATGGCTTTTGCTTTACTTATTAAACTTTATCTCAACCCACAAGTTTTCTCACTGTTACTCTTCCAATTCTCACCCCTATCCTGAGGAGAAGTGAGCAGGCAACTGTGTACTGCTTACTTGCCAGCTGGGGTTAAACTACACCACTCAGTCATCAGGGAGTTAAGCTTCTGCTTGATGTTAAGAATCAGGCAGGCCTAAAAAATTTACATATTTACTAAACCACTTTTTCTAGAGACATGCAGCATTCTCCAGCTTTATCAAGTGTCCCCAGTGTTGCAGTTTCAGACTACGAGCACCTAAAACCAAAACATAAGAGCCTCAAATAACAGTTAAGTGATTTATAACTTTAAAACAAAACCACAGACCTAGCAGCACTTAATTTTAGGTCTGAGTTTTATTTACACTATGCTTCTCAATTAGAAACCACATATAAAAATATCCTGTCAAGAACTGCTGTCAATATTTTTGAAGACCACCAAGTATATTTTAACATAAATGAAGGGATAGGAAAAGGAAGACCTTCAGCTTAAAGAGAGGCTAGAAGTCCAGCACTCCACATGTCTTTAGAGATCACTGGCTAGCAGGTGACATACAGCTGGCATAACATCAACATCATATTAAAAGAATTCCCTTAAAGGAGTAACTTCAGTCTGAACAAAAGTACCAAAGAAAACCCCCAAAGAAACATTCAACACACATCACATGTTGATTTCCAGTCAATGACTTGCATTCTTAACTTGTTAACTCAAAGACCACATTTTTCCAAGTACTATCACTAAAAGACCACAATGCCCCCCAAAATACATCACTAGTATCTGACTCATATATCAGCCACCCTGCAATTTTAAAAAGTTAACAGTTTAGATAAGCATGTTTAAGCCAGAAAAAGTAGAGAATACAGTTTTGTAGTTATGTACATTCCATACAATTAACGTTTAATTTTTCTTTGAAAAAATCATGCTTTTATATGAGTTATATGACCCTGAAAAAAATTCTAAGCCGACAGAAGTACCTTATAAGAATAAATGCAACCTTTTCACTTGTTTCCATGTTCTCTAATAGAGAAGTCAATAGTTCTTTAAATCATTCCATATGCGCCTTTGAGTCCAAAGTTTGAAAATGTTTTCCATTATAAATGAGTAAGAAAGGGAAATAGGCAATTCTTTGTTAGACCCACTTACCTAGCAATACTGATTTATAACTTTACTATCTGGCATACTAGAATATTTTAAAATACATTCCTTTTAGTCTACAAAGTATATAATGATATCACATCATTACTCAGACATTTATTCAAATAGTAATGAGTGTTCTGTAAGAAATTAAGCATTTTAACATCACCATAAAACCTGACAAAAAATAGTTTAACACCAACATATAATATCTGTATTATTATTATTTTTGAAATAATTACACCAATACAATCAATAAAAACATAGAATAACATGATTTTTTGCCATGAGGCTTTGTACTTAAAAACACTTGGTCAGTTTTTACAGAAGTGCTGTGATGTAGCAGTTTATAAGCAGAAACAAAGTAATGCGGAATTTTAAAAACGGGTGGAGTTTTAGTTTCAAACACCACAACTGAGTAAGCACACAAATGCAACAGTGAAGGTTTTAAGCTTGCCTCTCACTTAAGATATTAAAAACGTAATATATTTTCATATCCATCAAGCAGAAAAGCCTGTCTCTGATAAAAGATTCTAAGAGCGAGCATAAGAACAGGACAACACAATGATCTCTGCTGAGTGCATCCTACTGGCTTGCAGCAGCCTGTAGCTCACAATTTCTGAACTAAGGCGGCATCCTCATGTTCAACAATCCTCAGTGATCTTTTCTTGCAGGGATGAAAATGTGCACACCAGTAAATGACCAACAGTTAACTGCTTAAACATCAACTATTCCTCTCCATACACCAGTCATACCCTCTTCTCAAAACATGTAAGATAAGAATTGGCAACTTTTACAAACACAGACTATGCTAGCAAGATTCATAGGAATTTGCTTTCCACCCAAGCACATCAGCATATCTGGGAATGAAACGGGCCTAGTAAAAATATAAGATAGAATATTCTGACTTTCTGCATCTAGTCTGGGATTTTTATTCAGGCTTCAGAACATCGCATGGCAGGACCCAGGATTCCTGGATGTCTGAGTGGCCAGAGCTGCTCTGCTTCCTTTCTGAAGACACAGAGAACCTAACTGCACAGACCTATCTGATACCAGTTTCACATGTTTACTGTAAAGGAACTGCTGGAAATATGTATTTACTTTACACTGACCAGCCTCATTGAAATAAGTAATGAACTCTTTGTTTCTGCCCATAACACCACCTCAAAATTTAAGAGCAATTGTGTGCAGTTTTGAGAATTAATAAATAAAGCTTGATTAAAAAAAATAAATCAACAAAATCAGCTGACAGTCCTTATCTCTTTTAAGGTCAGTCAGGTCCATGGTGCCTTGCAAGAGTTGCTATACATAATCTGTTGGATGACACATGGTAGTCCACCAGCCCTGTTATTTCAGTAGAGAAACAATCCTGCTTTAAATTTCAAGGAGATAAGCTTATTTTCTCAATTCAAACACCAGAAATTTTGTTATTAACAAATACAGCTTGTTCTAAAATAGGATCAGACAATTATCTTCCCCTCTCTGCATAAAAAACCCTAGACTCACCAGGCTGTTTTAAATACAAGCTTCCTTGCAAAGTGACAAATGTTCGGTCAACAGTTATCTTTTTGATATGTTGTGTACTAGATTATACAAGATTCACTGCCAACATTAGTAACAATTTTTGTTACTAATTAGTAACAATTAGTGTTGTAAAATGCCTATGTAGATATTAAGAATTAAATTAGTGTGAACCAGTATATGGAGAGAAACATCAAATCTCACTACTGAAAGTTTAAAACTAAGTATCAGGCATCATTATTAAACCATCAGTTTCAATTAAGCCATAGTTAATTCCACCCTTCATTTCCTTTCTGCTGAAGCATCTCTAACTCATCACTGGATCCAAACAAGTGCTGCACACATATGGAAAAAAATTTCTCCCTCTGTTTTCATTATTCAGAAGCCACAGGTAAAGACAGCTTCTGCAATACACCCCAACAGCAGCAGTGCACTTCCTTCTCACAGAGACTTTAGAAAACACTGAATTTAAAAAAGGCACATGTTGAGGTTTCACTTGTTTTTACTCTTTTTGCAATAGTATGACAGGAAGGCAATCTAGCCTTGAAAATATCAGGGACATATTTCTTCCAGTGGCAACAGCTACTGGAAGAAAAACAAGGCATGCTCTTAAGATGTACTCCGCTTGTAATGAGCAGTAGTAGAAATTTACTCTGCCTATTGCAAAACCAATAAACATTTTACTCTCCTGCCAGTATCTAGGGTGAAGAAATTCTTCAAAGATCCAAGGCTAGATGTCCATTTGAAGACAAAATTTGGCTAAAGAGTGGACAGGGCCACAAAAACACAAGTGAACTGGTCTTGCACATTCTCCAAGCCTCTTTCATTAACCCTGCTCCTATTCTGACTGGAATTCTAAATTTTCTGTTTTCAGAGAACAGCACCCCTGTTATTGCCAGCCCATGCTTCAGTTCATGCTCCGAACACAGCATTAACAGCTGCCTTTATGGAACTGCCACCAGAAGAACATGATGCAGGTACAGGAATGCAATTTGCATCCTCCTGCTTTTGCAGTGCTGCGCCAAGTCCCGCACCCTCTGATTCTGCACCACTTGATTTGCAATCTGCCTGATTTTGCACCACTAAAATCTATAGGGACCCTGTCATCTATTGTAATAGTCCAGAAACAGACACCAAACAGGCAAGCAGAGGGCTCTGAAAAAAGGGCAGAATTAAGGAGTACTGTGAAAACCCATGTTTGCTCACCTCAAAAACCTCTGTAAAGTAGCCTCAAATGTATATATAGTATAGGTAATATTTTATCACAAGGACGTTCAGGTGACAGGCATGTGAATTAAATATCTATGCATATACCCGATTATATGTTTTGTATGCTTACCAGGCAGACTACAGTAGTTTGTTCTTTTAAACTAAGACGTTTGAACCATTTTTGCCAGAGAAAATACTACTATGTAATTATGCATTGGTAGATGTACAATATACCAATGCTGATGTTTTACATCTAAACTAAAAATCAACACAAGCACCTGGCATAGGTATTAACTAAAACATTCAAAGTCTTCAATTGCTGCTCAACCACACCAAAATCTAAACAAGAACACTTACGGCTTTTACTCTGAGAGTCTCTAGTCTCAATTGTTTTGAAAGTTGCCAGCCACCAGTAGGGCACCAAAAAATTTCCCAGCCAATAGCTATTCTTCTCTGCTAGTTCTGGATTTAGTTAGGTGGATCTATATAAATACAGTACTTATCATTGCCTTTAACAGGAGGGAAGTTTTATGATAGTACACCTTAAAAATTGCCTGTAATCCTACAAAATAATCAGCTGTATATTTGGTGTTACTCCATGAGTTAAAATATTTTAGTTGGCTAAAAAGTTATAGAGCTTTGCAAAGAAATTTACCGGGATGTGATAATATTCTGCAGTAAGATGTTGTTCTATGTTGTTACAACAGAAACAAAACTGCAATACAAGAATGTAACTATTTTAACAGGAGACTACTTCAATCTTTTTTCATGCCTTAACTAGTGGTGATGGAGACTGGAGAAAAGACTCCTGGAAAAAATGCTCCCTTTTTGTTAGGGAGCAGAAATATCAAGTACCTCATTCCATCTTCCCATACAGGTTTCTGTGAATGTTCTCACTGAGTAGGAACTGCAGCCTGATGAGTTAAAGAATCTGTGCTAACAAAAAATGTTACAATGTAGACAGCTTAGGTACTTTTAAAAGGAATTTAATTATTCTATATGAACTGGACACGTTGGTATCTCATGGGTATTTTCATTCAATGTGTTGTTCTTTAAGGAGTATTACTAAAGAATCTTTTTGAGCCCTGTTTCTTCAAATATTCGAGTTCTTTGACATTCCTTTAATTCAAAAACTGCCAGAAATACAAATTCAAATTACATCTTAGTGTTGCTCAAAATTTTGCTCTGATAGATGCTATCTCACTTAGAACACTTAGGAAACTTTGTCTGCTAGAAAACTGAAATCACAATTTTTAATGCTCACTTGGCAGAATAAATGATATAGTTCAAGTGTATCAGAATTTTTTCCAAAAAAACCCAAACCACCAAGTCTTTTAATTTTTTGTGTTGAAAACTGTAGTTATTGAAAAAACAAGCATTCTACTGATGTGTTTTCAACCCAAGCATTAAGTTCAGAGTTATTGAAAATTAAATGGATGAAGCAATAAACGGATTTCATTGATTTTCATTTTCTGTGTTGTGAAATGCAAGGAGTAAGCAGAAAGTACAGATTATGACAAGTACATTAGCTTTTAAATATTATTTCGGCTTTAGTGAGCCATTGGAACGCTGGTAAAAATTTCTGTGTTAGCCACATATTGGGAAGAAAAAGGTATTTTTATGTAAATTCCATGGAGTTTTTTAAGCTTCAGTACCATTAAAGGGCTGGGGTTTTTCCCCTCTAACTTCAGTTTTGCTCATCAATTCAGGTTCTTCTTTACTCAGTGTTTTATGAAACCATAATCACTCAAGAAAAAACGCCCCAACCATGTTGATTTGTCAGTTTTAATTCTGAGATTTCAATATGAATATTATTAATGTACCTAAAACTAAATCCATATCACTTCTAAACAGAAATAGGAAATCTTCAAGGGATACAAAAGAATGTGGTCCGGATATTCATAAGAAGTTTACTTCAGACATCAGCTCCTCTCTGAACCATCCCTGACAAAGCTTGCATTCTCCCTCAGGAGATGCCTCACCTCTAATACGTGAGAGAAGATTAACATCGATGTGGAAACTATTCTTGCATCGAACTGTCATTATGACATTGAGGGAAGGTGATAAACAGCTGAGAATTAGACACCAAAGATAAAAACTTTGGCCAAATTATCTCTAGAGTTTTCTAAGACTAAAATTTGCAATTGGTATATAAAACTGAGTTCTAAAAAAATAATAGAGCTTAAATATTTAGAAAACAGTTAGGTTTTTTTAAACATCCAGATAAAATACATTAAGGGTGAACATAAAAAGCCCTGAATAAAGATCCTTTAAAGATACAGCTTGTATCTTTAAAAATACAACTTCTCCAAAGTAACAATTAGTCTTCCAAAGACCTCAAACTAAGAAAAAAATTTTAGTGCTCTTGATACTTGAACCAAAGCCCACATCTCCAATGGTTACCAAGACTGAAGCACTGTAAGAAGAAGTATATATAAAATGATCCATCCTATAAAAACAGATCCACAATATGAAAAATTGTTAGTCATTTCTATTAGATTAAGAATGATCTGAGTATTGCATCATAATGCAATGAGAAAAAGTAATAAACCTAGCTAAACAGAAACAAAGATGCTAATTAGAAACAGGATCTCCCCAAAATAAACTGCAACTTTAGTATTTCAGGCATCACCCAACCATAAGGAAAATCAGAGATGTAATAAAATTGTATTCAGAATAAAAACTATCACAGAGAGATGAAGAGTTCAGAAAACTCCCATGAAATGAAAAACGGCATTTAGTTATTTCCTGGCTATGTGTCGGGTAGATAAGAGGATAACACAGTTTATGGTTAACATCGCAAACACTTTTCTAGGCATTTATGAGTTCTTTAGGCCTTTGATTTTCATTTCAGAAGAGAGGCAGTTACAACCATCTTTTTTATTACTTGCCTTATTTTTCTTAGCAAAGTGTGAAAAGGTCTGAAGAGTTCAGACATATCTTCTGGTTTATGGTCCAAATTTAATGGTCCCTCGGAGTAGACAACAAGGCCACTGTAAATCAAACACATGGACGAACACACACAAAAATGAAAATCTCACTACACAGAGTTACTACTGAGTATGGAGCCAGAAAAGCAACTATACATAAACATTAGACCTACATTCAAGTTAATATTGTTATCTTATTTTTGTCTTATTCACCCAGTTAGAATTAAATACTATTTAAAGCAACAGGAAAAAGATCCCCTTCCCCTCTGTCCACCTCCGCTTAAACACGGGAGAAAGCAATGGAAGCATAAAGGGAAGAACATGCATTTGTTTTGTTGCTGTAGATAACCCATAAAAAAACACAAACAAGAAACTGATTGTCAAGTAAGTTGGGGAAAGCCTACTGACTTAAAAGGTTGCAAATGGCTTTTTCTTCCCAGTCTAAATCATTTCTATGTAAGATAGTTGACTCTTGAGCTCCTATTTTTCTAATATAAATATAAACCAGTATTAACATGGTAAAAAAAGAATACACATTTGCTAAATTAGATAAAACACATTTAGATAATAACGTGTTTCTAAATCAACTCAGCACTTGTAGGAACTTCCCTGGAAAGATGTTTGTTGATGATCCTGAAAGCCTCCATGAACTCCACTGTAGATATCTCAATAGTTCCTCCTGACCAAACTTGTTTGTGTGTCAGAGATTAAATAAAATTCACCTTCACCGTATCTTCTGCATCATACCACACTGTCTGAGAGAGTGGATTCCACCCACACCAGGCACCATTCTGCTAAATCGTTTAATCCTCTGCCTACTGCAAAAACAATGTATGTTTCTCAAAAGGCAAATGGATCACATGTTCTCACACCCAAAATAACAGAGGTTTTATTTTTCCCAGGCCATTTATTTTTTCCCTTCCTGTCCTTACAGTCAGCCCTCAATTACCCAAGGTATTTCAAAAGGTACGTTCCTTTTCTTACATTCAATTTACATGCTGCTTCAGAAAGCTTTCTAGCTACTCTGCATCCAAACCATCCAGAGTAATGGGGAGCCTCAGCTAAGGCAACTGTTGATGTCTTTTGCTCACCAGCTGTTTACTAGCAAGCTCCCTGAATGACCACCAAAAGCTCTCTGAGACACAGCAGCAAAGCTAGTGTCACAAGTTAGACAAATCCCACTGAAGTGTTAAAAAAACTAATAAAGTAAGACCATTTACACTCTGGCTACCATCTAGGAAACACTGCTCTTCTGTTTTTAAACCCAGAGTCTGGCTTATGCCCTAGTACCAGGATAGTACTGTGGTTTCCCATCAGGCTGGAAGATGACCATCAGAAAGTTCAGAATTGTCAAGGTAACAAAGGGTCCAAGAAATCTGACTACTAAGCTTGATCAACATTGCTTTGGGGACCAGGGCAGCAGTAGGGAAAGGGGAGAAGAAAAAAAAGAATTACTCCTTTTGCAAGTCACCTTTTTTTTCTTTTGGTGGCTTAAAAGAAATTATCCTGTTACCAAGATCATACACTTTTTTTTTTTTTCTAAGCTTTCTGGGCTTCAACAAGCAGGCTGCCACAAAGCACAGTAGTTACTGCTGACTCACATCCTGCGTTCTGCCTAAAGAAATGTTAGTTTGCTGAGGGGAAGTTTGAGGGTGCTCTCACTGAACCTCTAACTGATGCAATATCATCATACCTTTGGCTTTCAGGTATAGTTTGCTCTCCATAGAGCTTAACTCTCAGAATTAGTAAAAATAATAAAAATAACAACCACAAAACCAAACTGGGCTAGAACACTACAGAAGAAATTATGATGACCTTTGAGAGATTTCTGAATCAAAGCTTCAACACAGCTGTAACATGGAAAGAACTAAAAAAAAGGAAAAAATGTGTCTTAGTGTTTCCTATTGGTTCAAAATGCACTGACACCTGCTAACTATCTAGGCAACATACACCGTATTAGAATCCTTAGACAAAAATGACCCTGAGAAGTATTCCTTAAAGCTTTGCTATTAGAAGACCAAGGGGATCCAGGGCTTCTCCTTGCCCCAGATCCATCCTTCTCATTAAGACACAGAGCAAAAGCACAACAACTTTGTGTTGCATTTGTCTTGTGTTTAAAGTTTTCTCCTTTCACAGTACAAAAAAAAGACTTATATTTCCTCCAGACAACACTACTATCTGGATGGTGTAATTTTTCTGTGGAACTTCACATGGCAGTGATTTATTTTCAAATCACTGAATACTTACAAGCAGCTACAACTTTTTTCTCTTCTCCCTCTCTGTTCTTCTTTGTAATTTGGGATTGACATGGTATATTTTCTAGAGAGCCCTTGGCTTTCCAGATAGTCACTATATATTATTCCTCACTGTGCCTTCCAGCAGACTCAGAGTTCCCGCATTCCTGTTGTTTATTGATAATCTGATTATTACTGTTATTATTTTTAGAAAGACAGTTACAGACAATATCCTATTTAACAGGAACAATGGGCCACAGGGATTTTCTGAGGAGAAGCACATTACACTCAGGATTTGAGGTTTCTTATTTCCCTCAATTATACTACTTATATTAGCTAACCTTTAAACATTCATAATGGTAAAATACTGCAAATATGCTGGCTTTACTCCAGAAAAACTGCTCTCTCAAATCATGAAGACTTATTAGCAAAAATACATCCAATTTTTCAATATTGCAAAAACTGCATGAAATAAACCCACTGTGTTAATTTAGTTGTCTTGAATGGTCAATACAGGACACAAATCTACACATAAATTATGTTAATACTTTCCTTGAAAAAGATTTAAGCCTAATTCAGTGGTCACAATAGTTTGTCATAACAACTCCTTTTGAACCCAGAGTCATTAAGAAAATTACACAACTTGTATTGAAAATTTTTGCTTTTCAAGACTTATATGCTTAGGTCATACTATTTTTGAATGACACTAAACATGTGCTTTCAAAGAAATATATTTCTGACAATGTGTCATTCCACAGATTTTATTAAATTTTTAATTTCTTTCTGTAGGACGACTGTTCCAGGTTCCTATCTTCTATATTTAGTTCTACATTTCCCCCCCCCCCTTCTTGATATTCCACAGGAAAACACAATGATTTAAAACAAAATATAATTCTCTGATATTTTTGAATAAAGTACAAGCAAACTCAGGTGAAAAAATACACCAAAAGTCCGGAAAAAAATTAAAATCTTCAGTGAATCTTTAAATGAAGCAGAAGGGAGAGTAGTTAAAGATTACTTACCATACAATGGCTAATCTTGGAATTGTAAACATTAAAGCTGGTTCATAGTCATCTATCATATCTTGAGTGAGGTATCCAAGCCTTAAGGCTCTAAGCAGAAGACAAATATTATTCACTAAGAGACAAAATGCTCCAAGAACATTTCAATAGGAAAAAAATTGAGAAGACTATTAAAAGCCTAACAAAATTGATAGTATTTAACTTATGAATTATTTTTGTACAATCTAAATCACTATATAAAATAACTGACTACTGCACTCTCTAGTTTAAAAAATATTTATAGAAGAAAAAGAACTTTAAACACTTTAAAAAACTTTAGACACTTTTAAAAGCTTTTCTAGCCATCCAAAACCAAAATAATTTTAATGCCATTTTTCCTTTTCAGTTACTATTTCACACCAAGATTCAGTTTGTTACTAAAAGCCACTGGTGCTTAGAGTTTTTAAACTAAAAGGAGTATTTTCCAAGTAACAGGGGAAAGTATTTGGTTTCATTTTCAAATAAAACTTCCTATGATCACCTAGGTCAACTCCTTATCTAACAAACCAAACTAAAAAAAAAACCCACCTAGTTCTATACAGCAACTATTATTGAAGTCTAAGGATTTAATGTTTGGGGGCCACTTCACTGTCCTCTAATAACTTTAGAAATATCTTAAATCCCTTTTAGGATAAAACCCAATTTGTTTCGGCTTTTCACTTGGCTATGTTTTCCAGGTTTCTTCACAATTTCTTAGATTTCCTAACACTCTCAAATTTCTTCTCCAATGTGTCCATATCAGTGAGTAAGATAACACTCAGAACTGCACAGTAGTCCTGCTGAGGAGTGGTCCCAGAAAGAATGGAAATAACTTTTTCTTATTCCTCATCAGTACTCATCTTGCAAATACTGCTAGTGGTGGACAGCAAAACGACCAGAAAGCAAGTTCTACTTTGTACTAACAGATGGATGCAGAGCAAGGCCCACCCTTACTCCCTGTTCCTTCCTACTGTCCACTGCCACATTATCCAGAGCTGCTAATGAGAAACATCTTTTTCCTCACACTGGCCAAATATGAGTGCATGTAGTAGCTCTCTGACTGATGGAAAGTAATTCCTCCTCCTTGCTATGATTACTTTGAGCTATAATCTTGTTTTTTAAAAAACCTGAAACACCTGGTTGGGGGACAGTGTTGATGTGCCGGGGGCAGGGGGCTCTGCGGGGGGCTCCGGGCAGGCCGGGCCGAGGGGCCGGGGCCGGTGGTGTGGGGGTTCCCAGGGCTGAGCGCCGGGCCCTGCCCCTGGGTCACACCAGCCCCCGGCAGCTGCGGGCTGGGGGCAGGGGGCTGGGAACTGCCCGGCGGGACAGGGCCCGGGGGGGCTGGGCGGCAGCGGCTGGGCATGAGCCCCCAGCGTGCCCAGGTGGCCCAGGAGGCCAGCAGCGTCCCGGCCGGTGTCCGAAACGGTGTGGCCGGCAGGGCCAGGGCAGCGCCCGTCCCCCTGCCCTGGGCACTGGTGGGGCCGCCCCGCGGGGCCTGGGCTCAGCGTTGGGCCCCTCACGGCCAGACAGACACTGAGGGGCTGGAGCGTGTCCAGAGCCGGGCAGGGGCTGGGGCAGGGGTGTCAGCCTGGAGAGAAGGGGGCTGGGGGGGGGACAATACTGCTCTCTACAACTACATGAAGAGGTTGTAGGCAGGTGGGGGTCAGTTTCTTCTCCCAGATAACAAGCAATAGGACAAGAGGATATAGCCTCAAGTGGCACCAGGGGAGGGTTAGATTGGATATTGGGAAACGTTTCTTCACCGCAAGGGTGGCCAAGCATTGAACAGGCTGCCCAGGGAGGTGGTGGAATCGCCATCCCTGGAGGTGTTTAAGAAAACCGCATAAATACGGTGCTTAGGGAGATGGTGTAGTGGCGGACTTGGCAGTCCTGGGTTAATGGTTGGACTTGATGATCTTCAGAGTCTTTTCCAACCCAAATGATACTATGATTCTATTCTCTGGCATTGGTGTCATCTACAGATTGTGGCAGTGTGCTGTGTAATCCTTCATTCCTTCCCAGAGTCCTACTTCACAACTTCTCCTAATATGACACTAAACCGAACACTTACTGCAAGTGCTTCTTACAGTCAATTGGTCTCCAATAATTCCACTCAGACTCCAGTTCACTATTTTCCTTTTGAGAACTGCTTTACACTGCACAAAACCTCACTACAGCTGGTTATTTCACATGCTGTTCCCCTCCACTGCCCCCCACTAGGCTGACTAGTCTGTGATGGGGTGGGGGGGAAAAGTTGTTCAACAGTGCATTCCAAACTCACATTTTTGCTTATCACTTTATACTTCTCAGAGAACTAGTGAACTACTGTTTTGGTTGTTTGCCTTCTTTTAACATCATATCTTCATACATACAGAGTCAAGCTCCAGCCCTCTAAGATTTTAAAGAGCCTTTACAAGTTCTTCATGATAATCACCTAAAGGTTCACAAACTATTTGAATCATCTCATGTATTCCTGCATGAAATATCACTAAGTCTTAATGCCTTAAACAGATGGAGCTTATCTAAATGTTTAGCCTTCATTTACATATCTATAACTAGGCATACAGACAATATTGTTGGATTATTAACTTTTGTGTTTGTTTTCTAGAAAAAAAAAAACAACCCACAACCAAAAAAGTACAGGCTTGTGCCTGGCAAGCACGCTTAATGCTTTTTAGCTTTCTACTTGGATATTACTAGAAAAGCAAAATGCCTAGTATTTTATGATGCTTCCTAAAGACTACAGTCAAAGTACTTCTAGAAAAGCTCAGACTGAAAGTAAACACAGAAATTAAAAACCTAGTACTGAACTAAAATGCTTACCTCTCCACAGTTTCACAGAAGAGTACGATTACCTCTTGCTGCACATAATACTCTTTTGGAGACTTCACAGGTACCATGGCCGACACATAACTACAAAGATTATAGAAAAACATACTACTATTTTACACACTTTAACAAATCATAACATAGACAAAAACAAGGCTATGATAAATCATCATAGAAACCTAACCTTTCATGTACCATTTTGTATTTATTTTGACAGCACTCCTACAAAAATTACAGCACAAGAATCTATAAGAAATGCATCCAATTTACTTATTGCAGATAGAGGCAGTGGAACTCAGTTTAGAAATGTCATTACACACATTTAGCAACCAGAACACCATACTGTGTGGCACAGGGAGGTTGGTTCTAGAAGGATCTTTATTGCCACATCCTGGAGACAGAGTAGTTCACTCTGCACTTAAGAAAAAAACCTGACTGAAAGACAAATTTTAATTAAAAAGGTTTTACCCGAGATAATATTAGGGAAATTTCAGCCACCCAAGAGAAACAATTTAGGAGACTTAAAAGCTGGCCTCATTTCTATGTGGAATTACATGCAGAAGTACTAACTCACAAGGTGAGAAATTTTGGTAAAGTGGTTTTCTGTCACCATATTACTTAATCAGTCATTTGTAGACTACAGGTAACACACAAAGGGGAAAAGTTGTTTGCAGAACAATGGCAAATTAAAATGCTCTATGTAGAGAGTTGGTATGGACAGGCCCAAAACTGCACAGGTACTGTCAAGAACCAGTTACTGATTGTCATTGGTGTCTGCACTCAAAACCACACTTAAAAACATTTTTAGCTAATGTTTTCAATTAAAATGTTTTTCAGTGTAACAGTATAATGATAGGGTTTTTTAATCAGAAAAACCTGCTTACATGAGTAAAATAATACAAGATAATATGAATACTGAGGAAAGGCTAAGAGTAATGGGAGTCAAGACAGTCTATGGGTTATTCCCAGAAAAAATTTAAAACACTACCCAATTCTAAGAAACCTGTCTTGCAGAGGGTAGTAATGGCTGTATTATATTACATCCACAGATAATCTTGTCCAGTTATCCTGTCTTTAACTATGCCCAGCACTACAACCATCTAACAAGTATGCAGGAAGCTGGCTTAATTCCGAAGCACAATGCAAGACCTGGTCAATGTGACCCTTGATGCAATAAGCAGTTGCTTTTCTCATCCCAAAAGCAGTTATTTTTGCTTTTGCTATAAGCCTCCAAGCCATTCTGCAATCACAAGTTTTTAAATCACTGA
This sequence comes from Falco biarmicus, assembly GCF_023638135.1. Lineage (NCBI taxonomy): Eukaryota > Metazoa > Chordata > Aves > Falconiformes > Falconidae > Falco > Falco biarmicus. Next base: position 79,777,329 of record NC_079288.1, on the reverse strand, counting down.
GTTCCTGCGGTTAATTATGGCTTGTGTAAAAGCACTTCCTTCATCAGTTTTCAATTTGCCTTAAATTCACTAGGTGCATCCTGCTTGTATCTCTAAACACAGGAGAACAAGACCTCATAATATCTAGACTATTTGTTATCTTTTTTTTTTTTAAATGTATCTTATTTGTCGCCTTTCCTCCAACAAAAAAACTTTAAGTGAAGAGATTTATGGCTTCCTTTTTTGTCTTGGAAAACATCCCTCAAATGCCATATGCCAGCATGCAAATGGAAAATTACAGTTTAGCTGAATAGAGCAAATATTAATTGCTAAAAAGCTATTTAATTTTCTCTTCGTTATTACTACATTAGACGGAAAAAATCTAACAATACAACAAATTACTGAAGAACTCAAATACCATGATAAAAAAAATGACATGCTTTTTCCATTAAAAGAAAACACAACAAAACAGCAAGCTTCCAAAAACCAACAAGGCACACCACAGTTGTAGTACCCAAGCCAATGCTCACAATGCATTTACATCGGATCTTTTACCTTAATTCAAATTCAGCAAAAAGGACATCAAAATGCTTGAGTGAATCTTTCATTTTTTCTGTGTAGAGGTTCAAATCCCTTAAGGCCTGGTCACGAATGATATTTCTAACTTCCTCCAGGCTTCGAGTCAGATCCTTCGCCAATGGCCTCATAGCCATACTCTCAATTTCACGATTCATAATAATTGAACCAGCAGCCAAACACTATGAAATACATTAAGAGAGAAAATATTAATTTTTACAAAGTTAATTTTATGTTTAAAAGAGAACAAGATGTGATAGTTAATACTTTGAACAAAGGCAGTACTTAGCCCCAATTTGTTGCAAATTATTAAACAAGTGAAAGGTTTAAAACTGATATGCTGAGAATCATAAGCCTTCACATAAAAGGTTAGGGAGCAGCTCAGTCCAGGAGACATGGGAACAGAGGAAGGTTCAAGTGCAAGAACCACATAACTGATAGAATAACTTTTAAAAAGTGCTTCTCCCACTAGGTAGGCATGTATTGATAAAATATATACTCTATGTACACGAAGATTGATTGCGTAAGAGGGATGTGGATCCAGCTGAAGTACAATCAATGGACTCTCTTGATCCAGGCTAGACTGCTTGATTTTGTAAATCTACTCCTCATGAAAAGGACAGAAATTCTGCAACCGTGATGCCACTTGCAGCAAAAATACTCACATTGGCTGTCAGACCAGGGAGTGAGCTAGACCAATAGCCTGCCTCCTACAGAAGCCATGCATATATTTTATAGGAAAAAACATAAAACCAGGTCACAGAGTGATTCTTCCCTTTCAGTTTCTGGGAAGCAGCTATTTAAGAGACTCCTTGGCCCAAGAGTTACACAAGGGCTCCCAAAGACATTAAAAGTAGATTTTTACTGTAAGACATTAATAAAACTTTTTAAAATATTGCTGTTAAAACCAGGCTATTTAATAATCTCTGCTGCTGGCTTTATTCCTTTATGGATACATTTGGAAGACAACAAGCACTGATGTAAATCATACTTACTGGATTAATGGAAATATTTTTATTAACTGAAAATATACACGGTTCTTCTAGTCTCAAAGTTATCTTTTTTTTGTTTTAAATCTTCATTCGCAGCTCTGTTCCACTTCCTCTCTGCCCCTGCACTCCCCTGGATGGGAGGCATTACTGCAGCTCTGTGAGGGACCTGCCATCCCAACCCTTGCTCAGCAGGCTAATGCATTGATTTATGTTTTAAGGCTACCAGGAGAAGATGATGTTCTTACCTCTTATCAGTCAAAGCAGTATTTGTGGGAATGTATGGATAAGGCAAGTCTTAACTGCTGACAGGTACTTAGTCCATCAGAGCGATTGCACTGACAAGGGCACATAAGTGTATATTTTTAACAGTCCATACAGTTTTCCTTACTACATGAATTTACAGAATGACAGTGTCTACAGTAGTAGGAATTAACATTACTTCATCACTGCATACGTTACTTTCTCTGAAACCAACAGGTCTCTCCAAGCCTGTTGATTTGATTTAGGAGACAATGAAAGTTGGATTTGGAAAAAGTAAAAGCATTAACTTATGTAACAAGCAGTGAATAAAGGGAGACTATTTTTTTCATCCCCGAAGATACTAGCTGTCTCTGTGATCCCCTCAAGCATATTCCACAACGCAAGGAGAATTTACTGCATGGGCTGGCATTTTTCCTGTTCATTCATTGCTGTAATCCTGGTTTGTTAGTGCCTTCAAGTAAGAAAGGATAATGAGATTCACAGGGATTCATTATGGACAGCTGCAGACAGAATGACCCCATGTTCTCCTACCTAATGACCAAAGAAGCACCATTAAGCAGATACATCAGACACTCAGCATTTTAAAAACAGAGCATGGTGTCACCTGTATGATGGCAGTGAAGGTCACACACTAATTAGAAAAAAAGTTGCTGCTGTTTTTGCTGAAGATAGGGTTAGAAAGCATTGAAAAATCGAATTAATTTTGTAAATTCTACCCGGGACTTGCCTGACTCAGAAGAACCTACAACTAACAACTGTCAAAGTTTCAGAAACAGAACATATGGACGCATATTGGACTAAACAAGATAGGAGAGCATGCACTTTAAAAAGAAAGGAGGAACTGGTAGAGAACAGAATGGATAATAACAGGAGCCAACGAATTGCTTCAAATACAAGAGAGGCAAAGTTGAAAGCAACACCACAACATGCTGTTGTGTGGTAGGATGTCTAGGCTACTCTCCTCAACTCTTAAATCCATGGTGCTTAAAGTCACCCTCAGGCCAGCAGACCTGAAGACACTAAGTTTATCATTAAAGACTCCACAATGAGTTTTTATTCCTTTTTCTTAGCCAACAGATACCAGTAGTAACAAATAAGTATCTTACATATCATGTCCTTTATTCTGACACTTCAAGCTTCCCTTGGTTAAAATAATTAAAGCTTATTCACCACAAAAAATCCCTTGTTCCTACAGGTTGCTGTCAAAGCAGGTCTTTGAGAAAAGCCACATAAGATAAGTAGACTTCAGTGCTTTGCACAGAAACCATTATATTTTAAGCCTAAACATGTGAAACAAATGAGTTATGCGCAAAAAATACCAGCTCCAAGTTATAATATAGCCTTAAAATAAAGTAAGAGCATACATTTACATTTGTTCGAAAAACTTTTATCCTGCTATAATTCCCTTATATATCTTTATTTGTTTCTAAGATTTTTAAAGCACGAGGTGGCCCATCAGGACAAAAAATAAATTTGAAAATCAAGAATATTAATCAGATGCTAGGTCACAAAAGAACAATTTTTAAGACGTGGTCATAACGGCAGTAGACAATTATGGAAATAAACTGGTATGCTGTTAGCCCAAGCAATACCAAAACCACAGTTAAAGTATCCCCTTCCACTGAGCATCCAGAGCAAGTTCTCAAAGATGTTTACTCTTTAATTATACGTACCATTTGCAGAAAAGTCTCTAGATGTACTTTAAACTTCTGATTTTATACCACACAAAAACGGTCCATTAACCCCAAGTAACAAAACATGAGAGACTTACTTCTGCTCCAAACCAAAGCTGTCCTGCAAGGTTGTCATGGCGTATTTCCTCCGGAAACTTAACACAAAAGTCTCGGTTGGCCCGTTCATGTGGAATGCATTCATCCATGATTTGATTTATGATGTTCAAAACATTATCCTGAAGCAAAATATAGGATAACATATATACTGTTCCCACATAAATCCCAGATATTTTTTTTCTAAGTTTTAACAGAATTTTAGCGAGGCAACAACAAATTAAGAAAGAAAATGCAGTATTTAACTCTTAATGGTCATCACACACACAGAGAAAACACAGGAGGATATTGCATCGAAAGGAAGAGTGGCGAACTTCACTTTTTTTAGTTTTCATAGAGACAGTTTTTCAGATTCACTGCACTTAACTGACTACTTTAGTGGGACTTCTGATGAGGAGGCATGATTTAAAGAGCTCATTAACTGTAAAGTATCAGTAAATAAACTATAAGCACAAATAAACTGACTTCTCATTTCCTCTCACCAGCCCAAATGATATTCACTTCATTCTTCCCCAAAAAAAGCACCTGACAGAGTACCCCGGAGACCTTAGAAATTGAGTTACATTGGGATCATTGGAGTTGAAGAATTAAACTTGTCCTGGGAATCTAAAGCAGGTGCTTACTACACTTGAGTCCCCAGCAGGCAAGGGCTGGCACACCTGCCTGCTGTTTCTCCCCCTGGCCATCCAGGAGGATAAGGGAACACCACACAAGTTAGAGAGTCTTAGTAACTGCTCTGATCTATGTCTGCATCAGGACAAAGATCAAAGACCCCTAACCAGTCTCTTGATATGCAGTAAATAATCCATATTCATTTATTTGAAAAGGTAATCTTTATGTATCCCTGCTGGGAACCACATGAAATTTGATTAACATAATAAAGGTAGGTTCAGAGTGTGAAAAACCCTGAGTGCTTTCATTAAAGATGTTTTGTCTCATCCTTCTTCCATTATTTACAGAATTCACATTGTTTTGAAAATATTTTTTCAAGCAATTAAAAACAAATCTGTCTGCATAGAACTGTTTAATAGAGAATTGCTTTACGCCTAAGCTTTACTGGTGTCTTTTCCTCTGCATTTACAAAAATAAAAGAAGAATAGAAATTTTGAAGAAACCTGCCCCTTTAGTTTGTTCCCCACTGAGAAAGGCAAAACCTACTTTAGGTACAAAAAAAATAATTCAAATTTTCAGTAATTTCAGTGCAGACTGCTGTTGCCACAAAATAATCTTAGCATTAATGCCATAATCCCAGTTGTCTAATCCAAAATAAATAAACCATTGGCAATATTTATTACATATTGGTATAAGGTACTTTATGTGCTAACAATTAAAACATTTTTACATAAATTATTTTTGCAAGTCTGTCATGAGGTAACACATTTCATTTTGATAAAGTTGTAACAAACAAACAACACCCCATACATTTAAAACAACACTGGCATGCATAGTAGTCAACCATTTTCTCTAAAAAAAAAAAATATCTGAAAACAGGGCTCTGTAGCATCACAAAACAACACAGACTGTGGCCAGCAGGTATGAGAAGAGACAAAAAAACCAAAGCTAGATTCACCAACGTATAAAATAATTTTAAAGATGCACCCCTCACTCTGCAAGTGCAATATACTGCCAGGATTAATGGGGCACTTGGATCCCTAGGAATCCAAAGAGATGCCCATTGTAGAAATTGAGGGAAAAGTCAATGTCACAGTTTTCCCTAGTGTAACTGCAAGGTGAACTTCAGTTCAAGTTCTGGAAGACAGATCAGAGCAAAGATGCTCACACCCTGTTTCAGCAGTACCATCCAGAATCACTGCCTGAAGAAAAAAGCCAGGCTGCCACCATCTCCCCTCTCCAGGATAAAATGCAGACACAGCCAAGGGATCACATATAAATTAGTATGATGCCTTAGGGCAAGAAAAAGCAGGCTAATAGCAAGTTTCCTATTTTCCTTCCTTCCACTTCTTAATTCCTGGTATAGAGTATGCTTCTTTCATCATTATTTAGCTAGATCTTGCTGGGAAGTCAAAATATTTTGAAAGTAGGTCCCATAAGAAAATAAACTCCTAAACCACTTAGTTCCTACCCTTACAGAGCAAGGAACGAAACTGAGGATTAAAGCATTTAAATTGTAGAAGGGCATGAGTCACTCATGATGCACTTAAAATCAGTTATTGCTGATCTATTTTGAGACCAGGTGCTGTGTCTCTAGCTCCCACTTCATCACCAGAACAATACAGGTTAGCACATTAGGATGAAAAAGCAAGATTCCTGTTTTCAGGGAACTAAAAGTTTGAAAGGAACTTTTCACATTTGAGAGATACAGTGCTAAAAAGTCATCCTACCAGTTAAATTTTACAAAAGCTGCAGGATATTCAAAGAAATATTAAGGCATGGAACTCTGAAAAGAATTACATTTGAATTCAATTATGTCAGATTTCAAATAAACCAATTTATTTTATTTTAGGACATGATACTCCTATTTATTTTTTTTGCCACCACACTCAAATATGGGAAAACATTATTTTCAGCATCCTGCTTTTTTTTTTTTTTCTAAAAAGCTACACAGAATAGGATGAGACCCATATTGAAAAGCTTCGCTCAACTTTTTTTCTACTTTTAATACCTTATTATTTAAATGCAAGCTTATTTTGCAGTGGCTACAAAACAAATTAAATTTCCCTTTTATAATCACCCACATACGTACTCAAAATTCCTGATATATCAAAGAAAGTTCTATGCAGAGTAAAGCAACAGGTCTCATATCTGGCCAAGCAACTGTCCCATATCTTTGTTCTGTTTTTCGAATCATTGTACTTGTAAAAAAGTACTAAGATTCTATCTAAATCATGTTGGGAGATATAATTATGCTAAGCATCATGAAATTTTGTACCTTAATGCACTGAAATGAAATACTGCAACTGAAGGCAACCAGATATAATAAAGACAATGAAAGTTTTTCCAAAGCAAGTATAATACTAATTTTTCAGTATACCGTTTGTTTACCACCTAAATGACATTTAGTATTCTTCATTTCTTCAATATTTTTGTACTCTCTAGATATTTATACTCCAAAGCACCAAAGATCTACTAACACATCTCCAAGTACGCCAAACCGAGTCATTTTAAAAAAACCCCGGAAGTTATTTGCAACTTATGCAGTACTAGTAAGTTAAATCGTAAATAATTAGAATTTTAATATACACTTGCCAATGGAGATAAATCACAAAAGCTCCATCTCTGGATTAGTAGCAGTTTTTTTACAAAGAGTTACCTGGCTTCACATAGACAACTGATCACTGTCAAAAAGCGAAGTGAAAAAAACAATTCAAGAAATGAACATGTTGTCCTGCATGCTGTAATGGTAATAGGGGAAGATTAAGGAAAGACTACTTAAAAGAACTTTGCCATTTAGTGTATAAATGTGAACAGATTTCTACAAGGCTAATTGTTTCAAGATGTGCAATTGCCCAAATTTTCTTTTTTTCTACAGGTTTTTTTTTATCCTACTATAGAAAAAACCCAAAACAACAAAATCTCCAACATTTTCCTCCCCTCTTCCATTCCCTCTTGTTATGATGCCCAGAGCAGAGTAACCTAAAGAGGAGAACTGGAATACTTGCTCCCATAATGATTTCAAATCTCAGCTGCTTTGAAACTGGAAGGATGCCAGCCAATTTAGACAGGCTATCCAATGCATTATAAGCAAGTCAGTCTTTTCTTCAAAAGAGCTTCAAGAAACATTCAATTTAGTTAATTACAGTATTCTGCTTTGTAAGCTAAGAACGAATGGGTTCAGATACGTGGTAGCACTGAGGTTTTGCTCTAACTTAAGTAACAGAAATCAATTTGTTGGAATTGAAGTAGTAAATCTTTCACTTGATCCATCTTTCTACATAAAAGCCTCTGGATTTAATGTACCCTTTGGTAGCTTTATCTGTTATCTTTTGGTTCATTTGCATACCAGGATGAGCACAGTTTTGTTTCAAAGCTGCACTGTTTAGGCTTTCCAGCAGCACAACAGGCAGCTGCTGCAGAAATTCTGCTTTGGGATTTACTCCAAGTTCCTAATTTCCTGGAAAAGAGCTCAATGTTTTGCATAATGGAAAGCACCTATATTTTATTTTGATAGGTAAGGGAATGAGTGGTAGTGAGACAACGTATGTAGCTCGCCACAGTAAAGAACAAAAAGTTAGTTTATTCTTGACCCAGCAGTAATTGGCCATATACTCAATAATCTGTACATAAAGCTAACAGCAACTGCTGCATTAGCTTTCAGAACAGGTACAAAATGAACAAGCAGTAACTTAGTTTTACTTACGCTCTTAAACATGTTTAGATCAACATGTAACCCTTTTGTACATGTCCTTCATAAAATCTGTGGTGCTCTTCCACACCATTAAATTTAACATGACCTTCCTGAGATCTTCTGCAAGATTTCTTCAGACGAAGATAATTTCTCATATTGTTCAGTACTTCTTCAATATAATTTTTTTGTATTATCAGTAAAATTAGCCAAGGTATTACAGTCTGTGATAGTATCAGCATGAGCTTAATAGCTTCACATTTTTTGTTTCTTTTTCTGGCTTGATGTCAAATAGCAGACCTCCATCAACATCACATTTATGACAGCAGAACACAAATTAAGGCCAAACAAAGGAAGATTTTGTTGTCATTAGCTAGTATTCAGGGTTCTTATGGGTGACTTTCATTAACAGAAAAAACTAATAAGGTGACATACTCCTTGATTTAAGTGATAGGAATTCAAGCAACACCCAAAAGTCCTGGCTTCAGAATCCAGCAGGGTCTTTACAGAAGCTGTTTCATCCATCAGAGATTGAAAGTCTCTCTCCAGACAGCAACAAGTTCCATTGCTTTCCCTCCAGCCCGTCTTGCACGGATCCCAAAGGCCATGCTTTCAGACTCCCTTTTTTTGCCTCATCAGCTATTTGACTGTTTCCTACTGCCAACACAGAATCACTGAAGAAACACCTTTAAGATCATCAAGTCCAACCATTAACCCAGCACTGCCAAGCCCACCACTAAACCATGTCCCTAAGTACCACGTCTACATGGCTTTTAAATACCTCCAGGGTTGGTGATTCCATCACTTCCCTGGGCAGCCTGTTCCAACGCTTGACCACCCTTGCAGTGAAGAAATGTTTCCCAATATCCAATCTAAACCTCCCTTCATGCAACTTGAGGCCACTTCCCCTTGTCCTGTCACTTGTTACCTGGGAGAAGACACTGACCCCCACCTGCCTACAGCCTCCTGTCACATAGTTGTAGAGAACTATAAGGCCCCCCCGAGCCTCCTTTTCTACAGCTGAACCACCCCAGTTCCCTCAGCTGTTCCTCATAAGATACATTCTCTAGACCCTTCACCATCTTTGTTGCTCTTCTCTGGACGCACTCCAGCACCTATATGCCTGAGGGGCCCAAAGCTGAACACAGGATTTCAGGTGCGGCCTCACCAGTGCTGAGGTCCTGCTGGTCACACTGTTTCTGATGGAAGCCAGGATGCTGTTGGCCGCCTTGCCCACCTGGGCACATTACTAGCTCACGTCCAGCCGGACATCAGCCAGCACCCCCGGGCCCTTTTCCTCCAGGCAGGTTTCCAGCTGCTCTGCCCCCAGCCCTCAGCGCTGCGTGAGGCTGTTGTCACCCAAGTGCAGTACCCAGCACTCAGCCCTGGGGGACACTCATGCCACTGTTCCTGGCCCCTTGGTCCAGTCTGCCCAACCCCCCCCACCCCCGTCACCCGCAAAGTCTCCTGCCCAGCCCCCCCTGCAGAGTCTCCTGCCCTCCAGCAGATCAACGCTCTACCACAAATTGGCATCATCTGCAAACTGACTGGAGGTGCACTTCTAGATGGCCCACCTCCTACAAGTAACTTAGAATTTGTTTGTCTGAACTTTGGGCAGTAGCTCCCAGTCTAACCTAGCCCACTATAGGGCAGTACCAAAATTTACCATGAATTGAAGGCAACTTGTATCTCTAGCAATTTAAAAGCTGTAGCACCCCAGCCCAACAACAATTGTTGCAGTTTGTGTTGAACGGCAGCATCAAAGCCTCTCTTGCTAAACTGTCTTGCTAGTATACCATCACGACAGGACTTCATTCTCCAAATATCACAAGTTTATTAATGGAAATTTTGATCTTAACCTTCATATATATTCAAAATTTATTTTGCATACACTGACTAATCTTCCCAAGTGGAGCCACTGACATATGAAGAGGTGAACACCGGCACATTAATTTTCAAACAAAAGAGCTTACAGATATTTAAGCATGGCTTCCAATAAAAATGGTTCTTTAGCCACGATGTAGTATTTATTTATTGGCTAAAATGACATTTCCCAATAAGCCAGTGTGTACTCTTTTGACAAATTACCTTTAAACTTAACGTACATCTGTTCTAAGCATCTCTACCACGAAGATAAAATCACGGAATTAATGCCCCTCTTTTCTAACCAGCCACCCAAATATAAATAAAATATAATTTTCCTCAGTAAATAAAAGAGGAAACCCTATTTACAGAAGGGCTGTTAATAACGAAGATCAACTTGAGAGACTACATGAAGTACAGCATTGTTACAGGGCATCATCCTCTCTCTGCAGAGAAGAAAACTTTCAGATTTCAAAAATGGTGCCACCATAAGAAAAAAAATAATCTGCTCTATTCCTTCACACCAAGAAGCCATTAACTGATGTTAGACGAGGCAGCATTTACTGAAACGAAGTGTAGCCAAACCTACACTGAAAGACTGCTCTCAGTCAAGCCTCCCTTTATCAGTAACAGATAAGAACTTTGTCCACAGTGAATCAGAATATCATGGCTACAGACATGCTCTTTCAGCAGTATCTACATACTTAAGCTTTTTCTTATAAAGGCTCTAAAATGTTTGTCCTATATTAGAAAACACTTGAAAATAATCCATTAAGTAACCTGGTATAGTAACATCCCCTTCTACATAGTTTCATAGCAACAGAAGAATAAGAGACATTCACTTTGAACATGGGTATCTGCCACACCAAACATAAAACAGGCTTTCTCCTCCAACCAGTACCAGGCAACTACTTTCCTACCATGGTACAGGGATCCAAAAGGTGCCCTAATAAGTACTTCAGTATTTTCCAAGCATGAAAGAATTTAAGCCTGGCACAGAGCTGGCACAGTCTTCTTCATATTGGTCCAAAGCTGCTCCACAGCTGAGGCCACGAGCAGAATGCAGGCAATGCAATCATGACTTACTGCCACCTTTGCTTTGCTTGCCTTCCCGTACTGCAGAGTGAAAGAATCCTGCATCCCAATACAGTGCTGAACTGGGGGGGGAGCCAGCTTTCCTCCCTATGAGGTTCTCTGCTGCAAATTAATTCCCTGACCTACAATGTACAATATTCTCAAACCCACTCTGCCTACAGTTTTAGATAACAAGTAGTTTCTCTGAATGACCTATTTGATCCATACAAACAACTGGAAACACATTAAAAAGTTTGTAAATATGTAAGACTACAGTATTACACACTATTACAATGCTTTTTTTCAAAGAAAAAATATCTTACAATATTAATCAGTCCCTACATCATACCAACTATGAATCTAGAACACAAAAATGAAATAAAATTATTGTTAGTTGTCAAGAGTTGTACTGATGGCTCAACTTACAGTCAAGCATTTTATATTTTCTAGCCATCATGCTCATCATTCTATAGTGAAAACAGAAGTGACCAAAAGTTTCCCCAAAACAATGAAGAAAAGCTGTTTAAACAGACAAGGTTTTAAAGCACACAATTATTTTATTTACTAATTAGAAATGTTTATTGCTGCATATTTGTTTCCTACCCAGCTGTATCATTCCACTGATCACTTAACATTTCTGGAGGGTGGGAGGAAGTAAATTTAAAATCTGCATTCGTAGCCTAACGGAAGAAAAATCAACTCTTGTGATACTTACAGGTTATTTACAGTATTTAATTATACAAAATAATTTTCTTCATTCACAGTGATTTCAAGTACAGTAAAAACATATGAAAGGGTTGACAAGCCTGCATGTTTTCAAAGGAAATGTTACAAGCTTTCACTCACTTGCATAACTAAATAGCAAACAGGTACCTGACAAACTGTTTGAAGATGTCAGGTAGCACAGAGAAGACATCTGTTGGAGCAATGCAACTCATACAAGTAATCATTACTAGCAATAATGAAATGACAATCAATTATAAAACAACTGAAATAGAGATAAAACTATAGGGAAAAACCTTACAAGACCTACTATCACAGAAACAATACAGCAGACTTGCATTGTCTGGAATTTAAGGTTAATCTTGACATCATCACTTAAATAAGAAATACTTTTCTTCTCAGTTTCACTTCCTTTTCTAAACTGGCACTGTCTCCACTTAAATTAAATTGGAAGAGATTGTAAAAAAGAGAGAATAATTTTCTTTGAACAAGACTTGGCTCTCCCACCAGTTCCAGTCCTTCTTTCCTACATCTGCATCATGTCTTATAAATCTAGACCTCATGAGAACTTCTCTAGAGCCCTCCAGCTCTGTTATGTTTCAGAAAAAGCCTCAAAATCAGGTACAATTCTGAAAACTAGCATGATTATCTCCTCACCATAGATCAATGCCCCAGCATTCTGATGTAACTGAATGGGCTGGAGAAGGTCTGCTTTTGGTTCCTTCTTCTTCGCTCTACCTACTCTAGAAAAAAAGCCAGACACCCCTCCTCATCTATTCTCAGTTACTAAACTTTAGAAACATGAAGGTTTCTTTCAGTCAGCTTCTTCCCTCAATCTCAATAATTACTCTTCTGTCTCCTTCATTGACCTCCACTAACATAACTAATATAATGTCTCAAGGGTTGCAAATTAAGCAGGCTAGAGAGACTTCGCCATTACTTCAGCTAAAAGTACTCCTGGCTCAACTCACACCGTTTAACCTTTCTATCATTTAATAAAATAACATCAGGAATAGATTCTTGCCAACTTTTAACCAATCATTATGTTACAGAATCCAGCTGGGAGTTTTACAGCTTTAGTCTAACTTGTCTCATTTAAAGAGATCTATTTCTGCCTAATTCTACAAGAAAATGTTCTGCGATGGACAGATGTAATCAAACATGAAAACATTGCACCTCTGAACTGCCTCATTGTTTCCAGCGATTATGGTACATACTCCCAGCTTGCTCTTGTCAAGAATGTTAATGAACACAATTAGTATTTCTTAGATAACTCGCTGCCAATCTACTATGACACAGGCATTGTCCTATGAGTGATTTAACAGCTCTTTACAGATACCTTCTTCATTAAGGGATGCTCATTAATGCTGACTTTTCTTAAAAATTGCTTCTCTTCAGCAGGGATACAATTCAGATAAAGCACAGAATAGAAGGGATTTTTTTGGAATTTTTTTTTTTTTTTAGAGATTGCTTATTCTCATACCACTTAAACTTATCAGAAAAAAGGAAACACCTTCAGATCAGGTTTTTTACACCTGAAATAGAAAGGCACTTTTCATCTAAGACAGGCAGCAAATAGCATAAGGCCATTTTGCAGTCTAATCGTTAGGCAGCAAGGCCAACTGACAAGCCAGCCCCTTCTCTCACCTATTTTACAGCTTTTGTTCCTATCTACAGGCTGTCACTGGCCTTCTCAACAGCACTCTCGGCTTACTGGTACAAGGGGCATAATGAATGGTTTCAGAGCACTGACCCACGGTAATCCAGGTCATTTCACTGTTCAAGGTCACAGAACGACTCTGCAAATACATGCATTAGCACAGTTGAAGATGTGGTTTCCTAGAGGTATCAAGCTGACCACAGCTTATTTAAACTGGCTATGGATAAGGATCTATAAACCCACTACACGCTCCCCACTTCTGCCTGCAGACACTCCTCTAGCTGTATGTCAGCACTTGGACGCCATTGTGCATCCGCACACTCAGGGCAATCAATATCCCACCAAAGCCTCCCCCACAACCAAGCTTCCAGGTCATCCCACCTGCTCCATGACCATTCACTCACTGCTGGAGCCAGGTACCTGCAGCACACTGGTTAGTGCTGGAAGAAAGGACAGACAAGGCTACCGCTTTTGATGGCTGCACAGTCTCAAATCAGTTTAAGCTAATAGGAAGCTGTGCTTTGAGGGGATGCCATGCTGAAGTATGGGGATAAGAACAAGAATAGTGCAAATGTGGAATGGAAAAGCTTTACACTGACACTACCAATGAACCATGCAATGATGCCTAAGGAACTAACTACATGCAATAACACAGAAATACACGTTTCGGCAGATTTTTTATGAAATCAAAGTTTCTTTATCTTGTCTGCCCATGCTCAACCACATATCCAAGCAATAAAGCTAAGAGATTTACTGAAACTAAAACGTTTATAACATTTCTAACCAAGTGCCCAAGGGCTTGTTTGAATCAAAGACTAGGCAATCCACATGCACAGCTGCTGAAGTTTTCATAGGACTCTGACCAAAACCACTCAAATTTACATAAATATTTCCATCTGAAATCACTCTATGCATTTCCATTAATACCATTATAAAGCCTAGCGGTGTTAATCCACAACACTGGCAGATTTAGAAACCTTAACCAGCTAGGAGAAAAAGAACATATTTGGCATTAAACAACATTCTGACTTTAGTGAATAAAAAATTGAGAGAGTTATGTTGAAGTACTGCAGCTGTAGACAAAAGACAAAGGCCAATGTGGTATTATACCACATAAGGAGTTATAACCAACAACAGTTTGCCTCAAAACTACAGATCCCAGATCCTTAATGACCTCCACTCAACATAACAGTGTTCAGGTCCAGGATCATTTCTACTGTCTGTATACTGTAATTAAGTGATTTAAGGATCTCCTAAAAAATTACATAAAGATAATGCTGCCTTCCCTGTTGAGGGATACCTTCAAAATTTTATTTCATCAATTAGGAAATAGGATGTATTTTCAGACTCTTAATTGCATTGCAGAATAAGCCAGACAGCCAGAAATACATTCATTAGATCTACTGAGAGAACTCCTCACATTCCAGCTACAGGGTTAAAATATTTTCGAGTCAAATATGCAAAATCCCTATGGAGGACAATAATACAAATAATAAACAGGGCTGACACAGAGGCCAGAGGTGCACAGGAATGTGTAAAAATGGAAAATATTTTAAAATCCCAGTTATCATGCCAGTCAAAAATAGACATCACTCTGCAAGGCAGCTAGGATTCATCCTTGTTTATTTAAAAGACTACATCAGACCTTACGAGGCGGGGGGGGGGGGGGCGGGGGGGGCAAGGAAATTAAACAGAAAATCCCCTCCAAGTATCAGAACAATTCTAAAGCAAAAATTACAAGAGCTTACATCAGTAACACAGTTTAACTTAGCGTCTCAGTTGCACAAATCAATTCAACAAGCTTTGCAGCCTAAAGATGATCACTTACGCTTCTACATGAACTCCTGCACTGTTTTATTATGAGCACTATTAAAGTGGAAAAACAACTTTAGCAGTACTTACAGATACCCTGGGGCAACTGAGATATCAAAGCAAGAAAGAGAAATTTGTATTCTATTTGCTTAAATAATCTTCATCTACAGAAACCTTAAGAACTGAAAAGGTATTCTCCGGGCAAACCCAAAAATTTATACAGAGTACATCACACAGTGGTATCAAGAACACTGTATTTTTAAATCAAATTCTAGCTTTTTCCTGAACTATGAAACAAGATGTGGTATTGGCATATAAAAAGTTAGCTTTATTTGCTTTGCAGCAGGAAGAATAGTGTATTTGGGGTAATACTGCTGTTTATCTCAAGACTACTTTTTAAAGTGTTGAAAAAATAGCACTACTTTGAACTGGAAATCCAGCAGGAGTAGATGGCATAAGCAAAAAGGTAAGCATTCTTGCCGAACACAGCACACTTTCTGCATAATTCATTTCACACCAGTATTTACTTCCCACAGCCTTTAAAATGGAAAGTTTTGTGCTCAAGTAGTGCAAAAGCATGTAGTAGCAAAGCCTACCACCTGACAACAAATTTTTCCTTATCACAAGCTGTTTCCACATCAACCGTTTAAAAATCCTGTGAAGCAATACTAACTTGCTAATACATGCAAATCTTTCAAAAATGTCTAAATTTTTAAAATTACTCTCTTAAAGCCTGCATTTTTTTCGAGAACATTGTGCTGCAATGAGCTAACAGAAATACATTCCAAAGCATAAGTTTGATGCAGAAGACAACCACTCTATCTTTACATCAGAGAACAGCAAAAAAAGGGCAGTCTGAAATTCATCTGTTCTCTCAAACTGCAAAATATTTTGTCCTCCCTCCTTCTAATATGTAGAAATTCTTGTTGGGCCCAATGCATAGTATGTAAACATCTAAAGGCTTTCTTTTGTTTAATGAAAACTTACTTATGACACATGAGAAAACAAGGTTACACAATATTCCACAATTATTCATCATAATCTATTATTTGTATTTGAAATATAAATTTACACAGTGTTATAGTATTGATGTTTTATCCCTTGAAAATGGATGAAGTAGTTAATTTATTAATTATTTCACATAGAAAATGCCAGACTAACCTTCAAGGATGTTAAGGTCACAATGAAAACTAAATTCCACTGCTAAAAACTGTGTTTAAAAAAAAATTTTGCCTTTTTTATCATATTTCCTGAGCATTAAAGTAAAATTATATTAAGGAAAGGGGGAGGTTTCTTTTCTTACATCATTAAGCAAAAAAGCTTCTAACGGAGGAAAACAAGACTTAATCCCCAAGTATGGAAATGTCACCAAATAAATAATTTGCACGTATCACTAATTGTGCTAACATGGTGCTACCACACACACAGAGGAAAGGCAACAAATAGCAGCTTATTTAAGTCATAAGACTACATAACAATTCAGTGGCTGATTTTATCCTTATTTGCAAGAGTAAAAGAAAAAGATTAAAAAGGAGGAATGCAGCAGAGCTGACAGCAATCCTCTGATGGTACTGTTGAAGAATGTGTAAGAACTATAAAGGCCCTGATAGTCAGCCATGTCACATTACATTAATTCCTACAGAATTGGATCTCGTATAGTCTCATAATTCAGAAACGCTGAGAAAAGTCAGTTTTAAAGTGACCTGGCTCTGCTGTCCTCATTTAGCCTTCAAATGCTCCGGGAATTATACCAGTACATCTTGGGTCCGCTATGTCAATATTCAAAGTATCAATGTGTCAATTTTTCTTAATAGAAAGAGTATTATCTAGGGCAGATAATCATGCATTAAGAAATGAAACATCTTATCTTTTTAAACAGAAGATTTCAAAACCTCAAAAATTAAGAGCCTTCTACAGATGGGCTCTCCTTCACAAAGAAGAAAATACCATTATTTTTTAATTTGAACAAAACTTTGACATCTGGACAAAAAACTCCCTGTTCTAACTGAGGTACAGATAAAATATTAATCTTGCTCTCCTGTTATGGCCTCATGTTTTAAATGGATGACTACCTCATCTTCCACCTAAGACAGTATTTTTCCATAGGAGTTTGCATGCAATGAATGTGGTCATTGCAAGCAGATGGTGCAGTATAAACTCACAACACAGTCCCTTCAATAACAACCTATGGCTTCCTCAGCATGAACTATTTAATATAATATAATTACATCCCTTTTTTACTGATAAAAAATTAATTGTATTTTGTATACAAAGATAAGTTCCCTTTTCATTATTTATCAACTTGTCAATCTAGCTTCAGTTTCACCCTTATGCATTATTGATCACCACCTGTGCTGTCATTCCATTCTACACAAACTTTAATTTATTTTTAAATATGTATATAAAAAAAATCAGAAGTCACACTCTGAAGACCCTTTCCATTTCCTCACTACAAAGGAATCCATGCAAGTTCAATAACACAGTTCATTACAGCTCAGTCATGGCCCTCTTCCACTCAGGGAATTTTAGTAGGCATCTTGCAAATCCTGCAGCAACTTCAGCATTGTGTGTGGTGGTGGTGGTTTTTTATTTTGGGGGTGGGGGGGGTGGTGGTGTTTCTAAATCAAAGAAAAAAGCAATATAGAAATATGCCCATGTACATGGTACAAGCTGAGGTGAAAGGTTACTGGACTGGTTTCCTTGTATCAAGCTGAAATTGGTAACGACACGCTAAGTAACCCATTATCAAACAATCTTCACTGCTTCCATGAGACACTAAAGAGTATCACATACAGAGCTACCCTACTTTTAGACTGCCTTATCCATCCATCTCCAGCTTAAGAAAGCAAATAATGTTTTTATGCTTTTAAGATACACAAAAGGCATATTTCAAAGATGAAGAATATAATTTTTTTTTAATTAAAAATTTGATTTTGATTCAACAAGGCCAAATGCAAGGTCCTGCATCTGGGACAGGAAAATCCTCAGTATCAATACAGACTGGAGGTTGAGCAGATTGAGAGCAGCCCTGAGGAGGACTTGAGGGCATTTATAGATGAAAAACAAAATGAGCTGGTAACATGCTCTAGCAGCCCAGAAAGGCAGCCATATCCTGGGCTACATCAAAAGATGCATGGCCAGCAGGTTGAAGGAGGTGATTTTCCCCCCTCTACTCTGCTCTCATGAGACCCCACCTGCAGTACTGCATCCAGCTCTGGGGCCCCCAGCATAAGGACACAGACATGCTGGAGCAAATCCAGAGAAGGGCCATAAAAACGATCAGAGGGCTGCAGCTCCTCTCCTATGAGGAAAGGCTGAGACAGTTGGAGCTGTTCAGCCTGGAGAAGAGAAGGCTCCAGGAAGACCTTAAGCAGCCTTCTAGCCCTAAAAGGGGGCTACAGGAAAGCTGGAGAGGGACTTTTGACAAGGGCATGTAGTGATAGGACAAGGGGTAACGGCTTTCAACTGAAAGAGGGTAGGTTTAGCTTAGATATAAGGAAGAAATTATTAACTGTGAGGGTGCTGAGGCACTGGAATAAGTTGCTCAGAGAAACTGTGGATGCCCCATCCTTGGAAATGTTCAAGGCCAGGCTGGATGGGGCTTGGAGAAACCTGATCTAGTGGAAGGTGTCCCTGCCCGTGGCAGGGGGGTTGGAAGTAGATGATCCTTACCATCCCTACCAACGCAAACCATTCTATGATTCCATGATTTTAGCATGCTCCTTTGTGACAAAGGAGATTACCCAGATGGGCTCCTGGCAGCATTTTACTCTTTACTCATTGTTTCCCACAGCCCATTTTTAGCCTCTTCCCACACTCTATGGTAAAGCTCCTTCTGCCTGTATGGTGTAAGTGTTACATAGCAATTATAACTTTACAACAGGACAAAGCTTTGTTGTTATTGACACTTGATTCTCAACTCATGTCTCTCACCTGTTAAATTGAGCTGGAAGAAATACAGAGTAAGCCTGGCTGAAACAGCATTTTTGATAGCACTATCATAGAGTCATTTAGGTTGGAAAAGACTCTGAAGATCATCAAGTCCAACCATTAACCCAGGACTGCCAAGTCCGCCACTACACCATCTCCCTAAGCACCGTATTTATGCGGTTTTCTTAAACACCTCCAGGGATGGCGATTCCACCACCTCCCTGGGCAGCCTGTTCAATGCTTGGCCACCCTTGCGGTGAAGAAATGTTTCCCAATATCCAATCTAACCCTCCCCTGGTGCCACTTGAGGCCATTTCCTCTTGTGCTGTTGCTTGTTATCTGGGAGAAGAAACTGACCCCCACCTGCCTACAACCTCTTCAGGCAGTTGTAGAGAGCAGTAATGTCCCCCCCAGCCCCCTTCTCTCCAGGCTACACCCTTTTCCTCATCTTTTGTGGCAATACTCCTTGCTGCACCCAATAAAGGATGGAGATTCCCCTTGGCCCTCCTCCTGTTTTTTGTTAAAAAATACTTTGTTATCTTTCACAGCAGTGGCCATCCTGAGCTCTGGCTGGGGGCTTTTACCTCTCTAATCTTTGCCCTGCATAACCTCACGACAGGCTTGAAGTCCTCAAGAGTTGCCTGCTCTTTCTTCCAATGGTGTTAAACTCTCCTTTTTTCCCCGAGTTCCAGACAAAGCTCTCTGTTCAACCAGGCTGGTGATCTTCCCCGCCAGCTTGCCCTTTGACACATAGTGACAGAATGCTCCTTTAAGGCTTCCTTTTTGAAGAATTCAAGAACATTCACCACCTATTTTATATTTCTACAGAAGTTGAGACAGACAAGCCGTAACAACACTGAAATATGCTTCAGTTTTCTCTAAGGGCTCCGATTCTTCAGCAACATTAACTTACACTGTGATAAGTAATGAGGTTCAGATTCATAGGTGTCTGCTGCTCACCCACTGTATGAAGGAGTGACCTACGCATGAAGGAGCCCACTAAAGCCTACATTCTGAAGCCTAATGTTACAGCATACTGAAGCTGCTGATAGCTGACTTGAAAATGCTGGACTGCCAGTCACAGTTATCCAGAACGTGATTCCCAAGCAAACAGCAGAAAAAGAATGAAAAGCCAGTAAAATATGCTACCAGTCAATGCAACATCCATCACTCATAGCAGTTAGCCACAAACAGTCATGTTTTACGGATATTACAAATTTTGCATTTTATTATTCTGTGGTACAGTGGGAGGGGTCACACAACAAGGCAAGTCCACAGTTTGCTTCACCCAGTGCCCTGATGGGGCAAATACCTTCTCAGTGTACTTTTAACAGATCGAATTACACATTGCTGAAACACCATCTGCAGTTCAAGGAATAATTTTGATAAAATCATGCTAGGAACTGACTCATATGCTATTCTGAGGCCTTGCTACTGTATGCAGAGAAGTAATTCTCAGTATACTGAAACAGCAAGTACTATGATCCTGAAAACATCTCCACAATGTCAAGTACTTATGCACCTATGAAGTCATAACAAAACCTCTGAGTTAGAAACAAAGGGGTTTTTTATGCTTTGCTCTTAAACTGGTTTAAAATAATTTTTCAGCTATTTAAATAGAATTAGGTTTACTGTTACATATTACAGAACTTAATTGGTTTTTTTATCAACTCCAGTAACAAGATATTAATCTATGGAAAATAGCAATGATTGAGGCAAATTAATTTGAAGAATGATAAATTAAAAAGTGTAGCAAAGTACCATTACTTATAAAATTCAATACCATGTGATGTTGCGAGCAGCCTAGAAAAGGACACCTTATTATACCACTAAAACAAAAATACTTCAATGAATTATTTGTGTTGCAGGGAAAAAACCCTCAGATGAACCAGCACTGCATATTACTGAAGATTCACTGATGCAAGCATGTTTTCCTTAAGAGAAAGTACTTTCCCTCTATTACCATCAATAAAATGAACAAAAAAATTTCAAAAACCTGAAATATGACACCCTACCTAACCTCTTCTTTCATTTAAGAAAAACTTGCATAGCTTTTCATCATGCACATCTTCATGCTGAAGTAAATGTCAACTTTAACAGAAACTAGTAGAGGAAGAAATGTTTTATTCTGTTGGATAGGTATTAACCACACAATAAATGCAAGGTACTGTATTAATAGGTATGTTCTTACAATATTCTACCAGACATGCAAACACCAAAGCAAAATGAGGCATGTCATTTTGATAACAGGCTACCGTAACTAGGAAAAACTGTTATATCACCTTAACGTAAAAATAAGACGCGAAGCTTTGAAAACCATTACCTTGATTCTTACTCAGATACATGCCACTCGGAATCATGCTATAGTCAGCTCACAGCATTTGAAATTCAAGTTGCAAGACCTTCAGAAGTTTTGAAAAGTTAATTTACTGTAAAAAATATTTTTTATAATCAAATGGCTTAGTGCTAAGGCAAAACAGTGTAAGACGAGATTTAGAGTTACAGTTCTTTACTAAAGAAGTATCAGTCTTGAAGACTGATATTCTCTGCATATCCACAGGAATAACAGAATGCACCATACCTTCAACTTGCCTTCACTAATACTGCTGGTTTTAAGATAAAAAATATGATGTCCACTATAAAGCATTACATCCTTTAGGCAGAGTCCTTCTGTTTTTGTCTGAATCTGTTCACACACTATAGTAACCTTACAGCTCTTTAGCAATAGTACCAAAAGCTAAAAACACAATGATCTAAATCTTGGATCTTAACAGTATCTGAAGAGCTAACAGAATATAACCTCTCTCTAAAAAGAATCGACTTCTAAGACTTGTTGGTGTTTCAGAAATATCACACTAATTAAAAGGTATTTTTCTTCTCTAGTTAATAAAATGAAATCCAATTTCAAAACATATGTTAATCAAGCAGACACTCAAATCTGAAAATAAGCAATCCAGGAACAATGAAATAACTCCAAAACCAGATGAAAAGACAAAAGGACAATATATTTTTGAAAACTTTGTCCCTAGAACACACTGAAACCTGATAGAAAGATTATGCCTCTGTAAACTTCATGGAGGTAAAAACATGGGAATAACCTGGAAACCTTAATAACATGTGGAAAAACAAAAAAAAAGGGAAAAATTATGCAAAGACTGTGAGTTTGGTTAACTGTTCTGTGGTTTCAAGTTCCTTTTCAAAACCATTGCCTGAAGACTCAAAGAGCCCATTTCTCAAAAACCAGGTCTCAGAATTGTGTAATTGCCATTGCAGGTATCACAGAAGTATTGCACATTGTAGCTGCTATCACTACATTCACATACACGACCTTCCATTACAACCATTTTGACCGCAGAGTTGGCTGCTGGTTCTCCACCTTCCCACCGTACCTTAGGCTAAAAGTACTTTTTCCTCTTATCATGCCATGTTTTATTAGCAAATACTTACATTCTGAATCCTTACTAAAATATTGACCCTTCCCTTGCTTGGCATTTACATGACATTCTTAAACAGAAAAAGCAGAAAACTTTGATTTTACACAAAGGAATACAAAATAATCATAAAAGTCCTAATTAGCAAAGCCATTTTTGACAGGACATTTGACAATGCATCTGACCTAGTCTACAGAACTTTGAAAGTTCAAAATTACAAGAATAGCTACATGAAAAAATAAAACCATCTTCATCTTTTCTTTCACCTCTAGCAACAGATTGTTTTAGTAACATCAATCTGTGTGACAAATTAAGAAATTACCAGGCATTAGAAGGTACCAAGAGTCACAAGGTGGTGAGTCACTATATAACCAGCCAAGCAAACTGACCAAGGAGCTATTAGATTCTGCATTTCTTGCATTTCTGTAAGTGAAACATTCAGAGAAGCTACTTTTTGAACACCTCCTCAGGTCTGCCTGTAGTACAAGAAAAAAATCAGAAAGCCTGAGAACCTGCAGACAAACAGGGAATAAATTGTTATCTCCAGGGATAAAACAACCAACAGGGAGATGATCTTGCACGATGATATTGTTCATCCACCCTTCTTACCAGAAGACCTTTCCTAAAAAAAAACAGTCTGGAAAGAATTTGCCTAAAGTTTGTGGAAGGTCCATTACTGGAGGTTTATAAGAACAAGTCAGATAGAAGTGTGATTTAGTTACAGCTGATCCATCACACAGCAGACTAAAGTCAATGAGCTTTCAAGATAAATCTCTTCACTGTTTTTTTCCCCTCCAAGTCACTGAATTTTGATTGTTACTAAACTTACAATTTCCAGTTTGGTCAACCCTTCAACTCCACATTTTTCTCTAGGGACAGTACAGTAGAAAACTGAAGATATTCAGGTTAGAAGTATTAATATTGTTTCTGACATAATAATACGCTGTCAACTCTCTCTGTAGGTGCTGTTAAAAACAAACAAAACCCACACACTTAAAATTTAATTTTCCTGCAATCAAGCACATAATACTTGACTTTTTTTCACTTCAACACTCAGCTAAATTAATGTGAACATTTGCTATGATAATCAGGACACTATCCTTAAATTCATCTCAACTTGATTAGTGATTAAATTCTTTGATACAATGAAGTTTGGTATATTTTATGAGTAGTAACAGTAAGAAATTCTAGCAATGGGTGAAGGAAAACATACTTTACACTTAACTGCCATTTTTCATTTGGCTGAGATGTAAACAGTTCTTTATTACTATTGTCTTTCCACTTAAAATTCTCCTGACTTGACAGGAAGCCTTTACTTGTGATACAGAAATCCTCCTACCACCTGAGCATGGTGTATTGTGGACTTGAACCTACTTCAGTTTGAATTGTTTTTCTTGGGTGTGACTGGGAGAGGAAGTATCAAAGCATTTGTGCAACTATGAAGTGTACCACAAAAATAGTTTTACCTCTAAAAAATTGAATTTTACTACTGAAAAACTTGGTGTAGAATGGCATACAGTATGAGAGGGACAGTTATATTTTCTTAATTTGTTCTTCAATTTCTGATTTTTTTCTTAATAAATTGTCATGGTTTAACCTGGTAGGCAGCTAAACACAACTCAGCTGTTCACTTGCTCCCCACCACAGTTGGATGGAGAAGAGAATCAGATAAAAAAAAAGTAGTGAAATTCATGGATTGAGACAAAGACAGTTTAATACGACAGGAAAAAAAGGGAAATAAATAAGAATAATTAGAATATTCAAAACAAGTGATGCAAAATGCAATTGTTCACCACCTGTTGACCAATGCCCAGTCAGTTCCTGAGCAGTGGTCCCCTGCCAGCTTTTCCCCTAGTTTATTATACTAAGCATGACATCATATGGTATGCAATATTTTTTGGCCAGTCTGCATCAGATGTCCTGGCTGTATCTCCTCCCAGCTTCATGTGTCCCCAAAGCAAGTGCTGGCAAGGCAGCACGAAAAGCTGAAGAGTCCCTGACCACTGCTTAGCAGCAACCAAAACCTTCAGCATATTATCAACATTACTCTCATCCTAAACCCAAAACACAGCACAATACCATCTACTAGAAAGAAATTTAACTATCCCAGCCAAAACCAGGACATAATTCAAATCAGAAAACCATCCAAGTTAGAAAGCTAGACTTAGCTTAATTGGTCTTAGCAGTCTCTGGTTGTTCTCCCTTCAAGCCTCAGTCAAACTATAGCTGCAGTTTCAGCAAATGCTCTCAGGAGTCTCGTATTAGGTGAACTAAATTATACCACAGCAACTCAGACACAGATTCATACTTTTGACAAAATTTACAGATAAAACCCCTCTTCTCCTTGGTTCCTCAGTAGCTCCTCTCATCCTCAAGACTATTTACATGAAGCAGATAATATCCCTTAAAAAAAAAAATCATCAACACTAACAGCTGTCTTTATGTAGTTCATTTACTAACAAAAAGTTAGCAGAAAGCTGAGCAGCCACAAAAGACATGGCTACTTTATCCTGCCTGAAATTTTGAATTATTTCTTATGTTCTATTAAGGTCTGTATGCTTATTTTAAGTAAAAGAAACAAAGTCTTTAATATATGCTCTTATTGAAGGGAAAGCATCAACACTCTTAAGTGAGATGTAGTAGATTTGATTTATGGATCGTGTTTTCAAAAAATTTACCTTTTAAACTAAGGTAAGGCATAGATCTGCCAAAGGTTCATTATAAAAGGATTTGACAATAAGAATTAATACAATAAATAATATGTAATACGTTTAATGTACACAAAAATGTCAATAAAATCAGTAAAGTGCCATTATGATTACCTGACAAGAACGAAACTGGTTGACTAGCAGCGTACATCTCTGTGGGTCTTTTCTTCCATCCAAACTGTCCAGTTCAGCTGCTACTTGATTTAGTTCCTCATCAGCATAGTAGAACTGAGCAAGGAGCTGTGGGTCTGTTCTCTGTAGTGGAAACAGAGACATATACAAAATGACATGATTTTTGCAAATAAAAACCCACTTCAGCTAATTTATTGCATTTTTTTTTTTTTTTTACATTTAAGCCAGATAAATAAGAGTGCTTTTGAGATATTTATGCACACTTAGAAATTTTTTCTACCTTGAAAAAAAACCCAAAACCTCTCACCTAATGAACTTGAGGCATTACTCAGCTACTGTTATCTCCAAAACCATCCTGGCATTCTTACTACTTGTGCCATAATTATCTGGTGAAGTAAACAACTGAATCACCAGTTTTGTTTATTAAACACTTCAGTTCTAGGCAAAACAAGACAAAGTTGCGTTCCAAATTAAAAAAAAACAAACCACCCCCCCTGAAATCTATCAAGCAATGTGATATTCTACCAAGCACTGTGGTAACCCCTGCAACACAATGGACACTGCTACCTGGTCAGAATCTTCACTTTGAGTATCACAAGAATCAAGCCACAGAAGGTAAAAGGTACTGAATCTACCAGATACATTACCATAGACAAACAGATGTAAAGACTTCACAAAGCAAATAATGTGACTAAACAAGGCATTACAGCATGACAACTATGCCACAAGTCTTCCAAGTGGCTAAGGACAGAGTTATCACAAAGGATTTTTTGCCACATAAAAACAAAACAGCAATTTTAACAGCAATAACAGAAAAATGAAACAATACAACACCAAAAAGAGACATATTAATAAAATTTTATCCCTTTTATTAGTAGTAAATAATAGTAAAAAAAAATAAATAGTAGTAAAAGAGCTACTCCCTCCCTCTTCCTACCTGCAGGCGCCAGCAACTTGGTTAAACATTTATGGGCTTAGATAAGACAACCTCATGTTATTCTGAAGTAGTCATCAGTAAAACTTACACAGATTTGTCAGAGATGTATATAAAATCAAGATAGTTGTTTTTAATCACAGCATCAGAAACATTAATAAACTAACTGTAGACTGGGTATTACAGTTAGTTGTCACTAGATGAAAGAAAAAACCCACGTGATACTACTGAAAAATAGCTGCAAAGTGTCTGAAATTGATTCTTAATGCACTGAAAAATGAAGCAATACAAAAATACTTTTAGAAGGACCTATTTATGTGTAGAACCAGTAAAAATAGAGACAAAGTTGTATGGAAGCATTTCCCAGAGACTCAAACATTGGGATAAAACGACAACATAGGAGAGAACTTCCAGGTACAGAAATCCATTGGGTTAAAAGAAAACATTGCTTTTATAAACTAAAGTTAATAGCAACAGCATAGAAATTACCCAGTAACACATTTTCCATGACAACTAAGTAAGATGTACAAGATGAGTACAGCAGAGCAAAACATGTACCAACAGAAACAAATGTAATACAGTGAAGAAATTAGTCAACAACTAAACTGAAGATAACATCACTTTAAAAGTCAACATCACCAAATGCAACAAATGGCAAATGACAAAACCACTGAGGGTATAATGAGAGGTATCTTGTAAACCGTAGCATTTTCTCTCTGAAACATTTTCAGTATTGTAAAAGGACAAAACACCAAAAGTTCTTAAGGGATTGGCATACGGATGCAGTGGTATCAGAAATGCTGCTCTAAGCAAACCACAGGTTTAAAGCACTAATAGAGGTGATAAAGGCATATTGGAAAGCTGAATCTCATGCTTCACATAAACCCAGTTCTGCAGCGCTAGTCCAGAAGACAGGAACTGTCTTCGATCACACAGAAAGATTAATGGCAACCCTCTGCCAACAGCAAAACAGGTTCAGAAGCAGTGAGAGCACTATTAAATGGTGTCAGGAGTCCCTGAAAAAACACACTTATTTTTGCTTCTTACTTCCAAAAAAAATTTCAACATAAGATACCACACCATATTGTTAAAATCCCTATTTTAGCCTCCACAAAATACATATCCTGCAAAAGAATCCTTTCAGGCCTTCATAGTGCAAAAGCATTAAAACCTGCACAGCTGTTCAGTCCCTGAAAAGGAGTAACAGAGTATTAACAGCTTTTGAAGAAAACAGTATACATCCTCCATACTTGACAGGATCAAGGAGTCAGGTGATGCTAAATACGCCCTCAGTGTTACATGCTGAATTGGTTCCCAGTCAGCAACTTAATGAGACAACAGCAATCCACCCTGAAAACAGAGGCATCAACTCCTGTTCCTACATGCCTTACTTGTGCATGAATACAGTGATTTTAAGGCAACCTTTAATATTGCTGTGAACAGTCACACTGCCCAGCAGCTTCCTACACCACTACTTCACACCACCCAAATTCTGAAGCAAGTCAGAAATGAAAAGTATTTTCAGGCAGTTGAAATGTTGTAACCAAAGTGTTAGTTTCTTTTCTTCTTTAAGCAGCCACTATTTACAAAACACAGAGCCTTTCTAATCATATTCTTCCTCTTAATAATAGATGACATTGAAAGTATTAAGTAGTTTCAATACCCAAGTATAAACTCTCAAAAATTTACAGTCTTGCATAATGTCTTCACTACAGCCTGCCCAGGGAGAAAAGTAAAGCTTGCAATATATGGTCAGGGAAGGAAACAAAATTCAAAATGAACGATAATAAGAGGGAAAGCCTATAATTAAACTACCAAACTTAATTTTGTCTAGCTCTAAGTTTCTGCATTTATAAAGTAAGGCTTAGTAAAGCATTTCTTTCAGCATTTCCACTACCCAACTATATTATTTCAGATTTTTACTTTTTTCATCAGCACTTATCCACATTAGTTAAAACTTTCTAGACAAAGTTGTTAACTAAAGATGCAGGAGAAGTGTAGAATTGCGGCAAAGCATGACTGCTGATTTATAAACATCTAAATTCTACTGGGGAAGCAAAATAAGGCAGTTTATTAAGACTGGTCTCAAGCAAAACAAGTAAGGCTGGCTGAGATACTTGCTCCCATGTGGCTGATCTTTTAAATTGAAGGAACAATAGTTTTAATTGAGTTCTCTCTACTGTGTTATGTTTGGTGTGGATTAGTTGCATGATCTTTGATTAACTGTGTCAATCATATGTGGTCCCTGGCAAGCCTAAGCTGCATGACACTAAATCTCTTCACAGGGGGCCATTTAAAGCAAATAACCACAACTTTCTAAACTCAATTTGTTCCAATTGGTAGCAGAAAATAAGAGATAGTGCCATGCTCAAAGCCAATGTTTACTTTCAGTTTATGCAACATATGGTTTAGTTATTTCCCTCCAAATTACTTATTATTCCTTGGCAGAATAAGAATTAGTAATTCCCATTCTCAGAGGCTCAAATTAATAGAAAGACTTCATGTGAAAGCACCTAATCCAGAACCTACCACTCATCCTGGTAGTTTGTTTCAGGAATTAATCACATTTACCACCAAATTATGCAACTAAATTCTTGTTTTGATTTGCTGGACTTCAACTTCTAGATACTACTCATTTTACCTTTTTCCACTAAAGCACCAAGTACTTATTTGACTTTCTCCATATCCACAGACTGTAGAAGCCCCTTTAACCATGCTGCTGCTGTAGGTTGCACATACAGTTTTGATTTTTGGAGGGAATTTTTGCTGGGCTCTGAGTAAGTTTGTGTGTGGTGGTATTGTTGTGGTTTTCAGTCTGTTACCATCCCAACACTGTCCTGAGTATGAGCTATCCAAGTAGCAACCTCATTCTACAGGTATACCCTGTGCCTTCTGTCTTAGTACTTGTTTATATTCAACAACCAACATTCAAAAGGATTCAGCCCAGCAAATGGTCCAAGTTATCCTGCGTACCTATATGGCCAGGACATAATTTACCATACCACTGGAGTACATTCACAGATTTGAAATCAGCACTTAGGTGAGTCGTAACTTACTATCCTGATTTTATGATATACATCAATTATCACTCCACTCAGTACAAAGACCAGAATCAGCACGCCATCAGTTACTTTTTTTTAAACACTTAGCCATGTCATGTAATACTGCATTATTTGTCTTTTTTGTGAAAGATCACTCGCTGAATATTTGTTTTAATGACTTTTACTATTTATTAGGTACCACTCCCATTAGGTCAGAGATCAAAATCACAAGACTGCCTGCCATCCGCAAGGTCAGTATAAAACTGTTCACACGAAAAAGTTGCATTAACTCTTGCACCAGTTACACTCGAGTTTTGCCCATGAAGTCCCACCAGTAAAGAGCAACTAGGATGAGGTTGCACAATGAATTTTGATTTGATTTTTCAAACAGGATGTATACTGACTATACTTTCCTTTTAAAAGGAAAACAAATTAAGAGACCTGTTACAGGTTATTAAACCAGTAACAGGTCTATAAGATTACTTAATTGCATGTTACCAGCTGAAGAGATGGTATTCTCACATCTTGTAAACAAGTTGGTCTACCAAAACCAGAGGCTGTTATATAAATAAAAGTGTCAACTAACTGGGAAAGGAAGAAATTCTAGCACAGATTTCCCAATCAGGACAGAAGCAAACAGCTGGATGGAAAACTGATACTACAATGAGAAGCCAGGGTGCCAACATATCCATCTCAAACGATACAGTAATTCTAGAAACTCCTTGAAAAGAATCTCCTTGAAATAATACATTTCCAGAAATAAGAGGTGTTCTTGGGGAAGATTTTCTCCTTTTGAAACAAGCTTGCAAGTGTCTTTGATGTGATTTTTAACAACAGCCTTCAAGTATCAATACTGCTTCTCTTCAAGTAACACATAAAATATGCATCACCTTAAACATAACTGACAGCAGCCCATAACTGGAACATGAAAGGGAATGTATCCCTCCCATTTCCACGATCCTTTGTAGAAAAGTAAAGGTATTGTTGAGGCTTTTTCTTTTACTGGCACTACAACACGAACAGAGCCCCCACCACCACAAAAAGAGACAGAAGACATAATCCCAAATGAGCCAAAGGAAAAACAGAAGCAAGGTAACCATGCAAATGAGCCAGATCCCAGCTAATGATACGACTATCTTCTGATGCCTGTCAGTTATCGTCTGGAAAATAATATTCATAATTCTGAACTGCTGATCTAAAGGCTTCAGGACAACAGCTAAACCCCAACCATGCCTAAAATAAAATCCACAGACCCAAGATGAAAGGCTCCAGATCTCACTTGTTCAGTGGCATTTTTCCAACACTAAGAATTTATGTCTTTCCCATATGCTCAGAAACCCTGACTTGATCCCTATGGAAAGAAACTATATGAAAGTATTCATTAAATGCATTTTGCTGATGGCAAATCCAGATTGCTTTTCAATAAGGAAACAAAGTAAACCTACATCCATCAGGGTAACTTTTCAAGGTAGTACTTGGTAAAAAGTGCCTTTACCAAATACATGTATTTTGTTACACATTGCAGAAACTGCATTCAC
The DNA here is from genome assembly GCF_023638135.1 of Falco biarmicus. Lineage (NCBI taxonomy): Eukaryota > Metazoa > Chordata > Aves > Falconiformes > Falconidae > Falco > Falco biarmicus. The sequence goes on along the minus strand of NC_079288.1, from coordinate 79,746,585 downwards.
AATCACAGGGCAATATTGGGCAACAGGCCATGCGCAGTACTTTTTAATTGCTGTAGGTGCCACACAATGCTACCCTTCCTTAGCCAGGAAGGTTAATAAACATCAACTACCTGCTCAACAATTTCTGTTCTGCCACAACTCTTTAACAGCTCAGGTAAAACACTTTACAGAAAGGCCATGGCATTCACATCAGTGGAACTGTGTTTCATCTATGTAGGTTCCTTTATTCCCCCTTTAGGAAGGGAAAGGATGGTATAAATGTTTCTATTACTGCGGGCCCAGTTCTCAGTCTAAATCTGTTGCCTACTCCATTTTCAGGGAACTGAAAGAAATGCGTTGTCACATACCCAGATATAAAGGGTCAACCTCAAACTTTCCATTCCCCGAAATAAATGCTGGCATTATCAGACACTGCCAAATACAAACCATTACTGCATAGCACAGAAATCAGAAAAAGGACTTCAGAATTGAAAGCACATAAAGTTTGAGATGAGAATTTGGAAATGGTGTAAATTAAGAACATGATCCTACACTGCAACGTACAGAAAACGTCACCCTAACAATTTGGAAAAGAACTCAATTGTATGAGCTGTAATGTTCTGTGCACAAGGCACAAGAATTAGGTCCTAAGCAGTTTAAATACAGCCAGTGATGAGGCAACACAGTATTTTTAAAGCTTACAGTTGATGTTGCATGTAGCTACTTTTAAGCTAATTAAATTTAACTAAGACTTATGAGAAGGAAAAAGTGTTTTGTCCCAAAGCAATAGGATTTAGGCACAACATCCCAAGTTTATTTATTGTGAACATTAAGAGACTTCCAGTGAGAGAAAATTACCCAATTGAAAACTGACTATGCCAGTCACATTTGTACTAGTAGGCTTAACTGGCAGATGACAAATTCCACAGATACAAGGTATTCCTTCAGAAAAGAATACCAGCAAGTTCTTTACATCAGTTGATTTTTCACTTCATATGTAAGCAAATGTACTTACATCATTCCTCTGGACAGGTCCTTTGAATCTTGCATTGATTTCCAAGTGCTAACAAATAACCATAAGAAACAATCATACTCTAACAGGAAAGCGACCCAAAATTTCAGGTAACTAAATTCAAGTTTCAATTTTTAGTAGCAATTTTTTTTTCTTCCTATTAAAGAAGAACCCTGCTACTCCAAGTAAGCAGTTGTTTTGGGGCCTTCGTTGTTTGGATTTCAGTTTTTGTTGTGTTTTTTCTTTTTCCTTTTAATCTACCAACTAATTGAAGTACTAGCCATCAAGGAAAAAATTCCCCTCAACATGCATATTTTGTAAAATAGGATGAAGTCTTAAAAGTGGTGTGGCACATGCATAAAAAGAAAAAGGAATCTAAAATGAATATGACAATTTGGAATTGGTTGTGAGGATACATAAACAACAAGCACTATGAGAAAAGCTACAGCCTGCTTAAAGCTTTGCCAGCTGCTCTGTGCTTATCTACAGAATATCATTACACAAGCAAGACAGACAGGTGAACAGCTTGTTAACAAAATAAAACAGTAGCAGCACCTTAAGCAAACACCCTCCCCCCAGAAAAATCAGTGAGATAATGATTTATAGGAAAACAAAAATCAGGTGGATGTTTTTGCAATACAAGCACAGTCTCCCCACACACATTTAAGTGCTTCTTTTCCCCTACAGAATGGTTTAATACCAGCCCTCAAAGGAAAATCTGATAGCTGTTACACTGAACTGGAGCAGCAAATATTTGAGACTGCCACACAGTCCATTTTCACTCATGGTGAATTAAGTCACTGCACAGTTTCTATTTTTGAGTGTTCATAATACTAATCTAGAAAAGCATGAGCTCAAATCCATATTTTCTGGGGAAAATACATAAGCATATGCTGAAAATGTATTACTTAAGCTTTCGGACATGTGTTCTGCTGAATAGGAGCACCCAGCAGCTGAACCATAGCTTACATTTCTAGTAAAGATAGACAGACTTCAGGAATAGAAAGGGGGTTTGCTGTGGAGAAGTCAACATGCTAAGCAGGTGTAAGAAGTGATGGAGCAGCCCCTTCTTCCATGTGAAGAGTGGGTAACTTGCAATACTGCCTCCACACCCAGCCTATAGAAGGTTATTTTTAACTAGCAAGAACTCTTCCCCAAATTGAGTCTGTTTTGCCCACAGCAGTAACTGGTGAGTGATCTCCCTGTCTTTATTGCGACCCACAAGCTTTTTCATCCTATTTTCTCCCTCTGGTCTGTTGAGAAGCAGGGTGAAAGCACAGCTGGGTGGCCATCTGGCAGCCAGCCAAGGTCACCCCACCCCACTGAACTTGTAAAACACTTAGCAAAAGCCACCTCCTGCAGCTAATATATCAAGAGTTTGACCTTAAGATAATCACATTTCACTCTCAGCTGCTGCAAAACCATAAAGGTTAAAGAACAAATATTTACTTAGAAGCAGCAAATTCAGCTTGTCAGGATACATATCAAAACAGGCAAATCACTCTTTAAATGCTCTTAGGCAGTTTGCCTCAAATTTGTCTAGATTGTTTTATTTAAACTCAAACATTACATTAAGTATCTCTTCAAACAAAATAGGTAACAAATCACTAAGAACATTGCAGAATCTATCAACATGACAGCCAATTTAGCACCTTGTTGATTTATTACATTCAATTTGAGATCTACAGCCCCCCCATTTTACAGAAGAATGGCATAGCATTTGGAAGTGGCACCAAACTATTTTTCTTCAAGTAATGCAAACCCCTCCATCTTGCTACACTGCATGTATTTGCAACTTCCAGCATTAGGGGACTTAACCCACCACAGGTTATGTTACAACATGTTTTATGGATGTATCTAAATATTTAACAGTTTCTAAACACTGAGGCAAATTATGCCCTCTTTGACATGTCCTCAATGTTAATGTCTTTCTAATGATTAGTTTGCTATACCCTTTTTTCCCTTCAGAATCAGGCTTCACTCAAAAAAAAAACAAACACAAAAATCCAAAACCCAACAAAGAACAACTGAAAACCTCAAAACCCCCACTACATGCAGCAGAAGGATTGCTTTGCAACCTCTTTTCAGCTCCACCTTGTTTTAGCATGTACATATCCTAATAAGATGATTTTTTTTCCCCTCCCAGGTCTGTAGTTCCAGTATTTTGCTCACGCATAGCAGACCTGGTAGAATGCCAATTTTGCCTTGCTCTTCAGTACCAACCTGTTTTGAAGAATCTGCCACATACAGCATTTCACTTCTGGATCATGAAATAAATGTCTCCGTCCATGCCCTGATTAACTAACTGTAATAAGAGGGAAACCTAACCCAGCAACGAGTTCAAGCCTGCTGACTATAAAACAGTTACACTATAGTCTCTCAGGTATTAACAGGCATAGCACATTCCTTAGGTTTCCTCATATTCAAAGTGCATCTTTATATTTCTTTGCCCCAGCAAACTTGCTTATGATGAGTCTGAGGTGTTCTATATTATTTTAATAAAAGCACAGTCATCTGTGTAAAGTTGTTCATACATAACCTCATTTGCCTTGTGGGAGGCTTTCAGTAAGCTCAGGTCGAACACCTTGCCAGATGTTCAGGATTTAACTACCTTGGCATCATATCACTAGCACAATCAATCATTGCAACAAAAAGGATTTCATCAGAACTTTGTTCCGAAACGCATCTGTTCAAGCCCACAGTGATGAAAGAAACTGCTTTTACGGCCCTGACCACACAAACTTTTCACAGCTTCTGCCTTCTAACAATAGCTTCAAATGAATGTCTGCATACGTAAATCTTTTTATCTTACTTCCAGTATTTCAGCTACAGCACATAAAAAAGTAGCTTTCTGAGTGTCATAAGTCAAACTTGATTTCCTATTCCGTCTTCCAGATAACAAGAAGCTTCAACTGATGTTTGTCTTGTGCTCACCACAGCACCCATCTGTGAAGATTCATCCATGTCTAATAACAAACGCACTCAAGGCACAGTCTTTCAGGCAGAGTACTTAACATTATCTCTCTTAGCAGAAAGTCCTCATCTACTTTCAGGCAGGGACCTACCTAAAGTTGTAAGAAACTTTAAGGACCTTCATGACTTTTAAGGACTTGATACAGAGATCAGTATTCTTTTTCCAAGCATGCCTGAAGGTGAATAGTGGCTTTGAAAATTACCAGAAAATGCAAAAGAACAGAGTGAGGAGAAAGGCACCAGACAGACCAACAATGGGATCACAGAGGACTTTAGAACATGCTTTTAAAAACTTTTTAAACAGTATGGACTGTTTAAAATAATGGACTATAAAAAATAATAATATTCAAGTACACAAAAATCATGTATTTGCTGCAAGACAGTAAACTAGCTGGATGACAACGCATGGCAGAAGGCTCCCCTGCGCTCCTGCTACCACCCCTGCTGAACTGAATCTTTTTGCTCAATTAGGCATTCCTGGGTCTATTCAGACAGTAACTTCAAGGTTCGTCCTTGGTCTCCTGGTCACGCAGAAAATCTCTCCTGGGAAACAAATGGGTTTGTACAGCTATTCCCATTTTCTGTGCTAGCTCAGTTTTAGTTTGACCGTTTCTCCACATTAGCATGCAAGTTGGCTAAGCTGTATCAATCTTTAGCTATTCCCCCCCTGCCCAAACAGGTTCCTTTTAAATCAACACACAGAATGCACAAAAACTAAGCAGAACTTAAATACCAACATGAATGCTTTTCTGATATATCTATTTTCCCAAGGTGGACAGTTCTATATTCATTTGTTTAGGGGAAATTAAACTAAAAAACCCCAAATACCCCAAACCCTCTGTCAATACCTTTCGGCAATTCATACAAGGATTTAAAAATCACACACTGCCTCTTCCAGCAAGATCAAGTTTCTCAGACCTGCTGCCTGTTTAGGTAAATATAAAAATTACCAACACAATTCTGGTGCTACCTATTTAACAAAGAGACCCTTTTCCCACATTCCCAAAAACACCTTTCAGGCAAACTATAATGTGTACAGCCTATTGCCTATTATTCTTTATTGATCAGCAATACCACTTTCACATTACAACTACACATGTTCAGGTTCTCCCCACATGCATTCTGCAAATTTCTGGTTACCAAGTATTTTCTCTAGTATGCTAAAGGACAGAGGAGGCAAAGGTATTAATTGCATAACTGCTGCTAAAAAGAAACGCATAACCAGTAATGCTTATTGTAATATTTACAATGCTTTGGCAAGGATACAATTCAAACTAGTTCTCCTTTGTTATATTCCATAACAATATCAAAAACAACGCTCCACTTGAAATACCCAAAAAAAGAAAGTCTTATCTGTGAAAAACAAAGCATGTCTAAGCAACACAGAAATATTAATTTATACATGTACAATTCACTTCAATTTCAATGTAAACACTTACTGCAGGTATTGTCAGCAGACAACAGTAACCTTAGTCTTCCACCACAGCTGAATGTCCTTCCCTACCATCACTGCTCAGCACTGGCTCTGCAACTCAGACTTCAGAAATTAACACTAACTAGAGACCACACCAAAACGAGAGACAGACTCATGACTTTTCTCACATATAATGGGGCAAATAACTGTAGTGTTTCCAAAGCATTAGGGAACAACACCTGCTGTAGTAGTCATAGCTCACATTTCAATGACCCAAGTTAAAAAGTTCAATTGGTTTTGCTGTGAATATTACATTTGACAGAAGGTTCAGAGTACATGCAGTCTTGGATCAAAGCTAAGCATTGATTTTCAATTGAGAAACGGAATATTCTTCTCTGAAGAAAAATACTCAACATAAGATCAAAGTGTCAAGAAAGTTGCTTAATAACTCTGAAATCAAAGTTACTAATTATTCCCAGTAATTTCAAGACTCCTCTGAACATACATGGTAATAGCTGCATCCAGCCTGACTTACACAACTGTCCAACCTAGAGTCACATGATCACTTTACTTGCTTAAAAACACAGGAAATTGCTCCAAAACTAACAAGACAAAAATAACAACTGTCATCTCCCATCCCTCAGGTTTTTCCTGCACAAGCCTTTCTGTTTTGTGTAACAAAAGCCAAGTAGAGGTCGGAACTTGGAAGTATTTTCCAGCTGTGGTCTTTGCTTGAACCAGACAAGTCTCCCTCCAGCCCAATCAATACTTCATTGTTCCATTCAAAGGTTCAAAGACAAAAGCTACAGAAAGACCCCTCTAGATTTGCCACAAGCACAGCAGTACAATTTCCTTCTGAAGGTGAGACGCATCTGTTCAAACCTACTGAACTAAAAAAAAAAAAAAATCTTTTTTGCCCTCACTTGCTACCTTAGAGACCACGCTGCCTTCCATCCAAATTTATCTCCAGTACCTGTAAGCCTTTTCAGTTTTGCTACCTCCAGCAGCGGTTACTGTTGCACCAGACCTGAGCCCAGCTCTACTTTAATCTTCAAAACACAGTATGACATGGGCAAGCCTGCAGACTGCAAACGCCTGCAGAACTTGAGAGGACTACCAATGATGATCTAAAAAAATCTCAAATCATTTTTAAACACTAAAACCCCTCTTTCAATATATATGACCCAAACAACTGCTGAGAAATACCTAAAGGAGAGTTATATTTTGCACTTTTGTGGTGATTTGCAAACACACAATTAATAGCGAGTCTTACAATAACACTTTAGGTTATTCCTCCAAGTTAGCTTATCTAGTCAGGCAATCGTTTCTTTATGTAATAAATAATTTATAACTTCTAAAGAAACATTGTTTTCCTTATCAAAATATATGTGGACTATAGTATTCCCTTTCGAAGAAAGTATTGTGGAGACTGATAATTTTTTTAAAAAAAATTGCAAATATATATGTCAATATAATGTAACTCAGGTTTTTTTGTACCTACTATTTGTTTGCTTTGATATACTTGTTATGTTATTTGTAATCATCAATGATATACATTAAAAAATCATTACAAGTTAGGATAAAACAGAACATAACCAATTAAAGGCTCTGTTCAAGACAACACATTAACTTCAGAGGATGATGTTATCACATCCTCAAATTGCGCTGTGAACAGACACCATTCAAAATTATGAATAACTTCCATGATTACAGTATGTGTTGAGAAACATTTTTTATTCATTTACTTTTTGAATTGAGACAAAAATAAAGTCTAGAATTTATCAACTAGAGATGACAGGCAGAAGAATATAGCCTGGAACACATTAAGTTTGAGGATATGCATCTATTTTTGAGGAATATTGAAGTTTATTTATACTCAACAAAATATAATTATGTTTTTAAAATGGACTGAAAAAATAGCAATGTAATTCAAGCTGTCATTATGCTTTTCTCCAAGCAGTACTGCTTGATTGTTTATGTTACTACCTACAACATTCTACCAACTAGTCAGTTCCCAATACCACCTAAGACAAAGGAAAGGGCATTAACTATGGGAGAGGGTGTGTGTAATTACAGGAAGATGGTGAAAGTACCAACTGATTATAATAGGATGACTTATTTCAGGAATATGCACTTATATATTTCTTCCTTATAGAGCAAAATAATATGGCAAAAAATGATGGCAAAAGTTAAATTTCAAGAGGTATATGAATACAGACTGCTTCACAAAAAACAGTTTGAGACAGGCAGTGGCTGCATGTAAATTACACAAAATCCACATGTGGAATATAGTAGTCATTGTTTAACATGTCACTAAACACTGCAATAAGGCAGGCAATAAAAATCTGAAGTACAGAATACAAAAACCCCAAAAAATACTCAGCTAAAGACAGAAGCTAAACCATCTATCAGTGTTGAGAACAGGACAAATATAGGAAAGGTATCACTAAAAAGATGGATTTATAAGTTCAACACAAACCTCACCTCCGAAAAGCATCTCCACATTCCCAAGTAAACCCACTCTTGCTAGATCACTGGAAAAGCCATTACAAACATCTTTATTTCCCAGGAAATAATTTCATTAGAAAAAACATGAAAAACCACAAGACTCCTAGATTTCATAATAATTATATATGTTTCTAATCAGAAAGCCATTAGCACTTGTGAAGAGCAGATGTGTACATAAAAGAGCTTGTCTTATATACACCAAATTTCTACAAATGACCCTAAGAAGGCTGTGGTCTGCCACCCCACCTTTATCAGGGTGCCATTCGTTCCTCTCATGTAGTACATGTGGCTCCATGTTACTGCCGCAGCTGGAATACTGGGCTGAGTGCAGGTCCAGGTGGCTCAACAGAGTCTTGTTACTGAGCAGATAGAAGAAGTTTCTCTTATACACTTGATTTCTCTCTGGACATCTTGTTAGATAGAACTTGTAAAGTACTTAGAGCAAAATAGACTGCAGGAAAAAGATTGAAAACTTTTTTCTTCAGTTCCTCTTTAACTCATTCTGTCCAGGCCAATACTGATTCAACATCCATCCCTGTGTATGATCCTCTGCAATACATGGGAACACTCTCCAGCACACCACCATTACACACTTCAGAAATTAACTATAGAAGACAACGTGACTCTCATACTTTTCATTTCACATACTAACTTGCAATAGATGATGCTAAAGTCTTGCCTTAGTGCACCTCACTACAAGCATCACTCAATACAGGAGGCTGTAATCTGGGTAAACCAAACCCACTCTATGGTGTCAACTTCCAAAAAACAGGCTGAAGCCACAATATTGTTACCAAAAGCTTACTGCTTAACAGCTACACCATAGAAAAACAGCTGAAACTATACAAAAAAGCAAGGTTTTCACTCATTCCCTGGGACACCCCAAAGTCTCAGGCTGCTAGAAGCCAGATACAACTACACTACGTGCAGCCACAGCAAACATGAATTTGTTTTGGCAGAGTAGGCTTCCTCACTCACTGAACCATCTTTCCCCATGTATGAAGCACATGTGACTGCATTGTACCTCCAAGTCCTACAGCACTCTTCAATTTTCCAGCTTCCTTCACCCTGCTAGTACAAAGCACATTGCTCCTTACCAAGGAACCAAGGCTTTTGTTTAAAAGGACATAAAGTAATAGAGGGAGGGCTACTCCGGCAACTATTTTTAGCTGGAGATAAGTTCTTTAAAGTCACTTCCTGAAAAACAGTACCTGTGTTCAAACAACAGATGATGAAAAGCAATGTGCTAACTAAGGACATGACCCAGAAAGTCGTATTTCTTCCAGAGGGAATAACACCTGAATTCATTTCAAACATGGGTTTTCTCTGTGCCTATTTTTAAAACCAGGCCTAAACCTAGAGTTGTACTCAAAGCTACTGTTCGGTATTCACAGTAGTCTAGCCATGTTTAGGATATTCACCCCAAAACCTGCTACTATCCCCAAGGCTGTTTTGTTGCTAGCATGTCTAGCCTTGAGAGAAATAAGTTATATTTATCTGAAGAAAAAGTTAAGGAATTAAACCATAATAAAACATGGTATGTATTCACTATATCTGATTATGAGAATTGTTTTCATGCATAAGGGACTTACATAATAGGAATAACCCCTTCCTTTTCAGCCCACAGCTGAGGGCTGGAAAACCTACAACACACACAAAAATCGAATCTCTTATCATAACAGGAGCCTCTTCAGTAAAGACACGAGTCTGGTGTCATGGTAAGACCTCAGCTACAGGAGGTTGTCCAAGACCCTACCAGCATTTTAGCTGGATGAAACATGATAATTTGCAATTTAAAAAAGCCCAAACAAACCAAAAGCCAGTAAAGTATCCTTCTCTTCATTTTCCATCACATGTCACTAAACATATGGTTTTATCAAGCTGTGTACTATTCTTTTGTGTTACCTCAAAATTTCTAGAAAGGCTCAAAACAAACAAGGAAAAAATACGAACTGACTCTTGAGAGACACACAACCTTAACCAGAGAGAGCAGCTTGCACAAACCCATAACGTAAAATACTATCAGAAATTTACATACCCAAAAAAGCAGCCTTCCACTAAATACATGTCTTGTACAGGTAATGATAATTATGATGTTTGTTGGGAGAGAGAGATCCTAAACATCAGACCATCACTCACATCCAGAGAATAGCAAGCAGTGTACTGTTAAAATTCATTATCTATACTTCGGCTGTTTATAAAGAACACAGCATGCCCCTTTCCCTTAAGGGAAAGAAAAGTCTGGATTCAGTGCTCTACACAGCTCAGAGTTCTCAAATCACAGATGATCACAAATTTACCATCCCAGTCACTACTATTGTTTTACATACTTAGAAAAGATATGAATAGACATGCTTGGTACTGAAACACTAATCTGTCCTCGTCTCCTGACTAAGCTAGTAGTGCATTGCTTCACATTCCCACCTGACTTAGACACAGAGCTTTCTAGACCCTTATCCAGCCTAGCCAAAAATACCACCTAGACAGGGATAACTCACTCTGAGGACTTCCTCCCCATTCATAAAAACCAGTGCAGCTGCTAGCTGGCAAGAGAGTCATAAAGTACCCATTTTTTCAGAATATTTCTTAGCTTTGTCTGTCCAGTGGGACCAACAAAAATCTCACTCAGGACAAAAAGCCACAGCACCCTAGGAAGAAGGAGGGGAAGGTGTAACACTGAGCCACATAAAGGTGGGGGTGGGGTACAGACCAGGTTGGTACAGTCAAATTACACCACATTCCCCCGAGAACTGAGCATTAAGCATCTGGTCTAGTTTATAGTGTCATATCCTAAGACAATACACCTCTGCAACAGAATGACTGCTCAGCCCCACAACACACCATGAATGCACAGTAAAGAATAAAAACTAACCAAACAATTCTGCTCATTCCCAAGCACAATACGGCCAGGAACTAACATATGCAGACATTCCCTTCAAAACTTTATAGTTCTGTGCAGCAGATGGCTTAGCTGTGCTAAAATACTTCTGCAGTACAAGATGTGTTCATTCATGGAAGCTCTTGCTACTCAATTTCCCCATTTGTCCTCTAGGACCAGGCTACTGAGGCAGCCCTCTGCTGACATGCCATTTCTCCTCAGAAAAAAAAAAAAGTTAAGACTGAAGTGGAAAAGTTGACATCATACCTGATGGCTCCAAACTGCACACACTTTATCCACCTGGGCTTATCCCCAAAAAAATCTTCCACAGAAAATCAGGTAAGGTGTAAAGAACCAAGGTTAATTTCAAGAAAAATCAGTAGTCACTTCCCAGGGAAGACAGATGTGATGCTTTAGCCGCCCAATGCCATAAACTTGTTCTGACAGCTTTGCATCAAACAGAAGTAAGATGCCTATGAATTGAGATCAAACCGACCAAGACTGAAACACTGGCAGAACAGTAATACTGAGAGAAAATGGCAAAACAAGAGAGAAAGAAGGATTTCCCTGGAAACTGCATCTACTACTGGGCTAAGGCAAGAATTATCTTTCAATATTTTTTCCTATGACTGATGGAAAAAATGTTGGATTAAAACTCCATTCTGCCTGTAATAAGCTCCACTGAATATACTAAATGCATTCCAAAAAAGCTAATCTTTACCCATATGCTGGCAATACTTCATTGAAGGCAAGATCAATGTTCTTGCATCAAGCAAAACCAAAAACCCCAATAGGTCACGATTATTACCATGGATTCATTGAGAAACCAGCAATTACAACATATATTACTTTGATTATCAGAAAGTCAGAAAAGAAAAGTAAAAACAACACTTGCCCTCCAGGAGAGAAAAATGATCTAGTTAGTGGACTTTAATTGCCTGTACTAAGTAGTTTTAGTAGTAACATACTGCAGAATGCATTGAGTGTATACACCGATAGATTTATTTTTTGTAATGCCTTGAAATCACCAAGTCTCCTGGACATGATGGCAAAAGTTAAGGTGTAGCAGATTCAGAGGACTGCAAAGGAAGGAGAAGTATGCAAACTGTTTAACATGGAAGAACGTTTTCACATACGCTTAGGTTTATTCTTTTGGTAGTCCAAAACTTTTTTCCTTAAAACCAAAATCCTAGTAGGTTTTTATTAGAGTGTACATGGGCATAAAAAACAGAAATATTTTAACATATACATTTCTAATACGATAGTTGCGAAATAATTTAGAGAATCAGATGACCCTCTAATCCTACACAGTTCACATTTGCACCAGCAGAAGTTCAAATACTAGTATCAGGACATCTAGACATTTCTGAGAATCTTGGCATCTGGTTTCTATACAAAAAGCTGTTACAGTTATTTTGGCTCAGTTTAAAAACAAGCTACTGAGCCACTGTAGCACACTGGGGAAAAAAATACATTTAAACTTGGGTTTACACATAAGGATCCCCAGCGGCCATTTGCTTTACTCAGGAAAGGTTAAACTCCTCAGAAAAATTGTTTTTGAAGATGCTAGAAAATGAACCACATCCCATTTTTTTTTTTTTGTTAGCCATTACCCATTCAGGCACCATTCTTCCCTACTAAGATAAACATGAACTTGTTAGCATATACCCAGGTGAAATTTTGTACTGAGAAATAATAAACTACAAAGAAATTTCAAAAAAATGCTAGTTAGCTTCCACATCCAGCTTTCCAGAGCACAGTAAAATACTTTTGTCTAAGAAAGAGCTGCATTCCCATTCTTTCAGTATTCTGCAGCATATGGATGAACAGCCAGGATGAAGGCAGACTTTGACAGATTTAGAGATTTATATGGGGAGGGGGGGGGTGGGAGGGGCAGGGAATCTTTGCTGGTTGCCATTGGAAAAGTTCACATAAAGCACCAAACTGACAGATTGAAGTGGTTGCTGATAATGAACTGATAAAATAGAAAGCCGCTTCTTAAAGCTGAAATAAATATTTTTCTTAACTCTTTGCTTATCCTACTTCATTCACACAAAACAATTCTTCTAGAACACAGACTTTTTCAGTGACATCCTGAGAAAATGACGAGTCACTAGCAGTAAAACAATTATCTCCCCACATTTAAGGTGGACATGCCTACAAATTCTTAATAAAAAAAAAATGGGCATTCATGGATTTTACGCCACTCATACTTCCTATCTTCCATCTTTCATTTATTAGCAAAAACATTAATTTCATTCTAGCTTGGTAATAACCTAAATAATTACAGTTTTCAAAAACTTTGTGTCCCCTTCTACAGTTTAATAACCAACCTTAATATAATATTTATATTACCATAATTTTAGGAGGGCTTCATCACAACCTGATTATGTTCCAGTGTTCCCAACTCATCCTGCGAAACAATCTCTAGCCTCAAGACTTCTGGTTTTCTCTTTAAAGCTTGCTGTGAAGTCGAAGGAAGAACCCCAACAAACAGAAAGCGAGAAACAGGCTGGCTGTGTAAACCTGTACAAGGCATTAGCTTCACACTGCTTTTCCTCCCTTGCCTTTCTGTAATAACTGGTTGAAGTTCCTGTCTGCTTGCTCAGTTACTCAGCTTTGCTCTCACCTCCTTTTCAGAAATACCTTTTTTTTCTGTATGACACATAAATGTAACGTTTAAGAGCATATTTTGAGACCTAATAAGAGGCTCTGTTTTCAGATGCTGGCTTCAGCTTGTACATGTAGTCTTCACAATTTGTTGTACAAGTAATTATTTGGATTTGACTTTTATGTCAAGCGGCTACAGGTATGTTACTCCTTCAACATTCAACAGCAAACCAGAAAAAGCCAAAAAGACAGCCTGGAGTTAATCACCTTGGTTTTTACTCAGACCTCTCCAGAAAACAAACCAAACTTCAAAAAACGAACAAACAAACCAACAAAAAAACCCAAAACAAACAAAACCCTTGTATTCCTGTTTTATTCCTGTTCCCATGCATTTAGCACACGTTTAATGTCAGGTTCATAGGTTCAATGATAATAAGCAAATTACAGAATTCAAGATGACAGCATAAGTTACTCCCTGTTTTCTTTTAATCATAAAGCGTCTAGAATTTTGTATATTTAAGAAGTAGTGCTATCGCTGTAACACTACTATAACACCTTTACAGAAGTGTTAATAGCAAAATAGAAGGTTACTCTAAATCTGAAGAAACTGGTATTTAGATATAACTGTGCCAGCAATTCAGCCACACTTTTCCAGAGGCACTCTACACACAGCATCCAAACATGCCCATTAACCACATAATTCAGCTCACACAGCAACAGGAGAAAACATTCACTGCTACAGGCTCTCTACACTATTGCAACCTACCCATGACAAGTAGCATAAATCGCAACTAGGAGCTGAGAACTATTACAGTAAGAACTTTGCAAACAAACTCAGCATCTGCTTACAGGTTCACTCAAACCTGTAAGTTGACAAATTTTTTTTAAGCATTGTAAATGAGAACCCAACTGTGTTCTCATTCCAAGTATGATGAAGAAGCCTTGATCCCATACAGAACAGTGACACAAGGGCAGAAAAACTGTCTGGCTAGCCCAGGGTCCCACTTTCAGCTGTGGATCACAGATTCCGAAAGACTACATGGATAGTGGAATCTGGCAAGCATTACCTGCAGCTAACCAACTTTCTGAACTGTAGTGAGGTCTACAACTTCACTTATTCCATTTGCTTCCTGAAAATACTGTAAACACTGGGCATCTGCAGCATCCAAGGGCAGCCTGCTCTACAGGTCACTCACATGATGAAAAAAGTGAACCTTTTTGTGTTCTGGCCCCGATTCATACAATGCCTCTTACATTTTCTACTACAAGAAGAATAGCAAATCTCTTGCCTGCTCACCACAATACCCTCACGTAAGTATCTATCATGTCATGCCTTGCTGAGTTTTGTCTCAAATCTAGAGCTAGTAATGACCTAGACAGATTAGCCTCATGTAGATATTCACATTCAGTTTGATTTTTAACATACAGGATCTACAAGAAGGGACGCTTCAAACCAAAACAGAGACAACAAGCACCAGAAGGCATAGAAAAGCAGTACTTGCTGAGCAAGATGCACCTTACAGTAAATAATGATAGCTGAGTAAGCTCCCTGACATGCCCAGGACATCAAAGAGCATCCTTGAGCCTCAAGGTTTCCTCCAGAAGTTTGTCAGAAATACTCTGTAAACAGGTACCTACTGAAATACTGAAATGCAGGGGGAGAACAGCCTGCATGAACCAGCAGAAAGCACCATGTGAACCTAACATCTTGGTTATTTTATCCCTGGAGATGAGTAGCACTTACACAGTCTATTAGTAATCATACTGAGTGTTTTGCAGTAGCATGTTGTACATTTCAAAGCGCAAACAAAACCATGACTCAGGAAAATGAGGTAAGAAGTGGACTTTGACAGTTAATGTGTGGTAATTTAATACACAATCTTAGTTCATGATCACATATTTGAATTGAAAGGAACCTTTAAGACAACTTACATTTTAAGAAATTTGCATTTTAAACACAGAAAACAATGGAACTGACAATTGCCACCACACTGCAGAATTGGAAAATCCAATTTTCCTCACTGTAGGTGAAAACAGAAAAACACTAAGACTCATTCTGAGAAATGTGACTATAAAGAAGAAATAAAGCTAAAGAAAATACTTCAGGCAAAAAGGGTAAGAAGTCTGCATACACATTTAGAAAATAAGGTTTCAAGGCAGAAGAGAAGCCAAATCTCAGACCGGGAAAACTGAAATTACAATCCAAACTGGGTTTTGTTATTTTTTTTCTTAAGTTGCTTTTTGTCATGTTATAAAACTTATTTTCAGACTCATCTATAGGTGTCAGTATCCAGCCAAAGCGGAAGTGTGGAACCAATCAAATTCACAATCTCTACAATGTTACACAGAAGTTCCCTCAATTATTTACTCATAGAAGAAAAAAAATAATAAAACGGTACACCAACTATATAGGTAATCTGGATAAATTCAGGTTTCACAAGTAACTTTTTCCTCTTTGTTAAGCGAAAACAATCCAGACTACCTAAGACCACATGGAACCTCCATCAGATCATCAGAAAAATATTTCTGATGTTTTGCAGCACTGACATGCTTTTCTCCTTTAAGTTCTTCACTAGTTAGCCTCACAAATCCACACAAAAAATCAACTGTTGATTGATGCAGCATGAAGACTAGAGAAAACACCACCAACACAAAAAAGAAGATACCCAAACAAGAAGCTTCATATTTGTATTGGTTTTTCCTATTTGTATGCAAGTGCATATAATAAATACGAATATTTGATGGGAAGTTTTCTTATTCTTTACCTCTTTCATGAAAAGCTTGCTTATAAATTAGCGGATTTCACAGTTTTCAGCTTTACTACACATGACCTCCCCTTTGCTGGAACACTGTCTTCAAGTATTTTACTCTAATGTTTTCTTACCTAAATAAAATTGGTTTTCCACCAAAGCTTGCCCAGTTGTGGAAAAATAAACCCACATCAAAACATAGTAAACTTTTCCATATAAAGTTCTCTGCTTTTTACAAATCTATTATTAAATGGCTATGTTGGATAAGTATGAGCAAACACAAGTAACTCCAGCTATAGTTTTAGGCTGCTGATGTGCTACAGATTGTAACCTGAAGCATTGCTAAGCTGGTGACATTTTGGTAAGGAACCATGATATGAAGAAGCACTAAACTGAAAACTATATTGATTAAATAAGGGGGGTAGGGGGTGGTGGGGTGTGTGGGGAGAGAAGGGGAATAAAAAGAGAAACAAGGAGGCCCCTAAGGAAACAGTAAAATGTGCATCCTCTTAACTCCTGCAGCTGAGATCTGTAGCCTCATTCAATTCATGTGTTTTCTCTTAGTGTGTTTCTTTCAGTTCTCTAATTCCTATCCAAATTATTAAACACTGTAGCTCTTAAAGCCATTTCACAAACTTTTTTCTTGCTCAGAAGCTGTGCAAAATA
Organism: Falco biarmicus; assembly: GCF_023638135.1. Taxonomy (NCBI): domain Eukaryota; kingdom Metazoa; phylum Chordata; class Aves; order Falconiformes; family Falconidae; genus Falco; species Falco biarmicus. The sequence continues at coordinate 79,729,795 of NC_079288.1, read as the reverse complement.
ATATTTTAGAAAACCAAAATAACATGAAAAAGTGAAATGAACCAATAAACATTAAATAAGGAATGGACCTCCCCAATCTTAATTCTATATTAACTTTCATGTCTTGAGAGGCCTGGCAATGCTGCTGACTGCTGTATCAATATGTGTTAGCAACATTAGCACTGAATCCCTCTATGACCATGGACAGTTCTAGACCTTTAACAATATGGTCAGAGTCTTCCATTTTAGTCGGCAACTGTATGATTAAGTTTAATAAAACCATGGTTTACCTTGTGACTCACACGAGAAGTCATCAGGAACATTCATTGCACTAGACCCATAACATGTTCATCCCACATGTGGAAAATTAAGGTAACATTTCACTCACAGCGCTCCCTTATTGCAAAGCATTACAATACGGAAGAACATTGTGAGAATGATCTGTGCTTGGAGATTCTTGGATAGAAGATATAATTAAAAATTAACTAACTCTAAACTAGTCAGAGACATCTTGCATCCTTCCCCAACAGAACTCATAGCCCTACGCAGTGCTACCACTACAACACTACCCACTTTCATGGACCTTGCAAGGACAGAAACAAAGTTAATTCCAAAGTTCAGCCCTGCCTGAAGTTACAAACCAGAAGCTACCACAGGTGAGGAAATGGAGCTTTTTTATTTAACTAAGGCTGAGACACACTAAACCTGAAACTTTCAGCCTCACTTAGATTAGGAATCAATACAATAAACCTTCAGTGAGCTTATATAGTATTGCTACCATAACTTTTTAGAATTTTAAACTATCAATACTTGCAGAAAAAATATCATGACTAAGCAGTAAGAAAGGTTACAGAGACATTCAAATGAAAAACTGTGAACACTCGTTTGCAAGATTTTTATTATCTTGCTTTTTTGTTACTTGTAAGCCAAGTTAAAAAAGACCAGGAATCTTCACTGAAATAATTTTTCAGGTATTAAACAATCATTTCATATAACAGAAGAGCTATATTTCACCTTTTAAAGCCCACTACCTCGGAAACTCTACAAACACATTGTAACGTGTAATTTCCATACTGAAAGAAAAATTGCTATAAGGCAGCAGCGACATCAAGAATTTATTGTGCAACTCTCCATATGTATATTATCTTTTGTCCTAAAAAGACTACAACTGTTTGAAATGAGACACTTGGTATTATTGAATATGGGGAGGACAGCAATAACCATAAAAATAAGTTACACATTATCAGCCGTTGTATAATTCTGTAGAATCAAAAGTTACCCCTAACGTGCCTTTATCACCAAAGAAGAGGTGCCTGAAAAACAGCAGTTTCAGCGAAGGTAAGTTCAGTGAAGACATTACAGGCAACTGTGGAAATGAATGGGGAAGTCTGTTGATCTTCAACACTTCCACTAGAAGCTTGAAGCTAGAGTAACATATTGGCAAAATTAAATTACGATACCGAGGATGTATTGCTTACATACGCCACACCAGATTTAGTTACCTGCACTGGATACCTTGTTATGAAGCATCCTTCAACAGCGGCTGAATGGTTCAAGTCTTAAGTGCTCTGAAGTGTGTGTTCGACATGGGCAAGCTAGATACTGAAAAGCAGAAAATCCAGCCAAGACAGAAGACACTGATTCACATCAGTCAGCTGTTAAGACTTGACCACACAAAACGGCAGCAATTCTAACCAGCCTTACACTGTTAGTTTTTTCCCCCCACCCCACTCAACTGAACATGCAAGGCTTGCAGGACATCCTTCAGCTTTTACACAGCAAAGTTCTGGGCTGCCAGTTCTCCCTCCCAGCTTTTTTGGTTACCCAAATTGTAAGAATTGCCAGTCTCTATAATCTCTATTGACAAGACAAACCTACCCTGACAAAAGCTAAAGCAGCCCTTCCCAGCATTCTAAATGTTGCATACAACAGGCAAAGTAAGTTGGCATGTTGAATACCCAACTAAAAAAGAACAAAAAAACCCAAGCCAGCCAACCAAATCGCAACAATATAAGTCTATTACAATTACATAACATTACATTCAGAGTCTGGAAAAAAAACTTGAGGTAAAACCTGGCAGATATTACAAATAATATCTTCTTTCTCTTGTCTTCTAAATATAGTAAAGGCAAATAGCAAAGGTATTTCGATTGTTTAGGAACAGGTAAAGGCTTGAACATATTAACATTCCACAGAATCACAGAACAAAGTGGGTTGGAAGAGACCTTTAAAGGACAGCTTGTGCAACCCCCCTGACATGGGCAAGGGCATCTTTTACTAAATCAGGTTGCTTAATAGATTTCTCTATTTAAAGCATTAAGTTCTGTCCTAGCTTTGCTTGGGCCTCTCGTGCTTTTTCAGAGCATATGATTGCTGCCAGTGGTTGCGTAAGAGAATTACTGAGATTTTCAGAAATGCCACCAAAATTAAAAACCATAACCCTAGGAACAAAATGGAAATCCCATTACCTACAACTTTTCCTAGATACATTGCTTTCACAAGCAATAACCTGGATTTATGTTTAATTTTAATATGCTCCCTCTAAATCAAAAATCCATTTAAAAAAAATATTATGCATTTGTACAATTTTAATTAGCTGTAAATACACAACTGACTTTCTACAATGTCTGGCAGATAAAAACCAGAGAAGTAATACACGGGGTCTGTTGCATTTGGAAAGTTTCTTCCTTCTTCAGCTAAAATAATTAAAGAAAAGATCTGTTAAGACTCCAAATACAGAGTTCTGCTGTGAGTCTAACACAGGCCCTCTAGCAGCAAGATTATGTGATTATTTCTGGATGCCGCAGTCATGTGGTTGCACAGCAAAGCTTTTGTCAGAAACATGACACAATCCCATTGCACTCAAACTGCTGGCAGCAACTTGCAGTTTTGCATTTTCCTAACACAATCCCCCAGTGACAGTAAAGAAATACCAGCTTTTCAGTGCTACGGTCTCAACTAGTCAGAGATTTACTCCAACAAGGAATATAAACTAAGGGCTCATTTCTCTTTTTTACTGTGTATCTCTTTGGGTGCACGTTCACTGGGCCCACTAAATCACACAGCATTAACATTCACCTACCTCAAACTACCCCTGACTAAAGACTGCAGAGCAAGGAATTTAAAAAGTTTTGGTTGGTATTTACTCATACCCTTATCTTTCCCTCAAGTACAAACAGAATTTACAATAGCAAACTACATAATACTACAGCAAAGGATGCAGAGTACCCCGTAAGGCATCTATTTGGATATTGTATATATTCCATGTTACACATTTTTCAAACATAGCAATACAGTTTTTCATTGTGCTTTTTAGAAGAACACCAAACTTGCTAAAGTATTTCACTTTATTACATCTTAAAGGCCAACTCACTTGCTCAGCTTTAACTACTTGTGCCTCTCAGACTGCCTTAAACTCAGAATATTTACATATTCAAGGGCTACATGTACTTAGAAACAAGGAAATAGTTAAAGCCTATACAGAATACTAACCACTAGGTATATAATTGACAACTTTATGAAAACTGATGACAAAAGTATGTTGGATGCTAAACAAAACAGAACAGAACAAGCTATGAAAACGCAGATTTGGCTCCCATCACATGGCTTGTTTTCTTTTACCTATAAAAATATATTCACTGCTGAGCACACTAAATACTAGAAAATGCTTGATCTAATCACCCAATTTCAGGATAATCGGCATTTGGCCATAACAATCAAATCTTGTAATTTGGTACTCGCATGGTATATTTTTGTAGCACTTCGCTTTTCCCTCTGAAAGCTCAGCAAATAAAACCAACTCCCATCTAACAGTTTTGCAAAACGCTATTAAATATAACTAAATACAAAACCTCATATTAAAAGTTGCAGATAATTACAGCCACTGTGGGATTACTCAAATATACCTGGGAAAAGATTCTGCAACGAAGGAACACCTACTCCCAGATTCCAATCAACTCACTTAACTTTAAGAGTGGGCTTTCCTGTATCTATACACACTACTCATTTGCTGGGAGACTTAAAGCAATCAAAGAGCATAGTTCAATCACTAGTCATTGCAGCCCTCCTAGAAGAAAGCTCCTCAATTGTGGCTGTAACTAACACCCACCAGTAGGGCTCTCGGCTGGAAACAGATCAGAAGCGATTCACAAACAGTAAACCTAACACAGAGTTTATACTCCAGCCTTTGCTAATTCCTGTAATAAAAGTCTGAGTTACATTGGACAAAAATGTTCTTTGACCTCCTTCTGTTGGCCAGACTGAAAGGCCGTATGCTGTACCAGCACAACTGCTCCTCTGAAACCCTCCCCGAAACTCCTCACAAGTTTTGGGTTTTTTCTGTTGTTTGTTTTAACAGCAGCGTGTGTGATTTCATCCCATCACAGCCAGCATCCACAGGACATCAAGGCTTTGCTGGTATACCTGGCTGAACTCTGGCCACGTCTGCATGCAGCAGCTCAGAATAGCATACAGGGGGGTGAGGCAGAGTTTAATGCAGACTTTGTACAGCTGAATGCATGAGTAGCAATTTGCTTTTTTTCCTTGGGAATACACTAAATGAGCCAAGCTGTAATGAGCTCTGTTGTAATTGGTTAATGATTTTAAAGTTCTAAAAAAACAATTCTGAAAATCAAGCGCATCTGCATAATGAAAGCTTGAAAAGTATTATTTTGCCCTTTTGGTGTGTCTACAGATCTCAGTTTAAAGAAAAAATGGAGCTATCAGATTCAGACAAATAACAGCACACAACCATTAAGCATCTTGCTCGTGGTCAAGGAATGCTGAGAGTTCAAGTTATCTGCAGCTTCAGGGAGCTGTGTTAAACATGGGTGTATACATGATAAATTGCAGCTGGAAGTCTCAAACTAGACAGCCAAGACCAGTGCCTTCTTGATATCTTTTGTTTCTTTGTACAGCATCCATAAAACCATTCTATAATTAGAAATTTGAAACCATTATATAATTATAAAGTCAGCCATATGGCACAGACACACCACATTCTAAAACCTCTGAAGTTAAATAAGCCACAAAAAGCATCGTACTTGACCTGTTTACAATAAACCACAACAACTAATTGAAATATTTTTTAAGACGAAGCCATGAAGTTTAAAGATATACTGTTTTCCCAATAAGCTAAAATAATATTTCTGAAGAGGAAGAAGAAAAGAAACAGGTAGGAGAGAAAGCAAAGACTGCTGCACTTGGAGAAAAGTGACCATGTGTATCAATGCATCATTAAATGTAAAAGTTCCATTATCATTTTTAGGATGGATTATTTTCTTAGGCCTAAAAAGTTTCAGACACTTTGCAACTGATTCCCACATTACATTAATTCTTAACACCTTCTAAGATTTTTCTCCCACTATAATTCTATGAGCAAACTAAAGCCACTTTCTATCAGTTCCTGACTGTTACGTTAGCACCTTCAGAACCCATCGAAGACAGTTCAGGTATTTACTGCACATTTCAAAGGCTTTCAACTCAGGGTACCAAACCTGTTGATGTAACATTTCTCACAACTAGTTCTGAACTGAAATGTAAATCCGAAGATAGAGTCTCTCAAGCAGGTCACCACACAGTCTCAAACAGAAACCTTTGAGAAAAAGAGAATTAATGCTGACTGATGATATAAATACCTTTTTGAAGGAGAGAGACCAAGAGCAAGCGGGACAATCTTCCTAATTCACAGTAAACATTTAAGGCATGTGCTATGAGGATGGGCAAAGCACTCCAAGCCTAAATAAGAGTGTCACAAGGCTCATTTGGGACTATGCTAAATTACCTGTGACTATAGAATCTATAGGAAGCCATGAAAAAAATGAAATTAACTGTCACTAAAAAATTCCAGCTCATCATTCATGTACATAAAACAAACCTAGCATTTTGAACAGTGCACTTGATAGAGGCTATTTTATCAGGGCTGGCTATTAACTTCCTACCCAGCATCCTAAGGTGCTGTGGGAAAACTGCTTGGAGGGGGGAATTACACACCTAAAAAAAGTAGTATTAGAACAGCCTTTTTAAGTAAATATACAAATGCCACTTGTGAATGGTTGGCACGCACGGAATCTATTCCATCATGGTTCCTGAGGCAACACAACCTGCTATCCTAGAGAAGTAGTAGAGGGTAGACTAAAGTGGAGACACCGCGGCCAGGCTCTGCTGTACTCCCTGCAGAATTGGGAGCCTGATGGTACCATACAGCTAATAAACTGCATGGCAGCTGTCAAATGGAAAATATACGGAAAGATGTCCATTGCTGGGCCAACAACTGTGGCAAAGACCAAGCATGACCCTCATTATCTGCACGACAACGTGGGGAATTCTGCCTCCTGAGCACTTCAAGAAAGGACAGTTAGTACAGATGTAGATGAGGTCAACAAGAATGGAAATAGCATGTCCTCATCAGAAGGCTCCTTAACTGCTAAGGAAAACAAAGTGCTGAAGAGATAAGACTCAAAGATGCTAGAGTGAAGTAATTGTGGTAGTAGGAAACAGCGACCTCCTAACTCAAATGGCCCTCGAAATAGAGTGAATCCCCCCGCTCGGGAAGCGTGGTAGTAAATTTAAAATGAACTGTATCTTTACATGGAAGCGAGAGAACTTTACACCAATCATAATAAAGGAATGTATGATCAGAGTCACTCAAACTCCACCTGAGAGTCAAGGAAAGTATAAAAAGGTGAATGAATGAGGGGAGAAGTGGTGGAAGACACCACTGAGAACAATTTAAGGGGAACTCCATCTCAGACTGTCTCTGACTCTTGGGATCAGCCAACGGGATGACCTTCCCCCCCCCCCCACTTGAGACACCTTTGGTGAGATTTCAACTAAGTGCTTCTTTAGGAAATTTAGAAATATCTCTAGACAGTTTTTCTTAAACATTTATAGCCAGCCTGCACTGTTTCTAACTTTTCCTTTCGGAGTGTTTTGTCCTTAAAAACATTTTATCCGCACATGCTTTTTTGCACAGTCACTATCACTAGCAATCAAAAACCCTCTGTATCTGTTGCACAAATAAAACTGCACTATTAAGTACCTAGTCATCGCAGTTTCTTATTGAATGCTACCAAAACCCTAAAGTGCGGCCGTGCTAGTTGATGAACACGACTGGACTGGCAATGCAGACTGCTATTAGTGTATCCAGACCCATGGTAGTTTAATGTACATATTAAACACGACTGGACTGATAGTGGTAAATTGACATCATCCAGAATTTAAACCTAGCTGCACCTAATATCCCACCTCGGTGAGGAGAGTTAGAACACAAGAGGGTTTATCTTCTGCCAAATTACTCCACCCCCTTTAACGCAAGAAGTGCTCTCATTACACATACCTTTAAAAAAATTATTATAGCATTAATAAACCTGCCAGAGATTACAGATTAAAGTGACTTTTTTCCATCAATATGTAAAGAAGTATTGACAGTAAACACCAGAAACAGAAGAAAAATGTTTATGGTATTGTTTAGCTATTACGGACTCATTTGATGAGCACATTTATTCACTACAACTCTCAGCCCTTCCCATGGCTAATCAGGGCCTCTTTAACTGCCCTGCTCGCCAATCAGTAATAGACTGCATATAACTAAAGCAATAAAGAAAATTTACCTCAGACTTCCTTTTCTCACTTCAAATAAGTTGTCTTGACTCTGCTTCTGCCAGATTAATTCAGCTATTTAATTCCTGAACTTCATGACTGTATAACTACATTTACATCTAGTAAATATACAATTTTAACCTCACTGAGTGTACATCTCCAATTATGCTGATATGTAGTCATGTGGCACCACAACTCCCTCAAGTAAAAACTGATAAAGCTGCATCTGTTCATTTTAAAGGGAACTTGAACAGGGCATCGAGTATCCTATTTATCTCAGGACATGTTAAGATACTGAGTGATAAAGATGACCCATGTTCCATATTAAACATTTACCTGATGATATGGTGATTTTATTTAATGTTGAACCTGCTCACCAACTTTTAACTTTGGTTTTCCCATACAAAAGTTGAAGCCCTGATACATCTCTCTTCATATTTAATGCATCTGCTTACCCATGCAGCTTAACAGTTATATAGTTAGATTATATTAATTTGCTTGCAAGAGATAGTATGTAATTAGTAACATCCCTCCACTGACAAATTAATAGAAAATTCTTCCATTCTGTAACCCTCATTCTGTAAATACAGGATACACAGACACAACACTCCAAATAAACTTCCAAATCTTCAAACATAGTTTCTCTGGCAGTTTATCCATTCAGCTGAGCACAAGAACAGTCTGATAGTCAGTCACAGAGTAGCATTAGCTCATTACACAAACCCTTTCTAAAGAGCAACAGTAGTTTCCACTAGCATCAAGCAGCCCATCTTCATAGCTGCTCTTAGAAAAACCACACAGCCTCACTTCGCTGTTGTTGGGGTTTTTTTAACCAGAGAAGTCCTAAACTTAGTTTAAAAGTCTGTCTTGCACATTCCACACCACCAGCCTGTTCAGGACTAGGGCTGGAGAGAAGACAACAAGCTATCACACATAGTGGTTTCTATCACATGCATCCTAACCAGCTACACCAACCCTTAAAGATGCTTAAGCATCCTTTACCTTGCAACTTTCTTGGTAAATCCCTCCTCTGAGCAGCAGACTAGGTTTTCTTACTTCATAAAACAGGTCTGGCCTCACATTCATCTTCCACCTGGAACAGCTTTTTGAGCCTATCCAGTATCAGCTGTCCGGTGAAAAGAGTTTGGAGTGGGTTGACCACAGCCAGCTGCCAAACATGCACCCTGCCTTTCACTCACTCCCCTCCCCCAAGGGAAGGAATGAAAAACAGAAGATAGACCAAAAGAATACTGGATCAAGGTAATGACAGTTTAATGAGAAAAGCAAAGATGAATTCATTCGTTGCTCATCTTGAGCAGGCAGATGTCCAGCTGCCTCCTGGGAAGTGGGTCCTCAGCATGGGCAATGCTTGCTAGTGAAAATAAATACCATAATCACAAACAGCCCCCACCTCGCTCCCCCTTTCCCTGAGATTTCACTGCTGAGCACAGTGTCAAACAGTAAGGAAAATCCATTGAATCAGCTGGGGTCAGTTGTCCTGGCCGTACACCCTCCCAACCTCTGGCCAAACCCCAGCCTACTCCTTTTTGCTGTGCTACCAGTATTCTTTTAGGCACCAATGCAAAGCCCAGCACCATATAGGCTGCTATACAGAAAGTTAACTTCACAACTCCATCACAGCCAGAACCAGCACAGAATTCCTGCAAGACGTCTCAGATTCCAAGAACCAGTGTAAGACCTGTTTTTTCAGTCCCAGGATCCTGACTAAAATATGACTTTCCATCACTAGCCTGAAAAACGGGATGGTGTGGTGGTGGTGGTGAGGACCTTTAAAAGGATCTGCCCATATTTAAACAGGCATTTTCAGAAATTCGTTAATGTATCAGTTGGGCACAACTTCCTTAGCTAAAAGTCAGTGACAGTTCCTTGAAGTTACTTCACATCCTGCCTCCCACAGACCAGAGGACCACAAGTGGCAGAGGAAGGCTGGAGAAGAGCAGACTCGCAGGGAGTGACATGCCTTGCAATGCATGCACTTTGTTTTGTTGAAGTCATTTGGTTAAAAAAACCAAACCCCAAAAATCTATAAAGCAAATTCATCACAAGATTCATCACAAGATACTTGGGCATTACTACGCAGAAAGCAAAAGAAGAATACAAGATACTCCTTAGTAAAGTTTTCTTTATTTATTCCTTCCAGTCCTACCACTTTTGTGCAAGTCAGTTAAGACAACTGTGGGGTTATATTTTGAGTTTGATATCATTGTCGCCTTACTTTCTGAAGCTATGAAGCTGCAGATACTTCCTCTCTGCCCCCCTCTTATTTTTTAGTGTTACTGCTCTTTCTCTGCAGAGCAAGCGTACCCCAGGTATGTGTTAATCTGGTTGCCAATTTAAGTGCATATTGGTTTGCACTAAAAATGCTGAAAAAAGTTTGTACAGGTATTCCTTGGCTGAAGGAGGTATATATTCAACAGTCTGATGTACATATTCAGTCTTACTTGGTTAAACACAAGTTGCTTTCAAAACATTTTGTTGCTCAGATCCTCATACCCTGCATGCAGTTACTGTCTTTGAAAACTTCCTCAGTAGAAGATACTCCAAACTAGTATTCAATAATAAAGCCATGCAGTAATGCTTGCTTCATGACAGGAGGAATGCAGCAACTGGACTATCCATAGCATTCAGATTCAGAGTTCCACACATATTTTAAAGTTACCTTATTGTGACTATTTTTTAAGTTAATACAAAAAAATTTATTTTTTTAAGACTTGATGCACCATCTGAGATCAGAAATAATGAACATTTTACTACAAAACTGGGACAGATTCAAATTTAATGTTAACCAGTGTTTATTGCCAGCATTCAAGTTAAACCACAACAGTTACATTAACAAATTTGCAATCACTTGGCATATAGTTAACTCCCAAGATTTTTAGTTAAAGTGGACTTGGAAAATAATTCTTTAATCAAAACAATCAATTATCTGCTACACAAAGTAACCAACTTCAGGCAGGTTTCATTATAACAGACATAAAAAAATTAAGTACAGGAAGGGGTTTTTACCTTTTTAAAATATATCTTTGTACCTTTTGTTTTCTTCCACAGAACTGTGAAACCCTAAAGATGATAAACTATATGATGGGACATCTTTTCAAAACTTTGTTGAGATGCTTTTTCATTGTTCCATTCTGCTTAGCTTATGATAACCTGTTCTCCACAATTTCTTCCTTGAGCCATGACCATAATGAAACTTGGTGACATTTAGAGCCAAGGAAACCCATCTGCTGGTACATGGACAGCTAGAATCTTTGACAGCTGAATTTTCATCAAGGACAGGAGAAGAAATGATCTCTTGCTAGCACCACATATATCACAAATGGGATCAGCCTGTGCTTTTCATTATTCTACATGGATTACAGTTGGAAAGGAAAACATACTGCTGCATTAATACATCTCATTGCGCATCCACAAAATCTGTAATTGTAGAAGTTTGAAGGCAGAAAGAAGTACATAAGGGAAAGAGATTTCTTAGGGGATATCAGGAAATGAGTGGAGGATGACTCAAACTGATGAACTTTCCAATGTATAAGTTAAGAGACGATGCAAATTTAATTCATGTGTTAGAAAATTTGGAAGAGATTAAAATATACATTTTTGTCTGTAAGTGGGCAGTGCTAGAATGGGAACCTGTTGTTATAAACTCCAGAAGTATTATGAAGGTTATATGTTGCATAGGAGAGATAAATCTTCGCATAACCAACAACACAGCCCCAGATGACAAATTTTATATTGAAAATAAAAGCTCTGTGAAGCCCATAAAGTACCCTAAAGAAAACAAAGAAACGTATTATTGAGTCAAACAAGGTAGATTTATTGAACATTCTGTCGCACCATCATAATAGGAGGCTGACTCTCCCCAACCTGTTTTAGCCAGCTCTCGGGCGGGAACAGCACCAAACTCCCCTACACACACCCTGCATATCCTGTGACTCTCACAAGCGTATCACATGCATTTAAATTTTTATTATTTATTTTTTAATTTCATGTCTCCCTCAGCTCCATGTATAGATCCATAGACACAGACATATCTACAAGGAACATGTTAACTGAATACACTTACTCTATGTTATCACAGAAATTAGAAAATAATAGTTATGAGATAGGAAGCAGGATTTTCTTCCACCTCATACATCAATAGCATTGTTACCAGATTTCAATTGCAGAAGTATCTGCATCTCATTTCTAAGCCATCAAGTATTTGGTATTTGAGAATACTGGCATAAGTCTTAGGTATAATGAAACAAACACAAATGAAATAGCCATGGCCATATAGAAAGAGGCTAATTCAGTGTAAATACGTGATTAATAGTTTATTTTGTCTGCAGGCTACTGTACTCTCATGGTCTCTGCTTAAGTTGTTACTGAACCTCAGGATCACTCCTTAGTAAACAAAGCTTAACCTTGCAATTCAATGTACTGTGCCAGAACTTGTTACGAGACATGCAAAAATATCGTGCTTCTTCATAAATCAATTCTTCATGGGCAACAGTGGCTATGTTAGCAGCCACTAACAGAACTGCTGTGAGGATAAATGCATTTTGAAGAGCCCAAACACATTTAAATCCCCCTAAGAGACCACAGACAAAACAAATTCACAGAATCATTTAGGTGCAAAAGACCTGTAAGGTAATTGAGTCCAACCATTAACCTACCACTGCCAAGTCCCACTAAACCATAACGATACCTGTAGCGTAACTGCATGGCAAAAGCCAAAGACCAAGAAAAAGCCTATACTTAGTGAAGCTGAGCAATTCACATTACTCATTTCAGTTCAACTTGAGGATCATTCTTCATGTCTATTCACAACAAGAAGCTAAATAAAATCTGGTTGGGATCATCTTTTCCTACAACTTGTAGTGGACACTAAAGAACACACAGCACATTTACACAAAATCTCCATATCTCCCATCATGGGGAAAGAAAAAAAAACCAAAACCAGAATGGGACAGCTACAGAAAATAAGATGTATTCAAGTAGCATACTGAGGGAAGAAAACCAAAAACTAGTCATAATTTCTAATAAAGGTATTTTCTTTTCTCTTGAAGACTCTGCACTTACATTACCTTAAACTGCCAGGTCCTTTCAATCTACAGATTGACAAGAGCCTTGCTTTAATGGCTGACATTCAGCCACAAACCACCCCCAGAAGAAAACAACTATATCAGGATAGTAAATGCCATTAAAGTATAATAGAAGGATGAGAAAGATGGAATAAGAAAATGTTTTTAAACAATTTAGTACCAAAGTAGGGTAAGTGAAATCTTCCATTCCTTAAGCCAACTGTTTTTAATTCCTCCTTGTACATCTTACCCCTTCTCCCACACAGCAGTTTCTCTAGAAAGACAGAATACAAAAAGTTAAGAAAAAATTGAATATCAAGCACATTTATGTTCAACTTTTTATGTCTTGAGAATGTTTTTGATATGAAGTTATATATATGTATATTGGGTCCTATTTGGAATTTCTTTTAAGCCAGTAATGACCAAATTTCTTACTAGTGGTTTGAAGTTATCCTCGTGCCAGTATGGTGTAGAACAGTAGACGTGAGCCACTTTTAAAAAAATATGCTCTAGGCTTCCTTTTCCTAAGTTATAATTAATGAAACACTAACAGCTTTAATACTGACATGGTAGAATTGATTTAGAATCCAAATTTTTTCTAGCAGTTATGGACACGCAACTCATTTTACTTTTTCAGTTATAAACATGAACCTGGAATAACATGAACTAGGTATAGTGAATCTATGACAATCACTTGCAAATTCAAAACGTGAATGTTGAAAGTTGTATCACAAACTGCAAAGCAGAGCAACATGCTCCTGTCACCGAGTAACATAGGATTATGAAACAGAAATATATCATCAGTTTATTAGAATTTGTATTTAAGTATGTTTTTCAACTAGCGAAGGCCGACAGGTTTGGGGTTTTTTTTTCTGTGCTCTCACCGAATAGCATGTCAAATATTACATTTGGGATTTTAAATTTTTAGCCTTACAGTTAAAATCATTAGCCTTCAAAAGCCTGCATGTGGATTTATAAGTGCTGTCTGAAGAATTCACTCGAGCAGCTTTAAAATACTCAGAAGGAGACAGCACAACATCTGTCCATGACAAGCTGCTGAAAACCAGGCAGCAAGCCAAGTACTCCCCAAAGTTCCAGCCCAGCAAAATCAGACAATCTTGAACAGCTGTAAACAGTAAAGCAAGAGCTGCTTTTAGCATTAAATCAAAGAAATAAAAGCTTGCAATAAGCACATAGCAATTGTTCCTCTAAGTTTACAAAAGAAGTGAGGCTCAGCTTATCCAGTCCACAACAACATATTACAGCTTGTTACTATTTTACTGATGAAGATATATTTGTGCTTTTTAAAATTACCCTAGATATGAAATACAGGGAGGGCTTCATCACTTTGCAAAACTAAACTGATTATCCTCTGAGGAATTCAGTATGCAAATTCATTGGAAAAAAACTAGACAGAGCAATACAGTAGAAGAAAAAAGACAACACAAGCTATACTTCGGGATGCTTTTGTCCATAAGGTTCTTATCCTGAGCCTTTCCAGAGTTTCAGCTGTCTTTTGAGGGGTTGCATTGCTCTGAAGGAAACAAAAATTATACTGCAATAATGAAAGCTACAGAATAGAGTGAAAAAGGCTTAAAAAGTCAGAGATAAGCAGAGGTACAGGGATGTAAAAGAAAGGTACAGGAAATTCTAGAAGTAGTATTCTAACAGGAAGTTCTAAAATATGTTTAACTCCTGGTGAAAGAAAAAAACCAAAAGCCTGATTTTATTACTTAAAAGAAAGCCAGAGTGTTATGAGAATGAAAGTATCACTTCTTTCAATACCCCAAAAAACCACCTCAAAAGGCTTTTTTTACCAATAACAAATAGAAGTAAAATGTTTTTGAACATGCTGCATTAAAAAATAGTCTCAAACCAGGAATTCTTAAGCTTACAAAATCCATCTTGAGCAAAATTTTACTAAAACATGCACAGTCCCATGTTTTTACTACCTTAAAATGGTGTTCATCTAGCAGACTTTTCACGTAAGAGATTTAACTACATTTTTCTTTTTCTGCTTTCTCCCAGAATGCTGCCAAATCACGTAAGACCAAAGTAAAGGGGAAAAAAATACCACACAATATTCCATCGCCTTCTCTTTTTATGTATGATATCATATGTTAGGCTGCACAACAGCCAAGGGACAATACATGGGATAGATTCAGAGTAAGCCTTCAGGCTACCTGAGGGGGGGAGTGGGGTTGGGGGAGGATGGTGGTGTGCAGCGCAATGCACAAGCCATCTGGGTAAACCTGATACTCTAACAACACAGGAAGGCTGTGAGATATACAAACCCAACTCTCTGGAAAAAGCTCAGTGCCATGAGATCTGGGAAGAGCTGACCATGGAACTGAAAGAGACCCCTGCAAGGCTGGGCTGTTGACAAGTGCAGCTGAACTGCTCTGGCAATATTAACTGTAAGAACCATGTAATAAGGCACTATTCAGATACACATCTTGACTGCCTGTTTATTTCCTGGTGCTTTCAAAGCACTGACAGAGCCCTGTACCATTACTGCATAAGGCTGCTGCTGCTCTTGCGCCACGCAGTAGTAGAAGGGTGAAGTGAGGTGTTTAAACAAGAGCTTCCAAAATACAAATGCCTAGTGACAGGCAACATGCTCAGCAGGAACCTGCACGCAGTGATTACCTTCCCTGTCAATCTAAAACAAGCCAAGCATAATCTTTCAAAAATTGTACAAGCCCACCGACTTCTGTATTTGTTCTTCTTGTTACTGTTACCTTTGGTTTTTTCTAATGGGGTACTATTTAGGAGGCTGCTCCACTGTTGTTCTGAATATCCTTCCTTGGTTTTGTTATCTTCATGAAAGGGACAGTTTATTATTGAAAACTTCATACTTTTGACTTGGTATTTGAGTAAATACTGTAAGTAAAATTTAAGTAGTTTTCATTTAAAACATAAAAGGAAGGCTTATCTGAGCTGACTGACAGCTTGGAGTAAAGCGGAACTGCTAGTTTATCAGAGGGACACAGGAAAGATGGGAGCAAAGTAAAATGGTGATTCCACGTTAAAAATAAGGATCATCTACTTTAACTTGCAGCTGTGATGCAATAAAGTACTGGAGAATACTCTTCTGAACATCATTCACCTTCAAGACAAATTATTTTAGTTCAAGTGCCATAGGAAACAATACAGCCTTGAAGCGCCCCAGTAAAAAAAAAAAGCATTCATAGCTTTCCCCCTAATATAGAAGATATTGATAAACTAATTTTTTCCATTTATCTTCACAGGTTTGCACTGAATCTATTCTTTATCTTCTATCGACCAAAGAACTAGGCCTATACTGATGCTGAAAAACATAATTTAAGTCACAATGAGTTCTGTTTCCTCTAAGCAGGACTGAACACAAGTTATCAAGTTATCATCATCCTAAAAACTTAATGAAAAGAAACCACAATTCAAGCTTTTTTGGCAAGATAATACTTAAATGGCATATTTCCCCCTAATGGCAGCTACATGCAATGTGATACTTTGTGTCTGTAACATAGACGTTATGGTTTTCTTTTACATCTAACTAACAATAAATGAAATATCTTGTATAAGTTGCTTCAAAGGGTTAAAATTAATTCATTCAGACACCATTCCAAAGCAAGATGAAATAATCTCCACAAAACCAGTCATCATCACAACCACCCCTCCAAGATTAGAATAGTGGACTCGTTTCCTACAAACCGTCATACTGCTGGTTTTGGAAATAATGTATTAGGTTACAGGGACTGGTGTCAGGGGTGGCTGAGAGAGGGAGCAGAAACCACCAAAAATTTGGAAGACATATTTCTCAATTAAAAACATACGTGTGTGCCACAGAGTAACCAGGGATAAGGATACTCCGAATAAACAGCTTGCAATGTACACAAAGAGCTAATACTTGCTTTGCTACCTTTCCATATGTTTGGTCATTATGAGCGAAATGCTAATGGGAACTTAAGACTTGTATAGTTATCCATTGCAAGACCTAAATTCTTGTCTTTACATGAAACATGATGATATCACCATCTATTATCATCTCCCAGCCTCCAAAACGTGGTACAATATATACTAGTGATACTACAAAGCAGTTCAATGATTTGAAATGGCATTAAATAAATTTACTTGAACAATGTGTATGGCTTCTAAGAACTACCATAATGGTAGTATCTTATTACCAGTACTATTAGTAAGACACCAAATGGTACAGAATCTTACTGTTTCATAAATATTTGCAGCTAGATGGAGCAGGGCTGGGGGTGGAGATGAGAAGAACTAAGATTAAGTTCGTAATCAGTCAGATGCCGAAGTTAAATAAACAGAAAACCCTTGTGAAAGGAAAAGGAAATACACAAAACAAGCAAGATCTCTAACTCAAAGATAGCCAGCAACTGCAGCATCCCCTTTGCCCTGGATATCACTCAGATGATACTTCATAACTCAGGTTATAAAAACAGTGAATAAATTCCCTCTCCCTGCTAACAGTACTTGTCTCATCTCAGTGCTTGTGCTCATCTCCCCGCTCTCCATGACATCCTTTTCTCTCCCAACCTACTGTCCACATCAGGGCTCTTGTATATTGCTCTAAACTTCCTGAGTATTTGGAGAGAGTGAGAAGAGCTTTAGAATTTTCACTCAAATACAGGAACAAGATATACCTAGCATACTAATTAATCCCATAAGCAGGTTAGCTACAGCCATATTTTTTATGATTACATAGCACGAGAAAAAAAAACACCAAACTTGAGTTCCCGTCAGGGAGCAGCAGGGAGGAAAGCTAACACCACAAGCTGGGTATTACTGTCCAACTCCAGAGAGCTGACCTTTCAATATTAAGCAAAACCTCCTACATATGCTGGAGATACATGGAGTACGTGGCTCAGACAGGAAAACACCAAAATATAAACGAAATAGCTTATGTCTGCTACAATAGGGAAGAGGGAGGTAGTTGAGAACAGTGCTAAATAAGCATACAAGGTAACAGTAACCAGTTCAGGTATTACTTTGAGTGACCATACAAGTCTAAATGCAAAGGGAAAAAAAAAGTTATTTGGTACTGTCAATGAAAGTACTGAATTAGAGAAAAATGTGACAGCAGTCTGCTCAGAGTGGTTTATGTTTGTGGACGTACAGGAAGGCTGTATCATACTGATGCCATGCCAAAAGTTAAAAATACCAGACAGACACAGATTAGAGACAAAGTCTACTCAGTCTGAAATGGCACAGCAGGGAGAATTGAGGAAAAAAATCAGGATAGTAGGACTACCCAAAGAAAGATCAAGACACATGAAAAGCAAGAGCTAAGCCAGAGAAGCACTGCAAGGTACCTGACACATGTTGAACTTTAACTGAAATGCTCCAAAAACTTTTTCCTGTATAGTGAGCTTGATTACTCATCCTCTTCCCAGGCCAAAAAAGCTACAGGCAATAGACCACTAGAGTAAGGATGCTCTTCCTTTCCAGCTCTACCTCCAGCGTTCACACTCAGCACAGTATCACCTTGTTGCAGCTACACAACACTTGTAGATTTACCTCCTAAATCAGAAGCCTAGACCTCTTCCAAAGTGGCACAGCTGCCTATGTCACCTGCAAAAAAGAAAAATCTACCAGCAGAGCAGGTGTGTATCTCCCACCAACCTCCCCGAGCTGACCAAGCCCTGGATGGGAAGAGGCCAGCTGCCTCCTATGCCCCCTCTCCCAGCAGCTCAGAGCTTGGAGCAGGCAGGCCAGCACCATGTCCTCCTGCAGAACAGGCTCTCCCCAGCATTTTGCCTACAATCAAGTATCAAGCAATTTAACTGCATCTTTTTAGTTATCTCAGCTGTTAAATGTAAGAATAAAATAAAAGCTGAAAGAGGGTGGTTTTTTTAATACAGTGAAATTTCCTTATAGGTGGGTGTAGCATGCCAAGATTATTTTTAAAATGCCTTCAGGGCTAAACCTCAGGAAATTGAGCTTTGCAGCTTTACTTCCTTTAGAGGTGCATATGAGAAGCTATCTAGTATCGGGAGCCACAAACAAAAATCACATTAGATAAGATTTTATATTGGTAGAGAAATTGGACTGTTCAAAAAGACTAACACTACCTACCACACTATCTGCTGGCATTAAGGGAATTTCAAGCTATTTCCATTATAATTCTGATGTTTTCAATTTATCACAACTCAGAGCTAGCTTGCAAATCAGTATTTTACAGACAGCATCTCTCCCAGTACACAATCTTCCCCACCCTCCAAAAATAAAAGGTTTAAACAGAACCAGTTCAGTTAATGCAAGGACGAAAAAACCCCAATCTTTTCTCACGAAGAACAATAATTATTTTCATGTACAACAATCACAAGCAGTTCTAGCAGTAATAATTCTGAACTCAGATGAAGTCTGGCACATCAACATCTGCCTCTGGGAAAGCCAAGAGACAAGTAAATTGCTCCACAAACATCTTAAGTTTATTGCTAGCTATGATGATTTTATGACAACTTATTGTAACTGTATGCATTTAAAAAAAAATACAGAAGCTTCTGCTTTGTGAAGCTGAGCCCTATTTTACAGTAACTTTTACAGTAGTCTGCCATGTTCATAGTCACATTGTACCTGCAAGGGAAAAACTGCCTGGAATTTGGACTTTACCAAACCACTACATTTCAAGGCTCACTTTTTGGATATTGTCCGTGTTAAAAATTCCAGTTTCCTTGCAGATATATTTCTGTGAAATTCAAACCCCTTTCAACAATAACTTGCATAGGTTATTTCACCACAATACAAAAATCAACATATACCAAAATGAGCATGAGCTCCTAAATACTTTAGGGAACTACCTTTAATTGATGAAGAAAAAAAGGAAAGTGCAAGCCTTAACACATCGAGCAAGGGTTTTCAGGAGACATGATTTGGGAAACATCTATTTTTGTATGGTTAACTTTTGACACCTTTAAAAGAACTTTATTTCAAATCAAACACATCTAGAGAATAGGATCTTTAAAAGCAAGTCAGGCATGTAATATACTAATATTTCCAAATTTTCATGATCCTTTGTAATCGCCTTGCCTATTCACTGGATCAGACATTTCCTTTCCAGACCCACTCACAGCTAGTTATAAACAAAAGCTGACATAGAAGTAAGCATTCAGAAATCTTCTCATTTCCTGAAAACAGTGGTCACTGCCCATTTTCAGAAAGACAGAGACAAGGGAGAAAAGACTGTCAAGGCATTCGGTATACTGTCTCAGAATCATTCTAAATAATATCATTACTTACTTGCAACCAAACCATAATACTGAGATTATTTTTTTAAGTTCATAGTAACGTTCCTAAAATGAAGGTCAATTTTTTGTACTTATGCAGTGTTTTAAATATTAAGACATATGTTAATAAGGTAATGATAAAACCTGTCTCAGGAGTAATGAAAAATATCATATGGTGTAACATTATTGTAGAGACTTAATATTGTCCATAGAATTCATCATGGGATATGAACAAGAAGTTCAAAGGAAAGGAGAACTTCCTATTGAAGAGCATTTTCTTGTCAAGCAACACACAAGATTTTAGCCTGAGAGTTCTTCCATCAGTCAACCCAGAGGTTAGATTGCTAGTGAATTCAGAAGAGTAACTGAGCAAGACTGCTTTAAGAGAAGCAGGTTACAGTTTTGACTCAGCTTTTACCAAGTCCCTTAACCTCCATTTCAATTTTCCACTGGAGATTAGGTTTATCTTTTCCTGTAGATATGAAAGCTCAAGGAAAGACATACTGCATAGGTTTTAATCAATAAAACACAAGTTAAAATTTAATTCCTCCAAAGTGCATTAAGAAAGCACAAGAAAGGGGATTCAGTTCTTCAGATCTAATTGCATGCATTTGTACTCCAAACTGAAGTCTCAATACAAAAAATAGAATCTTTTAAAAAGATTGCTGACTTCTCTCCCTACAAGCAACGTCTCCTCAATCAGAGCACTAGCTAAGGAAATAGAAGAAGAATAATCAACTACTTGATTCTTCTTTGAAGCATACACAAAAAGTGAGTCAACAGGCTAAACATCAATCCTGAAAAAGACCACTGAACTTCACGTATTTTGTGTGCCTCCTTAATTTCTACTGCAGATGTGTTTTTATAAGTGAGAGGCGTTACTTATTTGCTTCTCCTGAAAAAAATTTACTTTTTTAAAAAAAAAAAGATTATGAGTATTACATCAATAATAAGGATCCAGAGGATTAAAAGAATTGTTAACACAAGGACAGCTCAAGGCTTCAGTAGTGGAATGGAAGCCAACAGCAGAACAAGATGCACAGGAAGGTGTAACTGGCACTGAACCACACCTGACTTTCCCGAGACCTAAAATGCTAAGGAAAGCACAAGAAAATACCTCGCATGATCTTCTCCCAAGCATCAGAGCTTAAATGCTCATAAGAGTAATGGTGGAAAGTCAGAAAAACACTCAAACCAACCATGGGAAGTACTCAAAATGTGATTTCTGATCAATCAGAGCAAAGTTTAAATACTGTAACCATTATAATGCAATCCATTTTTATTTTAGAAGTTATTCCTGGGATTCCTTATTAACAATTACATTAACTACAGATGAATGAAAGACAGAAAAAACACAGGTATAACTGTTACACCACAGCATGTGGATTCCCTTTCAGACCATACTACACCTGCACTACCCTCCTACATCTGCTTGAGACTAGAGAAGAGCTTCTTTATGAACTTCCTGAACATATCCAACAGACACCTTCAGGATTTTAAAAGTGTTATTTCTATTACATCTATTAGGTTGTACCATTTTTGCAGCATTGAACTATTAGCCAACTTAGCAAAATTTTCTAGGGTGGTGGTAGCTTTTGGTTTTGTTTGGGTTTGGGGTTTTTTGTGGTCACAGCTATCTTGTTTCTTAGCATTAAGAAAACCTCAAAGTATGAAGAGCTGAAGTGAGAATGAGAGACAAAACCCTGCTAATGATGCAATATACTGATACTATCCAAATCTATAGTAAACTAAGGGCTATGTCGGGAGGCAACTTCACAATTAAAAACACTAATCTACTGTGTCTCAGTCTTACAGAGCACATTTTTCCCAAAACAGCTCCAGCTGATGAAGCTTTATGCTATTCATGCTATACAGAAAGCTAAGGAAAAGGTGGCCACTTACAGTCATAATAAATCCAATACAGAATCTGACATAATAATCTCAGACCATCGTTTTTGTACTTAAGCCATTCCAAGGTTGTATTAATCATGAAAGTACAAATTGCTTATAATAGTCAAAACTGGAATAAATATACGAAATCCCCATTCCTCTTGCTGCAAAGCTGTTTATTGCAGTTACTTGCAATGTGCATCATTCAAACTTCCAACTTGGTGTTTCTTCAAACATCACATTCACTGTTGCTAAATGCAGTCTGCTTGTCTGAAATTTTTAACCAACATACAAAAAAAAAAATCCATGTTATATAAAGCACTCTTTCCTGATACTGATGATGCATAATATGAGTCACCATTTCAAAGCCTCCAACACGCCACATAAGCCACATATTTTTAAGTCACGAATAAACCCTGAAGTGGTTTCTCCTGTCTTACTTCTAACGAAGCATCCTCAGTTCCCAACAACAAATTGTAACTTTGTCAGACAGGAGAAAATAAGCTCTACAAGCAGAAATGAAAGCTTCTAAACAATACATATATCTCCTTTATTTCAAAATGCAAATACTCCCTACACCTATTATTTTTCAAGCTTTTAACAAAAAAGGCTAGAGTCAAACCAAGTAATCAATGAAATGTTAATACTACATATTTGTTAATTTATTTTTCAGGATTTTAATACTGAATTTGCGGTGTGGTTCCACTATCTGTAACAGAAAAGGGGAGAGAAAAAAAAAAAAAAAGCAAGATGGTCAGAGCATCTGAAATTTAGGAACACAAGTTACTGCCTGTCATGTGGCTTATGGCGACTGCTGTGTGTGCTCTTCACCAGGGGCAAATGCCAGGCACTCAGACATAAGGATCCACTCAACACAAGATGGTTAAGCCAAATAAGGTAACTTCACTCTTGCCAGAAGTACTAGACATATGATGTACAATAACCTGTTGGTATTACTTGGCCCTGAAAAATCAGAAAAAGGGAAACCCTCTTATCTGAACAAGGAAAATAACAGAAAGTTATTCTTGCTCTGGAAACAATCATTCCTTCCTGGCTGGTGACAACTTCATCAATGAGAAATGCTCTCTCGCTGAGTTTGAAGCACTTACACACCCTATCTACACATACACACAGCTGCACATAATGTTTACCCATGTCCACTGAGACATCTCCTTTGGCCCACTCAACAAATGCTGTAGATGTGGTCCATGAAGAACCCAGCACCAAGAGACCACTGTTGCAATAGTCCAGGTAGGTGCAATAGTCCACCCAGATTTACATGATTTCTTGACTTCTTCACAATGACAAGAACTCCCTCCTTTAAAAAAAAAATAGTTTCTGGAAGTTATACTGCCCACCTTTCAAGAAAATCACCACTTAACAGCTAATACACCAAGGCTTTTCCTTTTCTTAACTTACCTGCTTAAGCCTCCCCAAAAACACGGGCTCTGAAAAAATGTACTGGGAAGCGCACAAGTACTGTAGCATGATAATGTCTGATGGTAGGGCAACTGCTTTAGTTCAGGAGAAATCAGTTCAACTACATTACATGTAAAACTTTAAATTAAATACCTTATTAGCTAACAGTAGGTAAGGTTTGGAAAATCTCCAAGCAGATAGTCTACCTCAAGTGTAGTCTACCTCAAGTGTATGTCACAATTTAAGTACTACTTGGTTACTACCAAACTGTAACAACACAGTCAATACATGGGTATACATAAATGTGTACACCTATACAAACAGACATATAAGTCTATTAAAAACACCCAAAAAAGTCACAAGAGCAAGGCAATGCTTCGGATGGTATTTCCAAGCAACAAGTAAAAGGATGCCCAGACCAACTGAAACAGCCCTGCCAGTGGCAAAGCAGTCAGATGTTATGGATCATCCCAAACACACAGAACTGAGTGATACAGCACAAACAGGAGATGATGCTCCACTGGAAGAAGTAAATATTAAAAGGAAACAATAGAATTTCCTTTCCTAGGGAACTATTGCAATCAGCTTTTGCCATGAGAGGGATCAGTGTGCACAAAGCACATATCCATATGTGAAGCTGCACTAGTGAGGTGCTTAGAACTGCCTGAATTTTTTCTACCCAGGCAATCATTTTAGAAGAAGTAGTAGATACTAACAATACAAACATTCAATCAAAAAGATTTTCTGACACATTTTCATCTCTTTCTTTAACCAGAATAATTCCAATTGCGGCAAGGTCACTATTCCTCATTTGATCTCCAATACCACAATCTATAAATGTCTTCACTTTTACCACCGAAACAAAAGTAAAAGTTATTTATGTATATTGGATCATCTATGATAAACACTGATGGTGCTGTACACTGTAGAACTAGCTTTACTCTTGTTTCTACTCAGTTTATTTTGAAATTTAGCTACCACATCTCTCAGTTGTGTTCACAAGATTGCTGGTGAGGCCATCCTGAAAGCCCTGTGAAGTTCTAGCCTATGAAAAAATACTGGTTTTCAAGGAAGTACTGTTTAGTGATGAAATACAGTGTTCTTAACCAGTGTTAATATACTTGTAAATTACAAATTAATTTAAAATTGAAGGGTAGCTTTATGGCAAAACATAAGTTTTCACATCCAAGCTTGCATTGCAATTGAGCCAAAACCAGTAAACAAACAAGAGCTAGTACATGTCAGAACTCAGCTCTGACAAAAACATTAACACCTTGTAAATAAAGCATGCCATCAGTTATACAAAAATAACCCTACCAAAACCAACAAGCTATATATATAAATTTGCTGAAAATGGCAGTAATGGTAGTACTCAAGCATATCTTCAGTATGTTGACTGCAACAAATCTTGAGGAGATCCCCGTATATCTAGCCATAAAATGGGGGTGAGGGGTGGGGGAAGGGGTTGGTTTTGTTTTTTGTTTTTAAGTAAGACTTAAGCAGATGTTATAATCTTGTATTGTAACCAGAGTACAGGTGGAAAGCTAGCTGAGACGTCTAACATGTCTCTTTGCATTCTGATATAAATTAGTAATTTCAAAATTAGTAACAGATTAAGGGACATTCCTGCTCGCTATTTTCATGGTTGGCTTCTTGAACTGCACTCCCTTCCTTTTGCTCTGCAACTTCAGTTCCAGCCCAGTTCAACTGCAACATCACTAGAGATGCAAGGTGCAGGGAAGACAATAATACAATGAGGTTAAATAGTCATGATTAATATTGAGACCCTGATACTGCCCTAGGAACCAAAATTCTGAACGTGTTTGAAGATACACTAGTATCTGAACAAAAAAACCCAACCCCCAAAACAAAACAGCGTTTTTACCTCTCCAACACTTTTCCACATAGCAGGAAGACCAACTCATTCCCGTATCCTGAACAACCCACATGAGCATTAGAACGTTATGTTGGCTACTTGAACTTGCTGATACAAGACTTGAGCTTCCTTCCACTAGGAAGCAGTGTAAAACCAATGAATAAATGGTTGGGATTAAGTGACCTAGCTCTAGAGTACATTCAGAGAAACAGGTAGTACTCACTTCAGTATAGCAATCCAGCAGAAGTCATGCCACTTCTCCTAGTTTCAAGTGACCAGTGTCATACAAAGCATTGAACTCAAGTTCAGTGGTACGCAAGAGGAAATATAAAAGACAAATAACAGGCCTGTTATTTATATTTGCTAAAGAACGGGAGCCAAGCTCTAGAAAGGGCAGACTTCACTATAGCCTAACAGCATATAGAAATTGGTCCTTCATATCAGACTGGTAAAGCCACATGTAGATTTAAATAAACTATATACAGCTACCATATTATGGATTCAAAACTCCAAATTACAGAACTTACCATTACCACATTGTTTTAAAAGGTTACACCGTATCAGAAAGCCTACTCCAAAACCTACACTGTGCTACTAATTTAACTTATTCTTAGGTAAAAGAAAGAGCAAAATGCTGTCAACTCCTATGAACATTAGCTAAAGGTATCATCTTAGTTCCTGGATGGATTACTTTCTAGAGTGAGTAGTTTAGCATCAGCACTAAATTCAAACAAAATTATTACTGTTCCTAAAACTAGAATAAACTGTGACAAAAACTGACCACACAGAAAGTCAGTACAACCTTGGTTAAGTAAGTAGAAAATTCTGACCACGTTAAAGTGAAAGTGATACTGCATTAATCTCATTCCAGAGAGTATCTGCAACTGGAATTTAAATTTAAATACCCATACAACTTACCTTAAGGTTTTGTTCTTCTCCCAAACAAGTTAATTATTTCCCCACAGTATTTTCTCTTGCCTTCCCTACTAATCCTCTATTTATTCACAATGAGAAAAAGAACATACAACATTTGATTGCAGCATACCATTCAACAGCTGTTTTGAAATATTTAGTAAGCATTCTATTTTGCCTTTTGATAAAGTACAAAAAAGAAGGGGGTTTATTAACACGTTTATCAATAACAACTAACTCCTCTGAAAGCCATCGCATATTTTTTTTTTTTAACAGAACACTGCATGTGTCAATTATAACCTAAAAGACAGTAACACAGCAGTATGACAGCACACCAGAAGTTTTTCTGCTCTCCACTATTGGTACCAAGGGTTGACAGGATCACATTTTTTGAAGTTGCTGTTTCAAACTTTTATCCAGACCACAAAGGACAGCAGCTCTCAAGTTCTCAAACCATGCATATCAACTTTGTTTTGGTATGAGTTGGCTGAACATATTTGCCAACAGAGACAGCAGCAGGTTCATGACAAACTAGAGCTTTTTTTTTTTGCCATAGGTCTGTTATGTGTTTAATTTTATGTTTCCTTTTCTCCTTTAAAAATTTAAGAAAACAATGCAAAAACACTGAAGTGCTTTCAGATTACACATCTTACGGGCACAGATGTTCTGCCATTTCTAATCCTACTTAACACAAGAAATCTGCAGAGCAGCATACAGGGTTTGAAGCCAAGGTATCTATATACTTTTCCTAGTGCTATCACGTGCTGAGGAAGCTTCAGCAATCACCTCCATGACTGAATGAAATTACCAGGAAAAAAAGGAAAGATAATGATTAACATCTAAACAGCTAAATTCAAAAGACTTAACAATATTTAGCTAAGCATATCTGCAAATTCTTCCATAGGACACATTGTACTCCAGAATGGACCTCTGGTGAGAGTTAGAGACAACACGTGCTACAGAGTCAGAACACATTAGCAATCAGAGGCCATCAGGAAAAGGAACCTTGCAGTGAAATGCATATCCCAGCCGCAACCAAGAGAGTGGCTCCACGGAAAGAAGTTGCACATCTTGGGCTCCTGGGGTGTTGCAGAGCACAGCTGCCACTTGCAACCACACGGTCACACTCACAAAGAGCTTCCCATATCAAATGACACCCTTGGCTGCAGATTCCTGGTTTGGGGAATATTTTTTCCCACCACAACACTTCTTGCCATGAAGACCAACTTGTACAAATGTAAGAGTAAAAAAAGAAAGATCAGGTATTATAGACCAATATAAGGAACCATTACATCTTTCCCCACACTCCCTTCACACCGAACAAAGCTGGAAGTGAGTAGAATTGTATAGAATTGTGTAGAAACCCACAGGCATAAATGGAAAGATCTAAAAATAGCACAACTTAAATACAAGAAATATCTGATAACCAAGAACATTTTTTCCTAAATTTGGCCTTCAGAAGACATGTCTAATTGATCACCTAAACAGGGAGAGTCAAGACTAAGATGACAAGCCAGCCAAAGGCATTACATCAGCACACATAAATGAAAGCACATGAAAACTCTTGTAAGGACATTCCCTCTAGGAAGATCAACCTGAGAAATCAAACAAAGGCTATCATGTCCTCTGCAAATGGGCATAAAGTGTTTTAACTTACAAGCATTAGTTTCTCATCTTTAGTTAATTCTATCAAGTCTCCTGATTGTGACTGGATAGTCAATCCCTTAGACATACTAAATAGCATAAAAGAAAACAGGGAGTGCTAACACTTAAAAATAAAAAAAAACCAAAACCCTAATAAATGGCAGAAAAATAGAAGATGTAAAAATACAAGATTTGAGAGAGTAGAAGCTTCAGCACTTTTTTCATCCAGTAAGAGCAGCATCAAAATCCTCTGTAAGGGATAACGCAGCATCTTCCTCAAACACCTGCAAGCGGGACACTGCCTGCTGGTAGCTACGTGCAGGCTCTTTCTCCTGTGGCATTTGTTACATATTTTTCAAGAACCATAACTTTCCCTTGCCCTAGAAGCCCCCACCCCAAGCCTCTTTCAGTAGTGCAAAAATGCAGATGAACAACTGATACAAGAGAAGCCCTCAGTGCATTGCGGTGAGTACTTCGAACAAAAAACACATTTAGAAACCATTATAACCGTGGCCTCTTGGAGTATTCACAGGTTAAAGTTCTATAAACACTTACCTGGGCTCATTAATTTCCCTTTGGGCATCAAAATTGTAACATTGTATTCTTATTTAACTAGTACAGAAGGCTTACCATCTCCTAGTCCACTCATTCAGTATCAACACATGAGAACTACAGTTTGCCTAAGGATAACATTTCCTTGGCACACTCAGCCTTAATAAGCCAACACAAATTGGTTTCAAAATCAGTTTATCCCTGACAGTTCTACACTATCTTTACTTAAAGATACTATAAAGTCAGTGAGATGCCATACCATTTCCTTCAATAGATTTGAAATATCACACATTTTTGAAAAGTTAAATTCCAATACAGATGAGTGAAAATTAAATGAAGGCCACACTGAAGTGTCTATTACCCTGACATTTGGAAGTACAGAGCTGAATAAACTAACATGACTTAAAAACTTCAAATAGATTCCATTGCTGCAGGTGGCACTACATTTATTTGGTTCTATGTTTCAGTGTACTCCAGAAATCCTGCAGCATTTTCATGTTATCTCAGCCAGTTCACTATCCACATGGTTTAAGACACAAGAAAAAAGTTTACCAAAGTTAATTTGGTGACGATATTTTTAAGGGTAAAAACCAGAAATATTTTAGTTACCTGGTCTATCTATAAAGAAAAAAATATACCAATCTCATTCTATTCCTTACTCCATGACACAATCACCACACACAACACTCAGAATAGCAGAATACTTTTAGGCTACCCTTGCAAGCTTGTTAAGTATTACCTTCCAACAGGCATGTTAATGGTCTATTTCTGTTTTGCCCATTCCAAGGCTTCTCTTGAAGCTTAAGTCCATGAAATTTGTCAAACACTAAAAGCACAGAACACGCAACAAAAAAATCTGGGAAGTTCAAAACCTTTGCAAGAAAACATTTTACCGTGTCAAGACTAACCTCAGATCTTTAAAATTATTTAAAGCCTTGTGGTGGGTTAGTCCTGGCTGGTTGCCAGGTGCCCAAAGCCAATCTACGACTCCCCCTCCTCAAACTGCACAGGGCAGAGAAAGTGTACTAACAGGCTCATGGATAGAGATAAGGACAGGGAGGAACTGCTCACCAATTACCATCATTGGCAAAACAGACTCAACTGGGGGAAAACTGTTTATTCCCCATCACCTCACAGTAAGATAATGAAAAACAAAATGAAATCTCAAGAACACCTTCCTCCTTCCTGGGCTCAACCTCACTCCTGATTTCTCTGCCTCCTCACCCCAGCAACGCGGGGGACAGGGAATGGGGCTGGGGTCAGTTTATCACACACTGCAGCTGCTGCTCCTTCCTCCTCAGGGGGAGGGTCCTCACATTCCTGCCCTGCTCCATCATGGGGTCCCTCCCACAGGAGACAGTTCTCCATGCATCTGTCCAACATTAGTCCTTCCTACAGGCTGCAGTTCTTCATGAATTGCCCCAGCATGGGTCCCCCTGTGGGCGCAGCCCCTCAGGCACAGCCCCTGCTCCAGTCTGGGTCCCCCTGGGGTCACCAACCCCACCAACAAACCTGCTCCCACCGGGGCTCCTCTCCCCATGGGGCCTCAGGCCCTGCCAGGAGCTGCTCCAGTGCCAGCTGCCCGTGGGGTCACAGCCTCCTTGGGGCACCTCCCTGCTCTGGCGTGGGGCCCTCCATGGGCTGCAGGTGGGGATCTGCTCCCCCGTGGACCTCCATGGGCTGAGGGCACAGCTGGCCTCGCCATGGTCTTCACCACAGGCTGGGGGGGAATCTCTGCTCTGGTGCATGGAGCCCCTCCTGCCTCCGCCTGCACTGACCTTGCTGCCCACATGACTCTCTCTCACATGTTCTCACTCCTCTCCTCTGCAGCAAGTTCTGTGTGCAGCAACTTTTTCCCTTTCTTAAAACGTGTTATCCCAGAGGCGCTAACACAGTTGGTGACTCGGTCAGCCTTGGCCAGCAGCAGTTCCAACTTAGCAGCCAATGCCAGCCGGCTGCATCACACATGAGGGAAAGCTTCTAGCAGCTTCTCACAGAAGTCTACCACTATAGCACCCCACTACCAAAACCCTGACCCACAAACCCAATACAAGCCTTCTAAGCTACTCCTGGACTAAGCAAAAGATTCTCTTCGCAACATAAAGGTGTTTGGTAACAGTTATTGCAAAAGAATGATTACATCCCTCCCACAAGGCTTGGGTTTAACCTTTCAATTGCGTTATGTGCTGGTTTGCAGTATGTCACTGATGATACCAGGGTCAGAACTAGTGCTGTCCATAGAGAATGCAGGTTCTCTAACAGTTATTTCTTTTGCAAATACCATTCCTATGAAGAACCGTTTGCTGCCCAAGTTTTGTGAACGTACTCACCCTGAGGATGGACAACTCTGAGGGCTGTGCAGAACCAGCACACCCTACCACATGAAAGGCACTTCCATTGCTCACTGAGCTAAGTGTTTAGTTTCCTGACTTACTTTCAGGATACTCTTCTCTAGTAAGAGACAGAAACTCCACACTGAAGCCTTCTTTGCAATTATAAACAGACTTTAAATAGTTACCAACTATATTCTGTCACAGCCGGAAAAACAATAGCTCTAACTCCTCACAGTAGTCACACCGATGGTATTTAAGTCATTGCTACACTATATATACAGAAAACTACGCATGGGCAACAACAACAACAAAGACTAAATGATTTACACAAAAGAAACTATTCCTTAAAATGACAGTTTTCTTATTCCATTTTAAAAGCTTCATCTAAAACAATTTACAAACACACACCTTTGAGCCACAAACCAAGTGCAACAGCAGTCAGGCTTATATCTGAATACCTTTTTTGTACATAACCATGAGAACTATTTCGTTCAATCACTTTAAATCTTATCAGTTCTGAAATACTGCCCAGTTTCTGTCCCTCCATCAACAGCCTTAAAGGCATATTTAGTGTTTAAATTTTAAAAAAAAAAGGCAGACCCTGTTATTTCACACGAGGATTTAGTTTTTCCTGATCAAAGACAGCATTTGTTCTTAATTCATCAGTTACATAGTTAAGTATCACTGCAAGGCAACTGCAATACAATTAAGGTTTTATGAAGTATGCCAGAAGAGTCTAAGATGGGCAAGGAAAGGTAAATAAGAATTTTAATACTGAATTCCTACCTACAGCTTCATACGCTTTATTAAGCAGTGGTATTTCCAACAGTAGGACTAAAAATTATGTTTCTTGTCACTGAAGTATCACACTTTTAACACGTACAAAAAATTACATCCCTTCTGAGAAACTAAATGTGGTTATACAAAGTCAAACCATACAGCATAGATAAACATGCCAATACACCAAAACAGTTGTCATGTAAGACACTATAGTGAAATTACGTTAGAAAGCCTATTTAATGTAACATTGGAAATTGTTCATAGAAGTTTAAGGTCCAAAATAGCCCATGGTTTATTTTGTGAAGCACCTTGCACTCTGGTCCTTTATAACTTTTTACCACCTAGTCAATGATTTAACCACAGTAGTCTCATCACAGTTACTAATGAAAACAGTAAAGAACTTAAGTTGCATAAAAAAATCTCTGGCCTTTTCCCGTAATGAAAAAAATATTCGGTGTTCAAGAAAAGTTACTGTAATGGGAGATATCTATTCAAAATAATCTTCAAACCAGACATATTTACTTTGGGTTTCTTGGCAGCCAAACTACCACAGTAAATCCCTCATGAAGCTCTACTTTGTTCACATATTACACAGATTACAAAATGCAAAATAAAAACAAAAGCAAAAAACCAACAGCAAAAACACACCACCACCTTCAGGAGATAAGAAAGTTGTTCAGAACACTGGAAAGAAGTCCTAAATCTCAGCTACTTGCTTCCACTTCCCAGAGAGCCATCATATTTTGATTCTTGGCTTTATTTCCCTCCTTCCCCTCTCCTCACTGCATTTTGCTTGCGATAATCCCTCCTTTGAAAGTATACAAAAACTTAGTAAGTATAAATAAATTTGTACTTCCACATTACTTATTCCTTTGTCAATATCATTTCTAAATCTATCATCTTATCTTTCCTATGTTAAAATGAAAATCAACTTTCCAGATTAAAAATCAAAATTAAGAAACAAAAATGCACATTTTCAGTAGTAACTTGGTCATTTCCCAAATTCACATCTGGTAAGTCTTAAAAGGTCTGAAACTATTCTAGAAGTTGGTCAATCACACATTAAGTAGTTCTGCTAAGCACCGGCTCAAACAAGAGTTCCATTAGGCACTTTGAAACACCAGCTCCCACAAGCTGTTTTATGTGGCATACACAGCTCCTGTATACCATGCCAAAAATATAGCCCATTACTAAACTGCAACTAACTATAATCTTCCTGTTCTTTGTGGAGCACATTCAGATAACCTGACCCTAATTCCAGAAGAAAATGGAACAGTGAATGAGAACATTGTAACAATTTTCTTTGCTATCACAAGCAAAATAGACAGGCCTTTGAATACGTTGCATGTGGGTTTGATACCCCCAAAACAAATGCCTAAGCTAAAATTCCATCAATTCAAAGAATAATGGCTTTGATCATGCTATGCAAGTTTTCAGTTATTCTAATTTAATATCAAGATTTTTTTGTGCAACACCAACCATCAACAGGTAGAAACTTTAATTTCTAACTAAGCAAGGACAGAGAATACCAAAAAGAACAAAGTCAGAAAGCATCATAAAAAAATTCTCAACAAAACTGGTTTGTTGTGTTTTGGGTTCCTCCCCCCCCGCCCCATTGAAACCTGTTCTATGAAAAGATTCTCTTACCAATTTTACCCAGAGGTAGGATTCCCCCCTATTCTCTAATACCTATTTTGGAAAGGCAGATCTTACTTCTGGGGTTGTGTTGCTCAACAGAGACTTTTAAAACATGTCAAGGAGAAAAGTCCAAACAGCTCACCTCGTTTGGGCTTTCAGTAAACTATCTTCTAGACTATCTTGCGCATCATCCTTACACATGAGATAGTGACTTTGTGACTTGCCTACAAATAGTGAAATCTGTTATGAAACCCAACACTAGTGCTGAAGAGTTTCTGGTTACTAGTCCACATACAAATTCAGTAGCGTTTTAAACCCTGCCACAGCACTAGCTTCAGCTCTTTGCTAGAAGAGCATGAAAGACTATGTTGAAGAACGCACTCTACCTTTAAAAAGAAACTACAAATCCTCTCAATCCTCAAGCCCATTACTTTTAACTTACATGGCAAGTTTAATAGTTAGTTCCACATCATAGAGAAAAGCTATTGATGCCATTCCCTCTTGTGTCATTTTCAGCTAATTTTCAGATGGATTGCTCACCTGTACATACCAACAGAACAAAACCTCATTCAGTACTTAACACAAAACAGTACATTTTTTAACAGTAGATGCTGTCTAAATAACAAAATCAGTGATTTTTTTGCTGGAAAAACACTGTGCATTCAGTAGACAGAACCAAGTAGCAGCTTTGGGGTATTACATGTACCTCACATGAAAGACCTCACTGAACAAGTTGCTTCTACTACATGATAAAATTGATGCATCCACAGTTTATCATCACATTTACTACAAATTACAGTGTTCAAGTGCATGTCCAGGTACACCATGATCCCTTGAACATCAGAAAATAATGTCCAGTTTTAGATATGCAAGATCACAAATTGCTATCTGTAGTGGCAGCAAGCTTTTGGATATGGGGGCCCAGTCAGGTCTACAAAGGAACTTGGTAGAGCTTGGTTGTAAGACTTGGGAGCTATCCACAAACTTCAGATTTACTTCTCAGAAGGAAAACAATGAGGGAGAAGAGAAATTGCAACTGAAGGATTTGGGGCAGTGTAGCATTGAGGGTTTTATTTCTTCCATTTGACTATAAAAAAACATCATGCAGAATGAGAAAATAACTGACAAAAACACATTCCACACGTGGACCTTGTCAACAAGTGGCCTTTAACACTGCATATGTATGAGGTCTTTGACCTTAACCAACTATAAAAATGTGCTGCTTCAACACACAGGAAAAAAAACTAGAGAAAAAGACACAATTTTTAAAGTACTCTTTATCTCCATCTGCTGCTCAGCTAAATATTTCAGAGAGAAAGAAGAATTCCAGGAAAGATTAGTAGGAAGCAGTCATCATAAGTTTAGACATTTACAATCCTTAATTCACCCCATTCTTTTGTACACTGTTTAAGCAATGCAGCATACAGATTATCATTTGCTAGGTTATGCTGCTTATTCAGTCCTCACTCATAACCATCTCTACACATGGGAATGAGTAGTATTAAAACATGTACTAAAAAATACACCAAACCTGGTAAAGCCTCAGAGGCAACAGAAGAAATCTATACCTAGTTCCCTGCAGTCTGCTACCTATACCAATTCCATGCAAGCGTAACTTGATATTCACTTATCAAGTTGCTGGTAACAGGTCAAATAAAACTAACACAACAAAAACACACACCCCAAACACATTTGACTGATTTTCTGTGAGGCTACTGTTTTAAAACTCTGTTGATTTATAGTGCCTAGTAACAGACTTTTAAAACACTACTGTGACACCAGTAAGTTTCTACCTGCTGTATTGTACTTGCATTGTAACACATTCCCACAGCCTACTAAGATATGCACTTAAAATGCCAAATCATAAAATTGGAAAAAATGGTTACTTTGAAAAATTTGGTTAAAATTAGAAAGAGTGGAAAAGATTACATTTTCAGCTGTGTTTCCAAAAGTTACCTGGTTCCCTTGCATTAAAATGTATATTTGCATATTTGTATATAATAATTCTAATAAATTAAAATCCATATTAAAATTGACACGTTGCAACCAGAATGCTTATTTGCAGTTTATATATCAAGAAACAGAACATGCAAGTTAAGTGAACTGTTGATAGATGTTCAAATGTTTTAGTTTTACAAATTATGAACATTTCTTCGTAGATAATTTGTTCAAACTGGTGATGGGCAACGGTATTTTTCAGCTAGCAACTACATAATATATGTAGTAAGGAAACAATGAGAATATTTGATCAAAAGTATTGTTACTTGCTGAACTAGTACAAAAGTATTTCATGTCCCATTGTCAACACGAACACAGTCACCTCCACTTAAGATGTGCATTCAGTTCATGTACTAAGTGATTTCATAAATTAATTACTATATTGGAGACTATTTACCTAAGGGAATTTACAGGAACAATTATTAGACAACACTTTTGAAAATAACTGAAGCCATTAAATCTCACTGCCACAGTTAGGACTGTTTCTGCACATCACAGCAACTCCAGCTGATGCTATCAAATTGCTGAACTGCAAAATACTTCAATCAGCTGTGCTAAATCTCCTATAAGCTGCATGAGGGATGCCACACAAGGAACAGAAAAGCTACCAAAAGTTCAGTCACAGGGCAGGTAGATTAGACAATTTTCTAAAAAATTTTTAAGAAAGCAAGGATGAACTAGGCATGCCTATGCCCAAATACAGGAAAAGTTAAGTTACTACTATAACTACATTTCCAGATATTATGTTCCGTTACTGATCTTTTCCTAGTCAAACAATAGAAAGTCTGGTCAGGGGAAGAAAAACAATCTCAAAGTCTTAGCCCAGGTAATACCTTCCAAAAGGTAGGTATGAAGTTTAACCGCCAACAAAGTGAATGACAGAGTTCCCTTTGACTTGAGACGAGGATCAGGATATTCTGGGTAAATATGGGGGTTTTTTTCAATTGTTTAGCACAAAGAGTCCTAATCTAGTGTTAAACTAGGGCAAATCTAGTATTGTTGGAAGAAAGAAATAGGCTTTTCCTAAAGCAATTGAATTTATTAAGAAAGGTTAATCGTTTTAAAGCAGTTCAGAAGAAAATTAAACTTGTGAACCAGGTAGATAAAGACATTCCTAAAGCAAGAAGAGAACTACGTTTTACCCTAAACATATTCAAGGAAAAGCCAAAGTGAAGCAGCATCCATAGGTATTCAAATTTTGGATTAGCACTCTATAATAAGATTAATTCAGATCCAAGAGGCAAACTTCTGCGTTTTTCGTATGACAAATTGACGGCTCTGCCTTACCACATGCCAAGTACTGTAAAATGTTGACATCAAAGCAACTTCAGGTCACTTCGTTTTCAGAAAAAGGCCTACATTGTAGAGTCTTACACTGCCCATGTTTAAAAGTGCCTTTTACGTGACATTCATCTACACAACGATCAAAGTTAAGTGCAATAGATAGGTAGATCCTTGCCTAGCTTTAGCCAGACAGTCACAAGCAATGGAAATGAAGGTACTGAGGACTAAAAACCCCAGAAGCCTGTTAACTAACTCACATCAACTCAACATTCATGCTATAATGTAAACCATACTATAATGATCCCTTTCCTCTGCTGAGAGCCCTGAGAGATAACAACCAAGAGCATGCTGAATGGGGCCTGACAACCCTAACTATCTTACTAAAATACTTATTTTGGCTAGTTCCCAGTATCAAGAAGCATCTGTGACCAACTTTTTAAATTTTATGATGGAGCAGCTAATCCTAGCAACTATTTCCATGCATATGAATACCAAGAAAATCACCATAGTCAGCATGGATTCACCAAGGGCAAGAAATGCTTGACCAACTTGACAAACTCCTACAATGAAGTGACAGGCCTCATTGACAAGGGGAGAGCATAAGATATTATTATCTACCTGGACTTCAGCAAGGCTTTTGGTACTGCCTCCCATAAAAACCCTAATAAACAAGCTGTCAATGTACAGGCCTGGATGATCAGACAGTGCGGTGACTGAAAACTGGCTGAGCAGCCAGGCCCAAAGGGTGATCAGTGGTGCAGTGTAGTTAAGGCCATTAACTGGTGGTATACCCCAGCAGTCAGTGGGTCCAGTCCTTTTAAGATCTTCATTAGCAATCGGAATAATGGGGAAGAGAGTACCCTCATCAAGTTTGCTGATGACATGAAGCTGCAAAAATTGACTGATACTCCAGGGTATTTCTGCCATTCACAGAAGAGGACCTGAGGTCCTTGTGGACAAGTTGAACATAAGCCAGCAATGTGCCCTTGCATGAAAGGCAGTATATGGCAGCCTGAACTGCATGAGGCAAAACATAGCCAGCAGGTCAAGGGAGTTCATACCACCCTTTTACTCTGTACTGGTGAG
Organism: Falco biarmicus; assembly: GCF_023638135.1. Taxonomy (NCBI): domain Eukaryota; kingdom Metazoa; phylum Chordata; class Aves; order Falconiformes; family Falconidae; genus Falco; species Falco biarmicus. The sequence continues at coordinate 79,692,492 of NC_079288.1, read as the reverse complement.
GCCACACCTGCATTACAGCATCCAGTTCTGGGCTCCCCAGTATGAGACACACATGGACAGAATGCATAAAGTCCAGCAAAGGGCCAGTCAAAGATGAATCGACTGGAGCATCTCTCCTACAAGACAAGTCTGAGAGAGTGGGTACTGTTCAGCCTGAAGAAGAAAACGCGTAGGGGGATATTATTAATGTATATACCTACCTGAAGGAAGGGGGCATAGAGAACAGACCCAGGATCCTTCCAGTTGTGCCCAGCGACGGGACCATAGGCAAAGGGCACAAACTGAAACACAGGAGGGTCCCTCTAAACCATCAGGAAACACCTTTTTCCTCTAAGCGCAACAAAGCACTGGCACAGGTTGCCTAGAGAGGTTGAGGAGTCTGTCCTTGAAGATACTCAAAAGTCACCTGGACATGGACCTCAGCAACTGGCTCTAGACAACTCTAAGCACGGGGTTTGGTCCGGATGACCTCCAGAGGTCTCTCCCTCCCAAGCTCAGCCATTTTGTGTTTCTGTAGTTCAGGTGAGAAACAACAGAGACAGAAAACAAAGATAATCCTTTCTCAAACTTGCCCTTCAGACAGGACAAAACTACCAACAACATCATACCTACTTAAGCCTGCAAAATTAAATGCCAAAATATATTTTGAGTATTACGTTTAAAATGCAACATTCCAATTCTGGGAAGTTATTTGCTTCCAATCATTCAACTAAACCAACAAGTTACCTTAAAATAGATGCAATATTTTCCAGTCCTTAAACAAAAAATAAGCCGTAAGTGTGAATTTTCTGAGACAGTAATTGGATTTTACCTTGAGGCAGCTGCTACCGTTAGCAGCATTCTGGCACCAACAAAAATTGCATTTACAAAAGCTGTATGAAAGCACTCAAACAAACCAAGTTGTGGCAAATCCTACTAAAAAGCTCTTCAACAAATTTTTTCTTTTTACTCTTGGAAGCCATAATACCTTTAAACAAAGATTCAGGGCAACTGATGCTGTTCTCATGAGATAAAAGGACAAAGTCGGAAGCAAAACAGACTAAAATAATATCAGAATTGTGAACATCCTCTAGTGTCTTTCAGACTTATTTGTGCGAGGTTTTTTCCTCCTTACTGAAGAACACGACTTGAGGAAAGGTCAGAAACTGGAGGAATCCTATAGAGCATGTACAAACTCTTAACTGATTGCTATGATTCATTTCCATTCTCCAACATCTCTAAAATTCTAAACTAAAAAACTACGTGCAAAACCCAGAAGTACCTCTTATGGAGAAAACAATATTACTTCAAATGTTGAGAGTAGACTCCTCAGCTCACTTCAGGAATTCCAAGGCAAGTATTCACAGAAGCCAAACTTGCAGCAATGTGACTTGCCCTGCTTAGAAGTCAACAGAGAGAAGAGGAGAGAAGAGCTCTTTTAGGTGGCAAGTCACACAAAAAAACCCAACTACAGATGCTACAGACTGTCTCCCACAGAAGTGTCTTTCACTTCCTTGATGTGAGAAGCAAACTAGCTTCACTAGGCTAAAGTTAGCTTTTGAATAGCTTTGCAATACTTCTTCCTTTAGGAAAAGGAGGCAGTATACCTCCCTCTGCAACTCTCGCAAAGCCTACATAATTGCAAATTCTCTCAGACTCCTTTTGCAAAAGGAAAAGAGAAGTCGTCAACAGTTTTGTTCTGAAGCTTCATGGCTTCAAAAAATAATGCTGTTGAAGGTATGTGTGGCCGCAGCACACAACATCGAACAGGAGACTGGCAGACGCAGCAGCAAGCCTGCCCCAGGCTCTCCTCACATGCAAACATCTCTAAAAGAACTACCTACAAAAAGGCTTGTATTTCTTCATCAACTTCTGCATACCTTCTGGAAACCTCTACTACAGTAATGCATAAGAATACCCCACACCATGCACTTACACAGAAAGCTGGCAACAAGACTTAGAATGAAACAATCAACATTTTTGCAAGGTATATGGTCCAATAATGAAGTATCAGTCACTGAAAACAAGAAGTTCTGTCAAAACCCATCCTTCCTCAATAAAGGACCTGAAAAAACCTAGCCTTTTTTTTTCTGACATTTTTGAAAAGAAAATATATTAATTTTACTGCTCATTCAGTAACTTTGGTTACTTTTTCTCTATTTAGGGTATATCTCAGATGTTTGTTCATCTACCGCTTTTGGCCTGAGGCAATCACATTCAGTATGAAGAAAGCAAGGGGTTTAATTGTACTTTACATTAAGTTCATGAACCCACAGGAGGCTTGGAAACTCTACTTTTGAAACATTTATTCTCCCAATATTCCAACAGAAGAGTACTAATAAGTTACCACTAACAAGAAACTTACAAGTCCTGTAATCCATTTCTGGTACTGAAATACACGCATATCTATCAAAGAAATGGTCAAAACCTAACCTAAATATTAATTCTATCAGTAGCACCAAACAAAATTTGTTAGAATAGTTAGGGAATGAGCCAAAGACCATCTCATCGAAGAGCAGAGAACACTAGAAGGACCAAGAACAGAAGTAAAAACAACATTTTGCTGAGTTGAGGAAGTGAGAAGGATTCAGAGAAGCTTAGAAAGATACGAGGAGGGAGACACACATTAAAAAAAAAAAAATCTGTAAGTTTGGGAAGGACAGTAAGTTAATTAACTACTGACATTTTCTTCCACTAAGGACAAAAGACAGTCCAATTCTCTTCTTCTAACATAAGTCTGCTCTAGTAAAGACAGACCTCTTGACCTCACTAAAACTCTTCACTGACCCATGTGACATTTTTATCAACAAACTGAAGAAACACAATCTAGATTAAGTTGCCCTGAGATGAAGACTAACTACTCATGTAACTTTAAAGTATATACTATTTGGTGTTAAAATCTGAACATGCTTCAAGTGCTGTCATGGGCACAGTTCTAGACAACTTGAAGGAGCTGTGGACACCAGGTGCCAACCAAAGCCACTTTCCCACTCCCCTCCTCTAACTGGACAGAGGAAAGAAAATATAACAGAAGGCTCCAGGGTCAAGACAAGGGCAGGCAGAGATCACTCATCAATTACCATCACAGGCAGAACAGCTTCCACGAACCTCTCCAACTTGAGTCCTTCCCATGGGCTGCAGTTTTTCCACAAACTGCTCCAGCATGGGTCCCCTGCAGGGTCCCCAGCCCCTGCCTGGGCTCCTCTCCCCACGGGGCCACAGGCCCTGCCAGGAGCTGCTCCAGCACAGGCTGCTGATGGGGTCACAGCCTCCTTGGGGCACCCCCCTGCTCTCGTATGGGGTCTTCCATGGGTAGCAGGTGGGGATCTGCTCCCTTGTGGGCTCCATGGGCTGCAGGGGCACAGCCAGCCTCACCATGGTCTTCACCATGCTCTGCCAGGGGAATCTCTGCTCGAACACCTGGAGCACCTCCTCCCCCTCCTTCACATATTCTCACTCCTCTCTTCTGCAGTAATTTCTGTTGTGCAGCAACTTTTTTCCCCTTCTAAAACGTGTTATCCCAGAGGCACTACCACCGTTGCTATTAGGCTGAGCCTTGGCCAGAGGCAGGTCCATCCTGAAGCTGGCTGGTATTGGCTCCATTTGACCCAGGGGAAGCTTCCAGCAGCTTCTCACAGAAGCCACCCCTGTAGTATGCCCCACTAGCAAAACCTGGCCATGCAAACCCAATACTTACATTAATTTCATCAAGGCACAAAAAATGGTTCGGAAAGCAGGGAAAGAATTTACATTTGAATCAACTGACTCAATTTCACTGATGAACTTTAAGGACTTGCTGTTGCCAAATACGAGTAATCCATTTCTCTGAATCCTCCTCCCCCATTCCTGCATACCTGGCTGGCTACCATTTAGTTCTTGAATGACTAGAACTCATCTGGCTTTTCATTGTCAACTTGATTTTATCAGCAAATCGGGGGGGGGGGGGAAGATTTCCAAGGGGCAGGAAGAAAAGTAGAAAAGGGGTCAGTTCAGTTCTTACAAATCCCCAAACCATTTTCTTCTAGGCTTTGTGAGTCAGCTCAGCAAGGGCTCCAACAAATGCCACAGCCAAAGCTGGGGAAGAAGTGGGAACAAGGCAGAGAGTGAGCAATGGTCGAAGGACAATGTCAGATTGGGTCAACTGCATCATCACATTAAATTCAGTCTTTACAGACACGATCCAAAGAAAAAGAATAGGATGATACTCTACAAAATTACAAAATAATACTTATAAAGGCCAGGTTCTAACAAATGACAAATACAAAGAAGGATCAGCTAGTTCCAAAGTATCAACTGAAAGTAAGTCATTGTCATAACACCAATAAAAACACGATCACATGTAAGCTACCACAGATGTCCATTCTAGTTCATGCCACACTCTTGCCTTCTTAGTTGAAGTCCTGCCTATCTAGAGTCACAGAGATCTACATCTCAAACTAGAGAAGGAGCAGAAAAGAAACAAGAATCAGAAGTTTCAAAAGACCCAACCTATAGAAGTATTTTTAAGAAGAACTCATTTAGGGCAGAGAGGGCAGGGGGGAAAACCCAAAATAAAACACAAACACTGCTGTTCTGGTATGGAATAAGTCTGGAAATAAATTACTTTTCTATGTCTCTTCGAGATAAAGAAAGAAAGAAACTACATTAATTTGCAGAAGGAAGTAATTAGCATTGACAGTTGGAAGGGAGCCAATTACAAAGGAAGAGCAATAGACCATCCAAAGAAACAGTGAAAATTATTTTTGCCCTATCTGAAGAAAAGGTCAGCATCAGCCCTTGCACCAAAGGGGGCCAACAGCATCCTAGGCTGCGGTACGTAGAGCATTGCCAGTAGGTCAAGGGAGGTGATCCGTCCTTACCACTCAGCACTAGTGAGACATATAGAGTGCTGGGTCCAGTTCTGGACTTCTCAGTAAAAGACAAACATGAACATAGCAGAGAGTCTGTCAAAGGGCCACAAAGACAATTCAGGCCTTGCAACATCGGTCATACTTGGACAGACAGAGCTGAAACAGTTCAGCCTGCAGAAGAGAAGGCTCAGAGTGGATCTTATCAATGTGCATAAATATCTGATGGGAGAATGGAAAGACAACTGAGATGGCCATGTCTTCGTGATATCCAGTGAGAGCAGAGGTGGTAGATACAAACCGAAATACAGGAAATTCCACCTGAATATCAGGAAACACTTTTTTACTGGCACTAGCACAGGCTTTCCAGAAAGGTTGTTGAATCTCCATCCTCAGAGACATTCAAAATGTGACTAAACATGGTCTTGAGAAACATAAGGGTGTGGACTAGGTAGTCTCCACAGCTCCCTTCCAACCTCATCCTTAAAGCAATTCTGTTATTTTTGCACAGCTGCAAATCCATCTATAACAGGCAGAAAGCTATGATGTAACATCACCACCCAAGGCCAGGCAATTCTACACAGACACAGCAGAGAAAACTCCCATATCCTTCATTAGTTGTCATCAGTTATCATTACAATATTCTGAACAAATCCTTTAAAGACACTGAAGAAACACAAAGAAGGCTTGACATTACCGGGTATATATACAGTGTCATTGATTTTATAAGACATTACAGAAAAAAATTAAATTGCTGTTGTACATTAAGGACAGCATTCACCTATAAAAATAAGTCACAAGTTGTTCATGGCTCAATTGTACAGCCTTGAATGCCTTAGAATACCCTATTCTGCAACCTAAACTAACGTGGCCCATCAATTAAGGAAGGTCAGCCTGTCCAACAGCAGATTAGAAGAAACACAGATGTTTGCAAAAAGTCCACACATTGGTAATAGACTTGGTCACACCCTTTCCCAACCTGACCTGAACCAATGTCCCAGCGTGACACCAGTGATAAGTCTGCTGCTGAACCAGGTGTCCTCAAATGACTCATAGGTTACCAAATCCTGGAAACTTGTGATCATAAGGCACTTAACTGTCAGTTCAAAAGGGGAATACTTCTTAAGCTTTCCTCCCCAGTTTATTAAATAGCATCATAATGTGCTTATCATACAGAACTAATTGTCACACAATTCCCATTGGATGTGCTGTTCTGTACTTTTTGGCTTGAACTTCAGTGAACCTACAGCAACTGCTGAGAGTTTTCTTTTCACGAGAGGTACAGTAGGATAATAGACACAAAAGGTCTACAACATGCTAATTAATTATTTTCCCCAAGGATCTACCATTGTACTTTGACAGGCCTGCAGAGCAGTATAAAGCACCTGGATACTTAATTTTCCTTTTTGGACATTTCTACCATTAATCTCTCACCAGAAATGTACAAAGCTCATTTAAATATTATTACAAGGCTGCAGAGGGTGCTTCAACACGGCTTATTGACAGTTTCTATTCAATCCCCAAATTCCTCAGCAAATCCCTCATTGATTTTTCAGAAGTAATTAGAATTTGGAAATAATTTTGGAGGCAGGTTAAGAATAGACTTCCCCTAACACCTTGTTTTATGCAGAGAGAAAGGTGATATGAAGTGCAAAAAATTATCTTCCCCACCAACAGAAGGTGGTCTGAGTGGTGATAACATCTAGGAAAGCAACACTTCTCCATAACGTTGCCTTTTTTTAGCACCTAAGATAAAAAATACCTAATTGCTCCACTCTAATGGACTGGGAAGTGGGGAAAGTGGGCATACAGGTATGGAAACACATGGAGTAATGTCATCATCCATGTTGCTTCAGCAAATAGCTTCTCTAGAAGAAACTTCTGCTGCTTTAAGAGCAGCTCCTCAAAAATACCAAAGCTTTTAGCTCTTTTTGCAACCACTCAACACCACTATAAAGCACTCTCAGTGCAGAATGCAGTGACTTGTGCAGAATGATTTACATTGGAGGAGGGAAGGGCAGAAGGAATACACAAAATGCAAGTATGCCAGATCTTACTTTTGTATTTAGCAGTGCAAAAGTTGCTTTCAAGTAAGCAAAGTGCAGATAAGAAAAGCCCTTCTTTCAACTAAAATTCAGGTTAACAGAAATCTGTACTTCTCCCCTTTCTTACAGGTTTTTCTATCTCATTCCCATAAGCACACAGTGAGAAACATTAAGTTATCTGACAATGCTGCCATTTAAACATTAATTCTGAGTCAGTTAATGAAAATTAGAGGAAAGGCTTTTAAAGGCTTTGAGATTATTTTTTTAAAAAGTTGAAATAGTGTAATTAGCTGATCCTTCACTTCACTGGCTTCAAGCCCCAAATTAGCTACTTCTGTGTTTGACAATTCATATATTGAACCTGAAACAGAACAGATATGCCAAACACACAATAGAGCATTAACCAGACATCTTGACAATTCTTTTTTGAAAGAACAACTAGCTCAAAGCATCGAGTAGTTCAAGAATAAAACCCCTGCCCTTCACATAACTCACTATGTTGCTTCACTACTTCTGCAGTTTTGCTTCCAGCAAATACTATCTGTGCCTTTGCCACCATGATTACTTGCATTAACATTTCATACAAGGTTTGCACCTTATTCTCATCTAAAAATAACTTTGGTTAAGTCTGTTTTACAGTAAAGAACTGAATCAGAAGTCCAACTCTTAGTCCCATGTGACCTCACCTGCATTTCCGACTGTTCCCTGCATTACAGGAAATAATGTATTTCATACAAAGAAAGCAACAAAATAGCTGTAATTTGCATTAGGGTTTAACTTTACCAGTATTTATATTATGAATACAACATAAAAGACAAGCACTAAAGACACTGAAGATACCTTGTACCAACTATGGGGTTGCAATATAAAGACCATGCTGCCACCGAAAGAGGCATTTGTGCTGTCCCTCTCCCCTATTAAGCTGACAACTAACTGCAACATTATTTAAACGAAGCAAATTAGTTCCACCTGTGTTGGAAAGCTGATCCAATGCAAGACACAGCCACACTATTTCCAGTACTAGCAGCAAGGGGTTAAGACAGAAGCACACTGCCGTAAGTTGAAGCACCAGCAGGGCACTAGCACTACTTCTGCACTTTTCTCGTAGTCTCTTGGTTGACTTAAAATTCACAAGGGGAGTGCACAAAGATCCTTGATAGGAAACAAATTGTGAAAACATATCCCTTTGCTCTGAAAGGATCACTACTGCACTAATACATCTGACCATACTTTACGGAATATTTAGGTTATTATAACAGAAAAGTAGTCTAATAAGCAGTAAAAGAAGTCATGAACAGCACATAGTAAGAGTCAAGTAACGAGGGTTGTGATATTGAGTAACTATAAAATAGACTCGTATTCTACCAGTAGAGTTTGCAGCAAACAAGTTCAAAGATTAAGTTTAGTCATTACTGATAAAACTTTTACCCAACACTGTAAAAGCTATATACATTACAGATGCCAGCATTTAAGAGACTCTTCTAATTTCTGTTTTACTATGCAGCATTTATAACATCAACTTTATTTCACACAATTCAAAAGGTAGCATCCACAAGCCAAATAACCCACCTCAATGAAATGGATTGTCTGTACTTTGCACTTAGGACCTGCGAACAGTTACTGACTTAGAAGACACACCCCACCCTTCAAATTACAGAAGCATTTCTGTAGGACAAAGCCTTTTTTCCGCCCTCAGTATCTCTGCATGTCAACATACACCAGTGATTTCACCACAAGGGGGAGAGGAGACAGACGATAAAACTGACTGAAGGCATGGTTAGTGAGGCATTGGTTTAAACACGACTAATTAACAGTTGAAAATCACCATTACCTATCTCCCATATGTTCTCATTTGTAAGTAAGAGTTGGACACTGAATCTTCACATATGGCAACAGTAAATATCACTCCAGTCTTCGAATAGCAAAGTACCTAAAATGTGGTCCACTGCTTCAGCTGTATAATCTTACTGCAGGGTAAAACCTAAAAGGAAACTCATCTCATATAAAGTAGCGGACAAGGAGAAGTAGCAACTGAGGAATAAAATAGTTAAAAAACGCCTAAAATTAAGCTTTTCCGGGGAGTCTGGCTACTGACTTACATTTAAGGCCACTGAATAACCTCATCTCACCTTCATGCCTCAGTCCCCCATCTGAAACCTAGGAAGAATGACTATTTGTATTGAAAGATGCACAGATGATACACAAGTTTTGGTACATACACACAACACATTGGAACACATAGATATATAAGGACAGAGAGAGAGAGAATGAGAGAATAAAGAGCTGAAACCAACCTCACAGCATTTCATTGCTTGATGTGACTGATAACAAATTACTCTGGACTAAGCAAAAACTGTGCTTAGCTGTCTTATATTACAATTAATAGGTGACAACCTTTCTCCTGGAAACATTAACTATTCAGAAGCACTCATGAAGTATTGTTTGAGTTTTACACAGTTGCTTTTTTCAAAAACCATGAATTAGTATCTTTCAGAACCAGCCAGGCACCTTCAATTCACTACATCTACTTGCTTACATCAGAAGAGCAGATTATATATATATATATATGTACATATAGACCAAGATACACATATTACGTAAGTTAACAGATCATTTCTAATGTAGACTAAAAATTTTTTTTTATATATACTGAAAAGCATGTCATGGTTTTTTAAAGATGCATTCATTTTTTAAAAAGTTTAATGCCAGTTCTTTAAAATTCCGAAGTGTAACATCAACTTAATGGTTTCTTGTTATGAACTATACACAGCACTGTCTACTATGAAAATGCTAAATACTAGCTTTCAAAGTTCAATAAGAAAAGAAGAAATTCACTGAAAAATAGATACAACCTAAGGCTAAGTCTTTCTTAAAGAAACTAACTGTCAAAGGAAATACTTCAGCCAATTAATTTTTCTGTCCGGTTATTTTTAAGGTACTTTTTCTCAACTAACATGTCAAGGGAATATATACTCTGAAATTAAGACAAATGCCCAATAAGAAGCCTTGCTTCCTTCCCTCTTCGAGTGAGAGAAGCAGTGAGAAAAAAGCCTACTGCCTTGCTAGTTCAGTACCTCCCTTACTACTGTCACCACTACTATCAGGTATAAGTCTTGTCAGGTAGCCTGACTGAAATCATGAGGACAAAAAAATTTGTCTGCAATTAATTACACCCCCTCCAAAAAAAAAAATCTAAAGGAAGTAATGCTTTTCTCACATAAGCAGAAACCATTGCAAACACTGAACAAAACTTCTGGATGCAGAGGTATCGTATAGCCTCATCAAAAAAAAAACACAGCTACCCCCAACAACAACAATAAAAACCCCACAAAAAAAACTGGTGTTACTGAAATTGAAGACACTTGCTCTGGATAAATTTTATCTTCTTCAAATATACTCAAATGCTTAGTCAAAACAATTACCTAAAAAAATATCATAATATAGTAAAACTACAAACTTCCATACACTTTACTAAACACCTCCAAAATACCCCCATGTTACCTGAAAACCAGATTCTCCAACTTGAACACATCAGTTCTGACAAAAATGTTCAATAATCACTTCAATATAAATAAAATACTAGCCAAATTAACAACTACAGCAGTGAACAATAGGCACTTTTTAACATAAGGCACAAAATAACCTGCCCTTTTCCAATTGTTTGCTACTGATCATGACGTAACATTATGCTCCATTTAAACAGCAATTTTAAGATAGCTATGAAGTGCACAGGAGGATCATTCCTTGAAAGAACGCAATGCTACCTATAGTCTTCAAAACAGATCCCAGATCTGGCCAAACTCACCACAAGAAGTATACATATCAAAAAGACTTACAGTAAAAGCAGTACAAAACTGTCTCATATCCCTTTAAAACCACCCAATGGAACCTATGCATACGCTTGCAAGAATGCAACACATTTCATCCATAGCACTACACGTCCCTACAGGATTTACACTCATGCAACCACACAACCACCATGTTCAAGGAGGAACATGCACTAGTCCTCACCAAGGGACACAGAAAAATCTAGTTGTCATTTCCACTTCATCTCTTAAACCTCACTGAAGACCTACAAGATTCCTTAAAATACAAAGCAAAATATATCATGGGTTCAAGATTAAATTTGTTTGACAGCAGTTTACATTTTTTCCTACTCCTTACATCATATTAACTCTTCCTTATTCTACAAGGGCTTCCATGCATCATGCACCATAAAATGACATCATTTCAATTGCATCATGATATTTTTGAAAGGCTGTTTACTAGATCAGGTATACTGGTCCAGCTTTATAAAAAAACATGAATTAATGTGTTCGGCAGTGCAGGCACTCCATATAAATGAATCTTGAAAATAAAGTAAAAGCAGATAGTGCTTTGAGAAAATTTGGAGGGTTTTGTAGAAAGCATGCTGATATGTTCTCATTTGCGTGGTAAGAGCACACAAATTCCAGCAACTGAACTAAGACAGCAAGGTGAAATTGCTGCCAGGAAATTGGCGCTTACAGAAGGATAATTAGAGAAAAAGGCACTAAGACAGCCCCATACCATTCCTAATAAAGACTCCCAGACAAACATCCAAAAGCCACTTACAGACAAACATGCAAGACCCCTTTCATGCTCAGCTCCTTTCATGGCAGTAAAGAACAACCTGAATAAACTGGGTTTTTGAACATCTTATGAACCTCAGAATGTCAGGATGTTTCCTACATTAAAAGGTTTACAAAGGAAGGTGAGAATTAGAAGAATGCATTGCTGAAATGCAGAACACCCTGAGCATCCAGTTAGTTTAGCTTCAACCACCTATAATTTTCAGAGATCAAAGTGCCAGTCAATGGCAGGAATTAACACATTCCAGCATAAACATCACCCTGATTTAAATTAACTTGTGTCCCATATGAAAATAAAGAGCAGGCATTTTGAAATACTAGGAGAGTAATCCTCCCTTTTTCCTTCCTCAAACTATTTTTCTTAGATTTTTAGGCCAAGCATTTTTTTCCACCCTATCCTCTTCACCTGTGTCCCCTTTAATGTCCTTTACCCCATTTGCTTTCCTTTCATTCATTCACCCAGCATGGTGTACGTGGAACTGACATGATGCTCACTCTTGCATTATTCATTTTGAACAGCTATCAAGTATGAATAAAGGCCCTGCAAGAGAAAAGAAAAATGAGCTTATGGCCCACAAAGACAGAGCAAAGTAGAGGCTGCCCCTGCATGAAGCTCTCAGAGGTCAACTGTCCTTGCTGTAGATTGTTATACGCTTCCGTAGCCTCACTGCAGAAACCCATTTCCTTTCATAACTCAGTTCCTGTTGATCAGCTTTTTAGGCATCTTATTCCTAAACAGGATCCAAAGCAATAATACTACTGGGAGGAGAGTGGCAAATACAGAGGAACCTAAGTAAGAGCCACCATCAATGTGATCAGAAAGATCAAGAAGAATCACCAGGCTACAGGCCCGAGAAAATAATGCAAAGTCATCACTGATTACTGGGGAGACAAGAAGGAAAATTTGTACACTCCGCAGAGTAGAACAGAAACACACAAACAGGATGTAATCAGTCTGACCCACGTCATCAAAATAAACAAGAGCAAGACTACCTGGTTATAGCAGCAAGGTATGAAGATACAGACTTCCTGTCTCAGTAAGTTGTCCAAACATTCTATTGCCCAAAAAAATTCACTCCTTCCTATACCCTAAATCTAGACCTCTATAAAATGCATTACAACTTTTGTCACTCTGTTTTCAAACAGCCAGAAGCTGACACTGCCTCAAAGGAAAAACCATATTCTATTACAGTGAGCTTTCCACCAGGCATAGGTTAAATGCTTTGCTTTAGCTGACTTAGGGATAGCTTGTGTTTACAGGATTCAACAGCTTCAGCGAGCATGGAACGCAGCAGTTTGCCTCCTGAATGCAAGCAGGGATCAAATGGCCATTATACCATCTATCCCCAGCATGTAATTTTAGATGAAGAGTTGGAATATTTCATACTTTTAAGATGAAAACAAAGACTCAGCTGAGAACAGGCAAGACAGACTCCAATTTAGCAGCATCCTCCAGTAAAACAACCAGGCTGAAAAAACTTGCTTTTTCACATGCACTGCAAAGGTTGGTCAGTCTTCAAACATGAACCAAACATACTCAGCCTTCAATGAATTTTTTTTTAACATCATTATTTAAAATAGTTTTACTGAATTAATCTAAATGAATTTGCTAACACAACTACCAGGAAAGTAGATCATCCTAACTATTAAAGCAGTTAAACAAAGCATGTCAAAAGTATCTGCACTGTTTTTCAGTTAGTTCGGTATGAAAGTATTCTTCTCTGGTCCAATGCTAATGGTATTTTTGGCAGGTTTGTTTTTATTTTGTCATTTGTCTACAATAACCTAGGAAGAATACACTGCGATCATTAAAAAGCAATGTTTCCTAGATTCTGTTAAGTGCCACCATGTGGAGGGAGGAAAGGAACAGAAGAATCTAAACATCCAAATTAAGTTTCCAAGAGAGAGCAGAAAAGAAGTCTGCAGGTTAAGAGACACATTAGGTCACACCAATGACTGCTTGAATAAGTTTATAAAGAAAATGCTCACCTCACCAGAATGAAATTCACCTTTAAGCACTGGGAAGCCAATAGTTATTATGGAGACCAGAAGTATAAATTAATTGAAAAATTATTATACATTAAGGAAAAATGTTCATGAGGTACCAAATTATAAGGGTACAATCTGCAGCTCAGCAAACTCTTATGCTGCAGACTATCCTAAGTTTAAAAAAAAAAAAAAGCCCAGGGTAAATATCAGTTTCTATTCATCTCATCTTTTTGTCCCCTAGGTATCTGTTAGAGGAAACTGGGATAGAGATAACCACCAGACATCACACCAGTCTAGATGGACCTTTGATCTGATATACTATGGCTATGCTCACAGTATTCCACATCAAAAATAATTCTGCAAGGTGTATGTATTTCTCTTATATCAAAGTAATTAAGAACAGCCAAGCAATTTTCTTAATAGACAATGGCAATAGTTACTTCCCTTTTTCAGATTCAGGTAATATCAAGGCTAAAACAATATAAGTGCAGGTAAATATCTTCCATCAGCCGCAGAGCTAGAACAAAACAGCAAAGAATTACAGTTTCCACACTTGTGTTCAAACCACTAGATGGTGCTTCTAAAATGAAGCAATACAATATGCAAAACTCTAAAACTGAGTTATGTAGGATGATTTACACGTTGCCCTCCTCTGGACTGTTATCAGTAACACTGATTAATGTGGTTCAGTAGCTGCAGCCTCTGATCAGACAGCAGCAACAAGAATAATTAAGCAGTAATTGAGATCTCACAGAGCTGATGAGGAAAACAGTGAAGATTTAAAAAAACCACCACCACAGTAACTGGTGTTTCCCCCAATAATAGGAACTCCTCATTCTGTCTTTGGAAGTCGTTCGACGTTAATATAAATACTACATTAAATAAGTTTTGTTCACAAACTGCTATGCCCAAAAGCTTTGATCACTGTATGGCACCAGTAAAAAAAAAGCTTTATGCTGCAAATAGCATTTACCTCTATGACTCTTCAGTTTAATTTCTTCTAAGACATTTTTCCCCAGACTGAACTCACTGTAGTTCTGTGAAAAGCAAACCCTTCACTTTTAATACTTGGAAAGCAGGGGGGGGAGATGTTTACTGCTTTGTCCCTTTCACTTTTTTAAAGTCATCCTCCCTTTTTTATTCACTTCCCTGACACTAGTCTCAGTAGTTGCTTGGCTACTCCCTTTTCCATTTCCATCCATCCAACACTGCTTAAAGTAATTCTGCCTTTTCGTGTAAGTCATTTTACTGATCAACTTTAAAAATGCTCTTTGCATTACATTAAGCACATAGCTGTGTAATTTTTTTACAATCTTCCATTCTTCTAAAGTTCAAATTTCCATTCATCTTTAAAGACCCCCTTCCTTTTTTCCTATGAACTCATTTCTTCTCCTTAAAAAAAATTAAATAAAGTTTTGACTATTTCAAATTGTATTTCCCATCTTTTACTTCTTTGAATCAGCTCTGCCGCTAAGCAACCCTAACAACACTGCTGAGAAAGATAACCCTATGGGCAGCTTTTGATGTTCAACACTTACCTAGGCCTTTTTTTTTTTTTCTTTTTTTTGTAAACACTTCTTCTGCTAAGTAATGCAGAAGCTCCTAGAGGTCTTTTGATATTTTTTTTTTTGTCATTGGCACTCACATCGCTACTTTAGGGGCTTGCTCTTGATCCCCTGGGAATGCTCTTCTCTTCCTCTTACTTGCATGAGATAATCATCCAAGATACCATTTACTACCTCCTGGTTTAAGCCTTTTTTTAAATTAGCATACTTTTCTTCAAAGTCCTGTTAACAACTATTATTAGCAACAATAATTACTAGCTATGGCTTACTTTCATGAAATGTAGCTTAGTAAGATGACCCTTAAAAATGTTAGAGAAAGGCACTATGCACAAACACAGAAACAAGCCTCCTCCAAGTACCTCCACTTCCACTTATCACTTAGATGCTATTTCTGATCAGAGAGCACCACTGCAGAAACATGGCAACAGGCAGCAAGAACCTCTTGTCTTGAAGATGCATCTGCTAATCCAGCTGCAGAAAATCACGATCAGATCTTAAAAAGAAATCAATGTAAACTATTACAAAACAAATACCCAGGAAAATAGCAACCACAATTCTCAGCATCTCCAAGCACTCCAGGGCAAGAATATGTGTAGCCTCTACAGCATGTGAAAGAGGTCTGCTGAGTAGCTACTTGTCAGTAAGTCTTCACTCTCAGCTACAAGTGGGTCCATTTCTGCAAACCTGTCCTCAAATCGCCATTGCAGTTATACAGCCTTTTATTTAAAAAAAGACACCAACAGTACAGCCATACCTTCGTCAATCTTAGCAGAGAGGTGTTAAAAAAAAATAAAGATACAAAACCTCCGGGCTTATGCAAGCCCTGTGAGCATCATTTAACTGGGACAAAGCATTCACAAAATCTTTACTACCAATGACTATGAATTTTGGCTAAATTATCAGAACATAAGAAATTCTTTGACTTTTACTACAAAAAGTTCACATTCTTTTACTATGTAAGAGAAACTAGGAGCAAAAAATTAGGTTAGTGGAATGCACAACTGAAACAAATATTGACAAAAGGTAGGTCTCATGAAAAAAACATATTCCTTGCCTTTTATTCCCCAGGTAAAAAAGCATTCAGATTCATAGATATAAAGACAAAATAAAAATATTAAAAATAAGCATACACTGCAGATGTTTGTCTTATACTAAACAGATTAAAAACATCTTGATGTTGTGGTTAGAGGCGGACTTTTTTTTGCCCTGTGAAACACTAAACAGTTCTTTCAGAATACCACTAAGTTTGAGCTCAATTCTAACAGCTACTCCAACAAATTCATTACCCACTCTTTTTCAAGCTGGTCTCTAGATTTTAAGCAGTTACATTCATAAAAATTATTCTGGTTATCAAACACATTTCACAACTCCACAAAGCCAGTCCAGTTCTGTATTTTTGCTGGATGCTCAGATCTGCCTGGGAGCAAGTTCTGACCTGACACCTGTGGAATGCTCCAGCAGCAGAAGGTACGAGATAAGAAATTCCCGGAAGTGACAGAAACATTTCTATTATATCTGTGCATACAGACAAATATTTTGATTTAGAAGGGATCATCCTTTCTCTCAGAACTGTGGCAGTGTCTGGGAAACCTGCAGTGTCCTGAGGAGGTCAAACAGAGTATTATTCCACCTGCGTGCTGCAATTCAAGAACACTATTGTTCTTATCAGTCCTGTGCATTTTCTCCCAGTTCAAAAGCAATCACCAACCCCCCTCCAAAAACTTAACACATTGAATCTGCAGTCTCCCAAAGGAAAACACATCTTACAGATAACATTTAAAAAATTAAGTAACAATCGATGTGGCACAGGAGGCTGGAAACAGTATCTCATCTCTGCTTGTCTCTAACATATCACTTAAGAGTCTGCCTCCTACCAGCTACACAGATCACGTCACAGCTATTTATTTCATTGTCTGGTTACCTTTACCATCGGCATTCAATCTGTTTCATTAAAATCTGGTATATCAGCATATCTGAAGAGTAAGGCTGGACAGGAAGAGCACTGACTGCACAACGATCTAGGAAAGTCATGCTGTTCTCGTGACATGCTCATATTAGTCAAGACTTTCCACTTCCTACACCCACATTTTCTCTCCCATCCTTGTTTTTTTTCAGAGATGCAGCAGTTCCTAAGTAAATATTCCTGCCTAGATGCAGGTCCCTGCATCTTAGTGTGACTTGATGATTATCCTGATAGCTTTGTGATTCCATCTTGTTATGCAATTTGATTCTATTCCATTTAGCTGAATGAATTCACATATTTTGAGGTTGGTGTTGTGTGGGTTTTTTGTTTGTTTGTTATTTTCTTTTTTTGGGGGGGGGGAGAATTATGAAATTGATACCCTGGGATTAAGCTAAACCATACATTCAGGTTTCTGAACAGGCTGTACTGTGAATTTGCTGCACTCTGATGTCATCTCCCCTGCCTTCAGGAGTATGTCTGAACGGCAATAAAAGCTGTAGGCCAAATGCCCAGTACCATCAAAATATGCTGCCATGAGAAGTCCTATTATATGATAGTAAGATCTGGAATACTTCAGAAGAAGCATTCCCCATCATTGCTAGTAGCAAAACCTAACTGATAAGATCTACCTGGCAATCGGGTACCTAACAGAGAATTATAACTAAGCAACAGAAGTCACTAGTGGTTATAGCCCCCACTAGAATAAGTATTCAAAACAAGTCATCTTCAAAATAAATTATATGTAAAAGCATTTCAAAATAGTCTGTGGAACCCAATAACCTTATGGGAAGGAATCCTAAGGATTCCTTGACAAAATAGGAAAGCAAGTAGTATAATCGGGAAAGGTACAGTCTCTAAATGTGAGCTCCTCCAACTTATTTTCTACCAAAAAAGAGCTATTCAAACGCTTGCTTATTTAATTATATTATCCATAGCAACTCAATAGGCCCATGAGGAAAAACGCTTGTTTCTGAAAGAATGTATGCTATTACAATTCGTCAATAGCCTGCTCTGAATACAAGTACAAAATTATGTAGAAAGCTACTGAAACAAAAACGATTTGCAAAGAAAGTATTAGATATACAACAAAAAAGGGCACGGTGTTGGTTTTAAACTAACAGCAATAGATGTTACTGATTTATGAGGCCCAGTGTCATGCGACAGGCTTGGAAAGTTCCTTTGCCACAGAAGAGTCCCACAGAAATATGAGCATACACTGTTTAATACAGACCTTAGATGCTGAACATACTTATTAATATACTGCTCTTTTGTTGTGTGCTGCAACTTTTATCCTAAAGACAAAATAAAAATTAAAAACTAATTAGATTTCACATTAATTTTCTATCTAATAAAGAATTTGTGAAGTCTAATTAGTTTTTATTTTAAAAGTGACAAAAACTATATTTACAATTGTTTCTTCTGCATTTAAGATCACCAGAATTTCTTTTTCTTAACTGTTTCTTAGTCGTTCCTTGATAGAAACCATAAACAACTAACAAAGTTCATTGAAAACTAACTGTAATCTGTTACCGTGTTTTCAGTTACTTAATCTCTAAATTATTTTCCTTTCAGTTACCATTAGCAATAGCAGACAAGTATGTGTTCTTCAACAGTACTCACTCGGGTTATGACTACACAGAAAATCCATAAAACCAGCACAACCTGAACTTATATTATGCAGTATCACCTCGGCTTTTTTTTTTTTTTTTTAAAGTACTCATGTATACTGGCTGTAATTCAAGCAAAAGGACTGTGCGCAGAAGGTGGTTTACAAAACATAGGCTTAACACTGTTAAATTAAAACAGTGGTGGTAGTGACAGAGGGATACAAATGAAGTTCTTCATAAAGCAAACAACTATACTGACTGCTGCAATGCCTGGACAAAAAAAGACTGTTATAGGTGTTCACAACCAGTAATGCCCTTCCTGTACGATCCGAACATCACACGCGAGACGAGATCGCTCTCCAGGCAGTTGTTACTTAACTCGTGCCAGAAGATGATAACTTCATTACAAAGCAAGCTATGATCCTTGGATCCCTTCCAACGATTCCAAAGCGAGAAGAAAACGGCCGAAAATGAACACACCTACACAGCACCACTCAACAATTTTTTTAACTTAAAAAAAAGTTCTCAGGTGCAGGCAGGTAGCATTAATAGCAGAACCCGCGCAACTGATCCGGCTCTCCGCGGGTCCGGGCGCCGCGCAGACCGCAGCCTCCCGGGTTTGGCCGAAGGAGGCTGCCCGCACCGAGCTCCGGCGGGGCCGCCCCCGCGCACACGGGCAGCTCCGCGGCCCCCGCTGCCGGCGGCCCCCGGGAACGCCACGGGCCCGGGGAGCGCCCCTGCCCCCGCCTCGGGCCGTGCTCTCGCCAGGTCCAAGCAGCACCACGGCACACGCTCTGCTTTGTCATCTCTCCCGCCGCAGCGGGCGAGCGGCTCCGCGCAGGGGCTGCGAGTGCCGGCCCGCTCCGCCGCCCCGCACGGCCCGGCCCCTCCCGCCCACCCCACCCCCCGTGGAACCGCCACACGCCGCGTCCGGCGGGACCCGTCCGAAGGCAAACGGACCCAGCGCCGCGGCGGCTCCCGGCTGAGGCACCGGCGCGAAACGGCCCCGCGCCCGCCAGCGCCGCGGCTGCGCGCCGGGATCCGCGGCTCAACTTCCCCGCCGCGGGGTGAGGGTGACCCCGGCGTGAGGCGAGCGGAGGCGCCGCCGGGGCAGCGGCGGCCACCCCCGCCGGCGGCTCCTCACAACTTACCTTGGGTTTGTAGAGCCACTTTCTGAACCTGTTCATCATCACCGCGGCCGCTGCCACGCCGCCGCCGCCTGCCGCTGCCACAGGGGCTGCCGGCTCCCCGCCCGCGCCGCTCCGGGGACCGGGGCGAGCCCTGCCCCTCGTCGGGAGGCTCCGCCGGATCGCCGCCCCCGCCGCCTCCTTCTCCTGTCCCTCAGGGCAGAGGCCGCCGGCCGCCGCGGAGCGCGGGCGCCGCGCGCTCCCCTCAGCGCAGGGACCAGCCGCCGGCACCGCAGGCTGCGCGCCCGGCTGACAGCCCCCAAAACATTGCGCGGCCGGCAGCGGCGCCCCTGGCGCATGCGCAGGGGCCGGGGGTCGGGCCCACGCGCTCCCTCCCGGCTGGCTCCCGCGCCCGCAGCCAATCCGATGGCGGCCAAGGACCGCCCCTCGGCAGGCTGGCCCCGCCCGCCCGGCTGCTCATTTGCGTAACACGCGAAGGGGGCGGAGAGACGACGTGCCCCGGCATGCCACGCCTCGCAGCTGGAGGGGCGGGGCCAGGCGCCGCTGCCCGGTGGGTGCCGGGGCTTGTAGTCTGCTTCGCGGGGCGCGCCCGGCCCAGGACCGCAAGCCCCTGCCCGTGGCAAGCCCCTGCCCGTGACAGCCTGCCCTACCCGGTCGCCTGACAGCCGGCTGATTGTTTCCTCGCCGCCCGTGAGCACAAAACGTCGCGAGGGGAGGGCGGAACGAATTGCTTGGCAACGGCGCCAAACAATCGCCGCCATCTTCTTTTCAGCCCGGGTAGTTCTTTGCTGCTGGGTCGGGCCGTTCCGCGGCGCGGAGGCGGGCGCGAAGGAGAACTACAGCTCCCGGCAGCCCGTGCGCCCCTTGGCAACGGCGTCGGGCCGGGTCGGGCCGAGCCGCCGGGGGCCGCGCCGGGGTCTCTGCGGCCTGGGGGTCCGCGCCGCCGCTCCCGCCACGCTGATCGGGGAGCGCCAAGCTCCGGCGGGCACGCAGAGGGCCGCCCGGACTGGCGGGGCCAGCCAGGTACGGGACCGGGCAGCGCCGTGCTGAGGGGTCGCCCGTGGGGGCAGGGGCCGCTGCGCGCCCGCGCATTTACCTCAGGCGGCGGCGGCGCCCGCCCAGGGGCCCGGGGTGTTGCCCCCATAGGCCTCGCGGGCGTCTGCTGGGCAGCTGTAGCCGTACGTGGCACCTGAGACAACAGAAACGGGTAAAATGCTTGATGTGTGAAGTGCCAGGGCCCCCGGGCAGGCTTACAACTACTTCACTCGTTTATGACGTGTTTATAAATACAAAAGATCAGCGGGGCCCGTGTTACACAGTAGGCAGGATTGCTGGGCTTTGCTCCCAGCACTGTCACTCACTCTTGTGCTTTTGGGCATGTAGCCAGCCTTGGTCTCCTTTGGCTTAGCTATCTCGTGAATATAATACAACTTATTTCCAGAAGGTTTCATACAATGGATATTTAATTGTAAAGTCCCACAAGATGCTAGGTAAAGAAAGAGTGTCAAGTAAAATACTTGTAGTAGGTATGCAAAACACTGAAATATATGCAAATTAGAAATAAACTTCGGGTCCAGGCCATAGCTGCTCAGGGTGAATCTTTTCCATCTGACACTTTGCTGCCTTAAGGGAGGAATCTGCTGAAAACAGGACCTGTGCCCCGAACTGCTCTCTGCTACACTCAGCTGACAGTCAGCGATGCAGAGAAGTCCGAGTAAATGAAAATGGCAGGATGTAACCACTGGGACAATTGTGCCATGTATTCAGTGGCTCTTTTTCTAGCACACAGTCGAGAGAAACACCTATTCCATCTTGAGTAGTAACTACTTGATCTGTATGAATTTTGCAGGGAGGCTTAGTTCAGCCCTCTTTTTAAGGACAGCTTTTGTCGGAGAAAATGCAGTCACAGTCTTTCTAGATTAGGAACACAGGAGCAGATGGAAAACCTGAAGAAATCTTTCAGGCCATTGAAACCAGTCCCTAAAATTGTGGACAGCTTTATCCTTCCTAACTGCTTTCAAAATATTTCCAGGCTCCATTGTAAAATGAGAGTCAGGTTCTTACCTCCTTTCACTGAAATTCTGCATCTGATAATGGAAGAAATTTTCTACCATTTTGTACATAGTATAAATTTATATCCTTTGTATACCTAACAATTAGAATATTCTAAATGGCTGTGTGGAAATAAGGGCGATTGTCATAACACAAAGCATTTTATTTCTGATGTGTATGTTTTAAAACAATGATAATAACAGTGGTTTCTTTAAATACAATCACAAGTGAAGTTCTTTCTATTAAGAACCACTGTATGTCCAGAGTTCTCGAGGTGTTACTATATGTCTTAGTCTTCATATTCCAGATTTTGGGTTTAATGGTTATGTGGAGGGGAAGAGTGAATATCAGCATGTATGGAGCATGAGAGCTCAAACTTATTTCTGCTGTGCCAGAAGAAAAAATATTTGTCACTGGTAGAGCTGTTGGACCCTGAATTATGACTCAGCCTGAATGAATATGGAGGTATTTCTTTCTCCCTTATCCAAAATCCCTTGTGAGTGTAAGAACCTTGACAGGTACAGAGAAACAGATCATGATTCTCAGAGGAGTGGAGAAACAGTGATTCCCCCTGTGACAGAGACACAGTAGCACCTCTTTTTATTTGCCATTCCTTGTCATGATCCAGCCCTGTTTTACTGGATTTTTTTTTTAATTGGACATTTTGTCTTGATTATACCAGGTAACTAAATGCCTGTATTGACCATAATCACAGACAAACTTTTTTTTCAGTGGTTTGAGATTAGTAATTAGAAGTGTTGTTTCAGCAGTTATTATGGTGTATGGTAGTGCTGACAGGCAGAGTACAAAAACACCATGTCTGGAAATGTTGTGATATCCTTTTAAAACAAGAAATGAATTATCTTTACCACAGTGGGAATGAATCATCTTGATCAAGCATTCTTTTCTAACATCAAAATATTATGATATATAAAATACAAGAACGATTTTCAAAAATGTATTTTTATTTTCACCATGGAAAATTACTTCTGTATACATTTTTTCCCTTGGCTAAAACATATTGCTGACTTTCAGCCCTGATCTTTACTATCATTTGTCTTTCATACACAGCAACACGTGCATGTGTATAAACAAATGCTTTATATTTCTTGCCATGTGAACATTAAAATCAACACAGCCAGTTCTACAAACTCTCACACATACGAGTAAGACATCATTTGAGATAGATGTAATCCAATCATTTCACAAAAAAAGCATCAAACCTAAGAAGTACCCAACTGCTGTGCCTTCAGAAACCTAGACTACTGGTGCGTTGCCCACCTTGCTGACCAACACTGTCTCATTGCTGCCTTAGAATTCCTCTGTGTTCCTATTTTTTTTGTTGTTTTGGAAAAATAGGCTGTTAATAGCAACATATGATAAGATTTAAGACTAAAATTTTTCTTTCAGTTGCATGTCACTGGGAAGAGCAATATATTAAATAGGACCTGTACAGCATACATGCAAACATTCATGCTTTTCTCTAGTACCATCATACCATTTTAGGTATCATTCTAAGGATTTTTTGAGACGTTTCCAGAATAAGAAATATGTAATTATGTCTTCTATTTTATTGTTGTTTTTATTGTATTTTCATTTCTCCTGTTAGCTGTTCTGAGTAACTGTGATTTTGAAAGCTTGACCTAGATGTTCTCTTCTACATTACTGCAGTATATCTTCTCTATGAGCCTATCAACATACATTATGCTACAACTGAAGGAGGCATGAAAAATTAATGATTTACTATATTTATAGGATTCTCCATGGTGAAGATGGTCAGCCATGGAAAACATATCGCAATAATAGTCCAACAGCTTAACAAATTTAACCCTGAAAATCAGAGCATGGAGGATTTCTTGAATGAATCAGCCAAGATGCTGCAGGTATATTAAGTTTCAGTTTACCTTACATAGTTTACTTCATTTTAAACTGTTATTTTAAATATAAAGGTAGCTGTTTTCTAATATGTTGTTGTAACTTGCATAGATTTTTCTTACAGTGACATTTTTCATTTGTGAGTAAAGTCCAAATTTCTTATGGTTATCACCACAAAACAAGGAAGTAAAGATCAGAGTGTCTGAAAAACTACCTGGATAGCAACAAAAAATGGGAAAGCAACAACCTTCTAAAATGGATCTGACAGTGATAGGGCAAGCTTCTCTTCCTCTTCTAAGCTGTTTTGTAATTTCCTATCTCCTTTCCTCCTTCCAAATAGAAGTTTCTGTAGCACCACCCATTTCTATGTATGAATGCAGTTCAGATGCTGACTCTCAGCATCACGTATTCTTGCCGTGAGGACGTAAGTGACCATCAGAACAGTGGGATAGAAGCAAGTGACAGTAAATTGACTACCTGATTTTAGTCTAATACTGCCAAGAAACCAGACCAAGATTTCTCAGTATGCAGCTATACCAGCTGAAGCAGTTCCTGTCCTTTCCTGATCATAGTCTGTTACCTCTTCCTATCTCATTGTCCTCGGTGCCACCCTGACTTGTGCTGATGCAGCCACCCGACTGAATCAGCTTTAGAAAATCACTAAGGGAAGACAGTAATATTGTTTAGACTGCTATTGTCTGTGCATGCCATGTATTATCAAACTACATTGTTGGAGCCCTGATTCCACACTGACATGAAGCTCCAGTGCTCATTTCCACTTCTGACAATAAAGTGCGAATCACTGCTATTCCAGTTAGATGGTCCTTTACATTGATTTTGCATAAACACAAATAACTACAAGAATATAAAACTGTGGAGGTGTGATATGAAAATCAGAGGCTGAGTCAGTGGATCCATACACATTTCTTGGGTGCTTGCTTTCTTAAACAGTTTCCACTCAGGCCCCTAATTTCTGCTACTGTCCATCTGCCTTGTAGTACTGGCATAACATTGTGTGTTCATATGCTGAATTACATCAGGGAAATGATCCAGTTTCAAAATAATCATTTTTCACTGGGCAGAGAGCAGGTAAATTCAGCTACCACTGCTGCCAAAATAAATACATGTAAAAATTAATGTTCAGATCATTGTTCTTCCTAGCCCAGGGAAGGTGATACAAAGATAAAAGTAGCAGTAACTCCATTAGAGAAACATGAATCTTAAGTTTCATAATAAACCCTTTCAAAAGGGGAAGAGCTGGGGGGATAGCTGATGCCAAAGGTAGGGCAGAAATCTTTCTCTGGGATAGTTTCAGCTCAGTTACTACATAATATTTTTACTGTGAATTTATCCAAGAAAGTAAAATGTAAGATCTATGTTTATATAAAATTCAGCTTTGTTTTAGTACCAAATGGGTGATTATAATTCATCATGGAAAATACACTTCATTTCTTTCTTTTTGTTTCATAATAGTATATGATAGTAAAAACATTGCAGAATTTTTCTACACATCATTTCCAGGCTTGGCGACTTACCAGTTAGACAATATTAACTGACCCATGCAGAAACTTCCTCCAGTTTGTATCCTGATTAATGCCATCACTTTAAATCACAGACTAAATTTAAGCCTGTAGGTCTTGTGCTAGCAGCATGACAGATAGCAAACCTTGTGCTGTGTACGAATGACCAGACAAAAATCAGGAGGGTCAGATACCAAGAGCACAAATCTAAATAATTGCAGGACACAGCTCTCTTTGTATTTATTTACTTACTTGAGTATGCAGTGTACCAGACTTGACTTTTCTACAAGTTACTATCTCCTATTCTATTAGACTTTTCTAATTGGTTAATTAATTTTCCATCCCCTAAAAGTACAGTCAGATTCCATTAATTATCAACACTGTACGTTTCATTGATATTATATATCTTTATTGTATTTGGATGTTTTACAGTCCTTATGTCCTTCTAATATGATATCTGAGGTGTGTTGTCTAACTCTTTGATAACTTGTTGATGACCTACATAAAATATGCTTGTTAGGCTATTGTCCAGCTGTTTGTGATTGTTCCTGGTGAAACAAACATTTTTGAGCTAGATTATTTATCACAAAATAAAAAGACAGCACACACAGGTCATTCCAGAATATGTTCAAGTTTGTTCAGCACCCCAGTAGTGTCTCTGCTGAGCTACAGGAGCCCCTGTGGATGCCAGTATTGTCAAGTGCCAGATTCTGGAGATAAGTACTTCTGACAGCCACATATTCTCACTTCAACTGCAAGGAACAGATAGCAAAAGACATTTTACAGAGCAAAACTTCTGTCAGAATGAAGTAGGTTTCCAAAAGCAATATAAATGTTTGTAGGAGCTGAACAAAAGTAAATAAAATGACTTGTTTGGAAATCTAAGAAATGAAATGAGGAGAGGGGCATCCTTGGCTGATCAGAAATGGGGGATGACATCAGTGAAGAATAAGAGATAATAGGTAGAATGGAACCAAGTTGTGAAGCGTCTTGATAGCAAAGACAGGTAGCTTTCATTTTATGTGCTAGAATCAACCATGAGATGCTAGGTGGAGTCAAAACTGGTCAAAACAATGGACTAGCAGAACAGTCTTAACAATAGCATTCCAGAGAGTTGATTTGCTAGAGAAGGACTGGATTAGTTAAACCCAGGAAAGAGATGCTTATTACAATAAAATAGAGAATTTTCAGGCACTACCTTAGATTTTTAGCTATGAAGTGATAGAAAAATACTACTTGAAACCTACTGTTAACAAAAGAGTGAAGATGTGCACATAAACTGGTTGGAGAGTAGTCTACATGAAAAAGGACCTCTGAAGTCATGGGCTTGACTGACAGGCAGGGTGACAATAGTACCAATAATTGAGGAAAGAAGTAGCATGAGAGCGCGGAAGTTTTGTTTTAACATCGCTGAAATTAGGCTGACAACAACAGCAAGGAAATGTCACAGAGAGAGGCCAGCATTTTAGACTGCAGTTTAGGGTTCTTATTTGCGTACATGATAAATGTGAATATGTTATGAGAGGAAGTTGGATTTAGTGCTAAGGGAGTAAGTCTGGAGGGCACATTCTGTCTTGATCCAAATATTCCTGTCAGCTGTCTAGCAGGGACATAAGACCATTCTTGTGGGAACCCTTGCAAATTAAAGCAGTAAAAATTGCTGGTGAAGTGAGGCACAGGAAAATAAGTGAAAGCAGGCAAGCAAATAGGTTAAAATTAAAGGCTTTACAATATGAATATATAAAGAAAGAGGCATAAAATCCAAAGCGTCAAAGCCATAGTGTGAAAATATACTTGCTTTGCAAATGATAGCAAGAAGTTACTGGTAGATTTCCATATTAGATCTTTTACTAAGTGTAGAATTGGTCTTTGTTGAATGCTTTGTTCAAAATCCAACACAACATTTCTGTTGGTTTCACTATGCTGCTGCAAAGGTGACACAATCCAGAGATTTGTGTATTAACTCTTCAGATTTTCTTCTTAGTTTCTAGATGCTCTAATTTTACTTACATGTAAGGTTAGAAAAATAATTAACACAAAACCCAGAATATGTTATTGTGCAAAATAATAATAGTATAGTTTGCTCTTTCATAAAGGCTGTGTAGAAGTGTTTATGTTATCAGTCCACAGTGGTTGGGAAATGGCCGTACTGTAGAGCTCTGGAATACTCTTACTCTTGCCCTCAAACTTACTTTCCCAGGTTTAACCTGGCCTAGCTCCATCTCTTCAAGTTGATTCCAGTACTATTGTCACTGTCCAGCAAGTCCAGCTTGCCTCTTGGTTTTGTTCTGCTCACTGCAAAGTTCTTGCACGTTCAGTTCCAGTCTTTACTGTACCTAAATCAAATCAGAAATCTCTCTCTTCAAGCTGAAGCCCACAGGAGGCACATGTCACAGAGAAGATAGGTAAGACAGATTCTTTTCTATCAGTTTGAGCTCCCAGACTCACCCAGCGTGGCTTGTCCCAGTCTCATCCTGTATTGTAGTGAAAGATCTGCTTGCCCTGGGCTGGGCATGGTAAAGGCACACAGAATCTTCAGGGAAGATTACTGCTACAGTATAAACTCACACAAAACATATGCAAATGGATATTTTTCACTTGGCAAAATGTGCATGGATTTTCATAAGAAAACCAAAAGGCCAAATTTGTAAGTCACTGCATGGCCCCTGTGTGCCACTTTGCAAATACATCCCTAGCTGTTTCCTTGAATTTGATTTGCAACTGCTTAGTATTTCCAAATAGCTAGTTAAAAAAATGGAAGTTTTGACAACTTTCTATTAAATATCAGTTTATTTTATCAGACCATGTGAGCTACTCTCATCTTGTTCCTCTTGATTAGTATGGGAGGGTATCCATTAACTTAACAGAAGCAGAAGCAACTTCTTGATTATTATTATTTTTAATTCTTATTGCAGCTTTATCATTTTACTTAAATATCAATGTTTCCATCTCAACATGTTCTCTCATTATAGGAAATCTTGTTGCAAGCTTTGAGATAGAAATCTGTTTGGAAAACATTTGGTGTACAGTCTGTTTCCAAGTATATTCCAGAGTCATTGCCCAAAGTCAGAAGCATTACTCTGTACACATATTGGTGTAGATGAGATAAGTAGTTGGCCATCTTTATTTATAGAGAAACGATGGCGTTAGATACTGTTATCAAGAGTTATGTTTTTCTAGCTGTTTGTGAGATTTAGCTTTACACAGTCCCTTTACAGTAACAGTGGTCACACATCTAATCACTGTGTACTGCTTTGAAAAAGTACCCATCTTTCCCTGCACTTTTGTAATTGAGGCAGATCAAGCAGATAACATATCCAATAACTGTTAGGATACATTTTTCTTTTTCACTTATTGCACTTTGCAGCCACTCAGTATTTCAATATACAAATAGGGAATCAGAAAATTAGTTCTAAAGGAATAGAAAGTGAATTTTAAAAAGCAGATATTAGACCATTACTTTGACAGTTCAGGTCTGTCTGAACCACTGTATATATAAAGATAGAATCATCTTTTGGTGTGATGGAAATGTATAACTAAATTGCTGGAGTGCCAGGTAGTTAATAGTGTTTAGAACCAAGGCATCAAAAGAGAACATAATCTGTGCAAGGCCACTCAGGAAGCAAGAGAGAAAGATAAGCTCCAGTCTTAGTTCCTATCTTCCAATTCCTAGTTCAGGCTTCTGTATAAAAGCGGAGTTAGCAAAATTCACTGGCTATTACCATCCTGGTTTTAGAGAAATACAAATGAAATATGGTAAGGATTTTTAATGCTTGAATAGTGGGAGATAAATAACATGGTTTCCTCTAATTAGAATGTGATCGAAATTAGTATAGAGGTGATTCTTTGTTAAACTCCATACATTTTATTTCTGCAACATGTGAATTTTATATCATAAAAAGAATTTCTATTTGTTGCATGCAGTGAATAATCAGATTTGATTGTCTTCCAGGAAGAAAACTACACTTTGAGTTGTAATTCAGTTATTTACAGTCTTCATGTTTATTGTATTTTAAGTTATGATGTTTATAACATAATATTGGACTTGTTTTTCACTGCAAATATTTTCAGTAAGAATGTAGTTTTATTATTAACATGATGGGTTATTCCTAGTTGCAATAAACAAACCTTCACCTTCAATCATGAAGAATCATATTATGTCCCTCAGACCTCCTAAAAACAAGTAAGTGCAAATAAATACTTTTTCTTCAATGTTGTGAGCTTGTTATTACAACAGAATTCAATTTGAATTATCCTGAATAGCACATTAACTTAAAATAATTCTTTATGTCTATCTCAGTTCTTTAAGGTATTGGTATTCACATTCAAATTTACATCTGTACTTCTGTTCTTCATTTGAATGCCCAAACTACTTCTCCTAAATGCAGTTTAATAGACCTTTCCTCAGACTGCTGCCCTCCAGGTTATATCTTCATTCTTGTGTGCTAACCCCCCCATCTTTTTATTAAGTATTCTTCAATTAAATCTATCAAAAATGATCCATGTCCAGAGTGATCCTTGATGCAGTGTACATTGTACATAAGGATATAATTTCATCAGTCCATTTACAGAAATGGACTGCAGCTGTTCATTTTTGAAAAAAGATTAAGTTTTGTATCTAATTGAAGCATCCCAGGCATCTTTTCTTCCTTGTGACTGTTAGAATCAAGCTTTTGCTATGATAATAAGAGACAGATTTTAACACAGAAGTTACCATGCAATGTTTGTGCCTTTCTCTATGCAAATAATTCACCTTACTTTCAGTGGAATTACTTATTTCAATTGGAGTTTCAGGATCAGAACCATCATACTGACCTTTATACATCCCATCTACTGAAAACCTTATTTCTGCAAAATCAGAACTGCCACCCCAAATTCACTGTTTTACTCCTTTATCCCTCTCATGTTGATAGCAAGATGAACCTGTTTATGAGCTTTCCGTTTTGCAAGAACATGGTGTAATTTGGCATGACTCTTCATAGTTCTCATTTGTGTTGGTTCAGCTGTGTCTCACACATGCCCACTCAACTGTGAGTAAAATCCCCAAATGTCAAAAGTCATAGATGTGGTTTTAAATATGAAAATAATGAAATGGAAGATTATTTTGATGCAAGTGGTGGAAAAAATCCTACTAAACTATACAAGTCTAATTTTTGTATTAGTTACTGACATCAATGTAGCATAGGATCTTTCTAAGGAAAGGATGGAGTCTGATTTTTCTGCAATGTCCCGCTCATATGATTGAATATTAAGTACAAGGGAAAATAATGATAACTCTTCAAGATGGTCAGCATTATCACTTGAAGATGAAAATACTACCTTGTAACTGCAACATAGACTGTGACTAGTAGAAGCAGGACGATTTTGTACTTATATCCTAAGATCCCAAAATTTTTTCCCCCCTTGAAATTGCTGGAAGCGTTTTCGCTGACTTCAGAGCAAAAGAGGACTGAGTTCTGGAGACCGATTCAAAGTCACTAGGAATATTTTCTTTCATTTCCACAGCATTTTGATTAGACCCTTGGAGAGGACTAGCACTGATATCTGAAACACTATAAATTAATCAGACTTCATCTGCAAAATATGCATATTCTGCCCAGCAGTAGAAAAGTTCAGTACATATTATTACACTGTTCTTTCAGGAGGTGAAAGCTTTTTTATCTTTTCATCAAATATTATCTTCTTTCTAAAATGTCTGTATCACCTTCAACTTAATCCTTATCCTGAGATGTCTCAAACAGGACATGGCTGATGTTCCTTTCCTTCCTTCTCTCTAGAAAGAAAAGCTTTTCTTTCTCTTCTTACCATCCTTTTTCTGACCTCTCTAGCCCTTAAACAGGGGCCATTTTAACTATCCTTATTACCATAGACCCACCGTGGCAAAGCTTGCTTTTTGCAGATACTTCTCTATTTAATTCATGATATTTCTCAAACTAACACATGTTGAAAGTTGTTTGTGTACGAAGTCCTATGCTTAAGCTTTCTTACACAGTTTCTCCTCTCCTTGAAGAAACTTGACTGGTTCCCACCTACAGCTAAGTGTCAGGAAGCAAGGAAAATATGTCCATGGAAGCAGACTAGGGGCATTAGGGATTTCTCAAAAAGGGGAGGTAATGCCAGTCAGCACATATTCTGACAGGAGTCGCATTTTTTCACAGGATCATTCAGGATAATTTCAGACAGGATCAATCTTTTACTATACATACTTGGGAATCAGAAAAAGCTGAAATTAATTCCATAGAGAGAACACTTTGAGATGTTTGTATGAGAATGACATTTTGAACACATATAACTGTATTTTACTTACATCCAGTGCAGCTATTGGTCAACACAGTAATATATAGGCTTCCAAACATTAAAAATATAGGACCCTCCAGTATTCATCTACTGTAAACTTATTAGGCTTTACACAACAAAAAACTAAATAATAAGCTGTAACATTAGAAATAGAGAGGTTGTTTCCTGAGCATAGAATAGGCATATTGATCGAGATCTATTTTGTCTTCTGGTAAATTTGAATAATTGGTGGAACAGAAGATGATAGCTGCATGAGTTACTTTCATCTGTAACTGTATCTGGCTTTCCTCATCCTGAAGGACCCATGCAACACACTTGCAAACATAGCAAACTGGTGGTTGTTTCAGAGAAATACACGAGGTAAATTATACTTGAAAAGGTAAGAAGATGCTCTGAGAACAAAGGCTCACAAATTAGTGTTTATTAATTCTTGTTGCTACCAATGACTTGCTGTGTCACCTGGGGCAAATCTCTTATCTTCTCCATATCACAGTTCCTGCATTTACAAAATAATGTTAGCCAAAAGGAATCTCATTAAATTCAATTAATGTTAGCACAGTGTTTTGAGAATCTTGTTCAAAAGGTGTTATAAATGTATAGTCTGTCATCATATTGTACTTTTCAGAATCATTTGATCCACTTTTGAAATACATCCCACTGACATAAAATGCCACATAAAGCCACACAGAAAGAATGCACTTAGGAATTAGTGCTAAAAATTACACCTACCCAACGTATTTCTTTCCCAAAGCAATTATGATTTCAGATATAATGATAAACTGTAAATATCCTTGATGGAATTTGTTGAGGACACAGTGCACTTTCTATACAGAGTATCCTAACTGTTTTAAAGCATTGGCTTGTTTTTTGATTCACTAGATTATCAGGAGGGCTTAACCAACAACTGGCTCACCTTTGAGATTTCTTATCCAAGTACTCATCCTGCCCAGTCTTGTTTAGTTTATTATGGTGAGATCACTTCCTTAGATGACATAGCTGCAGGCTGCTTAACTATTCTCAATTTGTGTGTGTAGAAATGGAACACAGTACTGTTTGTAGATGAAAGCAGATTTAATTGGTAATATTTCATGAGAAGACATTTTGGCTTGTGCTCCACAGAATTACCAATCAGTACTGATGTTCTGGGGCACAGTTTGTCCCCAGGCTGCACCTCCTGTCACCTTGTTGCTTAGCTCGAGGCCATGCAGTAGTTATGTACTGTCTTGCTCAGGGAGTAAGCGAGAGTAAGCACTTATTTCTGTGTTGTCCTAACAACTAACTTGTGACTGACTTGTTAACTTGTTAACTTGTTAACGGAACAGTAAAAGCAGAGCAAATGTAAATATGCAATTGAATTGTAATGCTGTAGTCTTTACTGTATAGGAGATATGATTTGGAAACTGGTGTCATCTAGTTATTACCTGTTTGTCTACTTTTGGTCATCTCTCCAAAGTACATTAGAAAAGCACTGCTTTGTTATAGTACTTTATACATGTATGATGTATCAAAGTACCCAGAAGGTGAATGCAAAAATTCCAATCAAATAAAGATCTTGGAAACAATTTAAATTCTAGCTTTCTAATGCAGATAGTCGTGAGAGTTTTTGCAGGGCTTGTTAGCAATGGGCTTGCCTCCAATGGGCTTGTCCAGTTTTACTATGGACTTTCTGTTTATTACCAGGGCTACTGTTGTCTGCAGATTGATCTGTTCGTTGACAGAGCAGCATTTGTTCAAGGGGACCATGTGTTTTAGATTCAAAATGCCACAGTCCTACTTTTACCGGAACTATGTCATCCTCTCTCACTTTGCCATTCAGATATTTAGATTTGCATTTGCCTTTTGTGGCAAATTCTCAGGTAACTCATACCAAATAAGGTATATATGTTTGAGCATTTAGTGTGGAGTTAGATTTCTGGATTTTCTTTGTCAGTTTTGTGAAAGAATCTCCATGAATCTTCACCCAGAAAAGGTATATTTGGAATGCACTGTGTACCTCACAAGAATCCTCAGTGCTTAGCAAGATGGAGTCCATGCTTCCCATCAAATTAGTTTTTTTGCATATTTTCAGATGTATGGTCTCTTCCCTTTGCCCTTCCATTTGTGTCCATCCTCCATTTAAGCCCTTCTGTACCTCCTGTTTTCCACTACCTTCCTTTTTCACTCCTTTCTCTGTGCTGCTTCTTTGCCACCTCTCTCTAGTTGACTCCATTTTCCCAAATGCATTCCCCTTTATCTTTCTGTCTTCTCAACCACAACCTGTTGGTTCTTCTTTCTCTAGAGCTTTGATTAAGAATGTAGGTGATATGCTCCTTATTTGCACTCAGTCTCTGGTGCTGCCCAGCAAACTGTGAAGCTTCCATGTCTCCATGTAATGATAGTTTGGTTGCACTCTATTTCTTTTTATCCAACATATTGCATCACAGAATATATTCAGAGTCATACCTGATGACTTCAGTTATAGAAATAAAGCTTTTCTATGACTTTAACTATTATTAGCCTTAAGGACCTAAAACGCACAAACTGAGCTTGATTTTGATTCTCTATGTGTATCATTACTAATATTGTCTATTATAGTTCTGCTAGAGAGGTAGTCAGATGTATTAGTGTAATCCCAATGGCAGTAAAGAAATTATGCAGGTGTAATTTTGCCTGCATAGATGTGTATGTCTATACGCATATATAAATATATATTAATATGGAGACAATTATATGGAGGCACTATTTTTTTCTAGTGGTGATGCACAAACTGGAAGGAACAAAACCTGGCTTTTGAGCAGGAGTCGTGAGGAGAGTTATTCTTGCTCTGACTGGCAATGTGAGAAACTACACATGGAGTGATTCTGCATAATTTTTTACATTTGAAAATTAGAACTGTAATTATAAACTTTTGCCTTGTATTTGCTCAGTCTCAAAGTCCTATATAGTGTCATACATCAGAAAACTCACATAGTTCCATCCAGCAGCCTATAATCATACCTTTAAACTAGAAATTAATCACATTAGGGAAATAAAGCAATCAATATGCTAGCAGATAGCCTACTAGGCAAGGTGAACCTCTCATCTGATGTATTATTGCAGCTCAGTTGTTTCCACATCTCAGAGCTGTGGGAAAGATCATATATTAAATGTGGACTACATGTTTTCAGAAGATGCACTTAGCTTCTTGGCTAACCTCCTTAAGTTAAAGAAGCATTGTTTGTCATTTTGTCATAGTGTGTCTGTCCTTTTTCAATTCCTTTAATAACAAACTGTTCTGGGCCTCAGGTTTTATTGCAAAGTTTGTAAGTGGTTTATACTAGTAGTTTATCTCATGCAGTAACAGATATTCTGCAGGTTATTTATTATGACTGAAACTCTGTAAAGTTCAGGAGCATTAAGACTTTTTAAAGAGATTATAAGGTAAGATCCAACTGGTGTGCAGTGAGCATCTGACCCTCCTTTTTCTGTTCTCTTGTGGTATTGCATGAACATTATGACTGAACGAGAGGACAGCTGGATAAGAACCAGTCTGCATTAACATGAATCTTGGCACTCACAGGTTTAGTTAAAATTCATCATGTTCTCCAATATTCGGTTACAGTAGCAGTTAAAGAGTCGTTTCCACAATCTCTGTCCAGGTTCTTCCCTGAATCTGATCTCACCAAGTAGCACAGACTTTACTGACAAAGAACACGTTTCCTACTGGAAACACACACTCTTACTGAAACTTAATCATTGCTCATAGCTCAGAAACTTCCAATTTTCTTTGCATTAACTGTTAATATTCACATATCAAGGCTTTTTAACTAAATGTGTATGTCAGCAAATAAACTGAAAGTTTAACATAGGGGAAGGTTACATTTTACTTAACAAGGGTCATTAATTTGTTAGGGCTGCCCATATTTGGTAGTATTAGAAGTGCATCAGCCCTACCAAAGGCACTGCTATTTGTTATTCATGTTTTCCATTTGCTTCAAAATGATTGTACTTCTATTTGTACACAACTAGCATTTTCTTTCCAGATTACATTAATCATTATTAATTTTCTGTCTCTATAGACTCTTAACATGACAGAAGAAAAATTCGTGTTGGATACACTAGCTGGATGCATAGAATATAAACCCTTATTGGATGTAGTAGTCAATGCCTTTTTTGTTCAGGATGGGAGATACTGCCTGTTTTCTGAGCGTAATCTCTATATAGGTAAGTTTTCTTCAAAACGCCAAATGTGCTTACCACAAAATTTTTAAAAATATTATTTTACTAGTGTAGGTCTTAATATTATATTACATTTGAAGCGCTGTCATTGTGCCCAGTGCAATAACCATATGATGTAAAGCCTAAATCCTGGAATTGTTATTTAGTCTAGACTCTCACAGGTGTTAGCTGGAACCTAAGAAATTTTTTTTATTTTTTTTTTTTACCTAAGAAAATTCAGCAGAATATGCCTACAGATTAGGTAACGTGCAGATGAAAAATAGCTTCAGTGGCTGGAAGAAGTATCTTGAAAGTTTAACCATCACTTAAAAAAATATTCTTCAGTGATTTCCTTTTATTCTCTTCTATGCAACCTAGTATCTGCCATTCAGATATGAAATTGTGTAACAAAGCTCTGTCTGCTGAGGATATGTCTCTATCCATACATGGATTTCTTTGTTACTGATCATCACAGTGATGTAAATAGACTTCTGTCTGTCTCCATGAGTGAGGTCAATTATTTTGCTTTGATTAGTTACTCGGTTAGAATCAGTTACAAAACAACTGTATCTGATAGTATGAGCTAGTTAATCAGAGTTGTTGTTACTCCCAAAGTTATTTCAGGCATTGAGAAGTACATTAAAAAGTAATTTAAAAATTTTTTTATGCTGTGCATTTAATACACTTATACTGAGGCTGATTTATTAACTTGCTAAATAAGCTGGCATCAGAAATCACACTGGTATTGGTTCTGTAAGTCAGGTACATTCTGAAGCTTTGTGGGTACTTTCAAAAGTCCAGTCAATTTAATTCAAAGTCATTGAAAAATACAAAAACCCCATATCTAATACAAGTTTATCTGCATCTTGTGGTTTAAAATGTACTGATTTTTTATGCCATTTCTGGTTGCTTCTGTGATAGTCTGGAAAGGTATAGAAATTTAAATCAAATAACAAACAAAAGGGAACCTAAACTGTCAAGGATGAAGTTAAAAGTGTATTGAGTATATTCTAACTGGTAATGCTTCATTGTCTCCATTTCTCCAAAGCCATGTTTTTCACTGTCTGGGGCACATAAATTATACCTTTAAGCTGAGTGTTGCTATAATTGGATTGTCAGGACTGGTCCACTCAAAAGCCTCCATTAATCATAGGCAGAGGGTAGGCCATGGAAAATTTTCCTTTATCAACAAGTTGAGAGTCTAAGGTCATTGGCTTACATTTTTTTAAGCTGCTTGTGATTCCCTTTGCCAAGCTGCATTGACACTTAAATGATCAAAGCTGCTTAAAATGGCTGTTGCTATGTGTGAGCAGATTTGAATTTAATAAAGCTTGTAGGAGATAAATGTATATGCTGCTAAGACTGCTTAAATATGTTGCTATGCTAAAGCACAAGACTGAATTGGCGGCAGCATATTGGTCAGAATTTACTGATTTTATCATTACTGTTTGGTGGCAGCTAAAATACTACAGTGCAAGTGAAGCCTGATTGATCGAAGTGGTTATGGTCAAATGAAAGCTGATACAGGAGCTCATGAACTTTACAGATCTGCAAAAATCTCACTGCACTGCCTGTGCCTCACCCTGTATCAAACTGCACAGTTTTGGATTTCCCAGAGAATTTCACAATTTAAAGACTTGGGTTTATTCTAATTTAGAATAAAACCAAAGATTACAACACTCTCTGTAAAATGGTCACTTGCCAAAAAAAAAAAAAAACAAACCATACTAGAAATATGACTTTTTAGGGTTTTTTGTTAGTGTGGGGTTTTTTTGTTATGTATGATAAACTATGATTCTGGAACAGAAGAATAAGAGCTATCCTCTCTGAAAACATTAAAAACAGAGTATGTTGAAAAATTCACTATCAAAACTTTCTTTTATTTCTCCTGTTCATGTTAAATTTTCCCAGAATAAACTTGCTTACACTGAAAATTTTGGCTACATTATGAAAAAGCTGTTTCCAACAATGTAATAATGTCAGAAACTTTTCAGTCATGTTTCTCAGGAGCCATCTGACTCCTGTTCTCCCTGCCTGTTGCCAGACTAACAGAATTTCACTGATGGATTATGCAAATATTTGTTGTATAAACTGGTACTACTACCCAAAGAAACAAGGTGCCTGTTTTCTCATCACTGGCCACTCATTCTCACCCCTGTGTCATATCTTCTCTGGGGTTAGAACTTGTGTTTAGCAGACATCCAGTGAACTGATCAAGAAAGTGCTTCAGGGTAAAATTTACAATCTGTTTTAACTTGGTTGTGTGGGTGACTGTACTTGCCCAAGAGAAGAAACACCAGGAAGTGAAAGGATGGGATGAGAACAAGCAATTAGGGGTTGACAGAGCTGCTTATTTTAGTGGTGATGTTGGCATAGTGAAACAACTGTGAAATCATGGCAAGATCTTACTTTCAGCCTTGCAGGATTCCAGACACTACTATGGTAGTTCCCCCAGTTTTGCAAACACATACTTGCAAGCATCAGAAGGACCTCTGTGAATGACTTCAGATAACTACATTTGTTTTACATTTTTAATGTAAGTGGCTAGACCCTCAGCTGTTAGAATTCTATAAAATCATGTAGATTTGCACTAGGCTGGATCTAACTCACAAAGGAGATAATTTATATGAACTATAGCATAGAGTCATGATGCTAATAATGAACACAGAGTTAACATTATAACTTTGTATTACAATTTCT
Organism: Falco biarmicus; assembly: GCF_023638135.1. Taxonomy (NCBI): domain Eukaryota; kingdom Metazoa; phylum Chordata; class Aves; order Falconiformes; family Falconidae; genus Falco; species Falco biarmicus. The sequence continues at coordinate 79,654,119 of NC_079288.1, read as the reverse complement.
CATTGTCAAGCATTATGTTGCTCAGTTAGATAAACAATACTGAAGATTATTTAAAGTTACAGTAACAGCCTAAATCCCAGAGTACACTGAGTATAGAGTATAGGTTTGTTAGAATTACCTGCTGTATTTTAAATGTATGTATCTTTTGACAGTTATTTGTTACCTGGCTACTTTTCAACTAGAAGAGCTCGGTCTTCAGCACTTCAGCAGAATTGTGAAATCTCAGGACACTGCAAAAATGCAAAAGGTAATGAAACTACAAAATATTTTTTTAAAGAAAACTAATAATCTATTAATTGTGTTTGATTAATCAGATGACTTTTCTCAACTTTCAGGGTAATTTAAATTAAGTAATTAGTGTTACTTTCTGTTTAAATTCAGAATTAGTATTTTGTTATCACAAAAACCTTCCATTTCTATACTTGAACAGTGACTATCTCATATTCAATCAAAGATTAATTGGAAATGTATTTTATATCATCTAAGAAGGTAGAATAATCACATGATTTACAGTTAATGTGATTTCCAGTTGTCCCTCTAATTTGCATACTCACTCTTGGCTCTGCCCACATTCTTTGACTTTAGGCAGGAGAAGTTTTTTCCATATACAATGAACCTATTGGAACTTGTTGTTCCTGCTGATTAGTGTTCTTTTTTCCCTGAACAACCCACTGCCACTTTGATTATCCAGCCTATTGCCCTTCCATCACTTTTTCTCCTTCCTAATACCACAATTGTTCATTTGGAGTTTGCATGTACCAATGAACCCATTAAAACATACATGCAATTGATCAAACCATTGCTGCCAAATAGAAAGCATGACAACAAAGTTCTGCCTGCTTTTTCTTCTCTGGAGCCACAAATTTGGGTTTCACTCCACTACTTGTTTGCTAATTTAAATGAAATTTATACAAATACAGATATCTTCTGCTTCTGTTTCAAAATGGTTGAAAGTGCTGATTATCTTAAAAGCTGTGTTCTAAAGAGGTGCAGAGGGACAAACTGAGCAGCAATTCCTTCTCATAAGCCCTGTTTTCTTAGGAAAATTGGCTAAAAATTAAATACTGGTGACACAGCATATGTGAACTTTGATCATCCAGATGTTTTTAAGTATAGTCCAAACATGGTGTTTCAATAACAAGTATGACACGCAAGAGATAAATAGGCAAATTTTAGTAATTAATACTCAAAAGGCTAAGGTTTAGCCTTATACTGATGACTTTGAATGTTCTTGTGGATGCCAGCATCTCTTTAATGAGTACGGTTGCTTTGTGATATGTAGGGAGAGAGTAGGTTAGGTTGTCTGCATAATGTTTTTAGAAAAGCTCTATTCGCTTTGGTTTGATGGGCTTGATAGGGAATGTTTTTTTATTAATTGCCATTCAGAGACAAAAATGTTACATTTCATTAACTGTTAGAAAGAACAGAGAAGTGGCTGGAAGAATTATCATAATCTGGTAGCCAGACAAATCACTCTGCCTAAAATGCTTTCCCAGACCCTTCTTTGGTAAACATCCTAGACACAAGCCACTGGATTGGATGCATCCTGAGCTCATTCAGCTAGCAACAGAATTTTCCCACTTCATTCCAGTTTTCTGTTGTTGATTCCATTCACCTAGGTTTATATGGCTTAAGCATCAGTGCTCTGATGTTCTCTTTCAGATAGTATCTCCTTCCTTGTCTGGAATAACTCTTTTCTGATAGGGAAGTGCTGCATTATGGGGATGGTCTGCACCTGCTACTTTTTTTCCTCTAGATGTAACTTTGTTTGCTTAAGTATCTTATCAGATCCTCATCACCATGGTACCTAGGTTTTCTTCTCTTGCATTAAAAGAGGATCTTTATCTTCAAAGTGATGTTAGATTATACTAATGCACCTGCAGCAGAGGATTTAGAAGCAGCATTTGGTCCCCCCAGCAACAGAGACAATAACAACAGAAGGCAGATAGATCTGCAGCCTTAGCAACAGAAGTTATCAGAAATTTGGGATTCTCCTTCAGGATGCTGACCTGTAGATTTTGCCTGATGACTATTCTGTCTGAGTTCAGCTGAGATGCAGCAAAATTATTCACACATATTTGCTTATAATAGATCTACTTTAATAAAAAAATACCTTTTTCTGCACATAACAGACAGTGGAATTTTCTTAATCATACAGATAAACCTTATTCAAATGAGTAGTCTTCACCTGAATGAGATTAACTTTTGTGAGTAGACCTCTCTCTTGAATGGAATCCATTCAATTTGAAGTCACAGTATTTCCCTGTGATTGATGCATGTTCAAATATTTTCATTTAGACAGAATATCCAGGCAGAATAATAATGCTATCTCACTAACACATGTTCATCTGCTGGAACAGGAAATCATAGGATCTCATTCTGTAATGTTAAAAATACATGCAAAAATTTTTTATATATATACAATATATAATTGTATAATTACAGAACCATAGGATAGAGCCCAATTTTGTAACTTCGGTGTGATTGTTCTTCCAAGAACTTAGCTATGCATTGCAAGCCCAAGCCTATTTCTCTGTTCCATTATTCATACATATTTTTAATTTATATTTGTTATAAAATTTAAGGGTTTATATCTTAGAGAAAATACATCATTGAAAAAAAAGTTGAAGTAAACAGCTTTATAATTTCATTATTGCCTTGTAAAAAATGCAAAATAACTAGTGCTTGCTTTCTAGCGTTCAGGAACCTGTTTTGCTCTGCTTCATGTTCTGACTGCTTCTAACAGCATTAGAGGTCTTTATAAAGAACTTCTGAGATCTGCAAAGGAAAATCACTACATAAGAACTGGTTGTTGTAATTGGTGTTACAATGAGGTAGGAATAGTAGGACAAGATCAGTAAGAAGCAGGACAAGATCAGCCTCATGGTGGACATGGAGGTAAAAAAAAGTCCAAATTGGGTCATGCGATGGCAGAAGGACCTGACACCATGCTAGGACACTCTTCTCTACACCTTTCCCTCAGGATCCTCAAAATAGATTACAGTTTCTTCATAGGAAAGCCTTAAGAGCTTCTTGCCTTCCTCTTCGTTTCTCTGTTGCAGCCGAAAAGTACAATCCTACAGGTGGTTGAGCTAGCATAGCTGAAGAACTAAACTATAATAAGAGGGAAAGAATCAGACGATGAAGAGTGGACAGAAGCCTCCTTGATTGCATTTGCTACTACAGCAAATAGCTGTAGATATGTACAGACGAAATAATAGCATTCTCAGGTAGTGGCTGATCTGTGTGGAAAAGCAGAACCTGCTGTTTCTTGCAGTTACTTCCTTAAGAGTCAAAAGCTTATGTTGTGAATGTAAGGATTTCAGTTCTGCAAATGACCACATGGATGTAACGATAATACCAGATGAGGAAACTTACCATTTTTTACTTGTTTTTAGAAATCTATACAATCCTACTGTGTAAAAATTAGCAGGGCACATTCAAATTCTCAAAAACAAAATCTCAATTCAGCCCACCTGTAAAAATGCATTACAAAACAGTCTTTAATTATACACACCTGTCTTACTACAGCCAGAGTATATTAAGATAGTAAAAATGGATACAGTTAATTTCTGGTGTAATTCCACTGCTTTTCTAGAAGGGAATTGAATCTTGGTTATCATGATCTGTGAGTAGTGAAACTCTTGGAACGTTCAAGACAGAGGAGTAAGCAGAATAATGCTCTTACCAAAATGACTGTCCAGTGACTTTTCTAAGGAGACAGATGCTGGTAACATCCAAACAGAAATCCGTGAGAACTTCAAGCCACATGTTGCTGCTGTAAAAGCAAGAGCTGCTGATACTGGGATTGCCACCTGTGTCACAGGTGGCCAAAGACAAAACAGAAATATAAGGGATTTTTCCTAGCAATTCAGTTCACAAAACACAAAAGTTTTTGTTGTTAAGAAATGAAATGCGCTATGGCTTAATGGGTATTATTATGCCTACATTTGCCATCTGTGATATGGATTATCAATACCAAGATTGTGGCCTTCAGCTCAGGCAGAATCTGGTCAGAAGTGATGTCTGGTAATCCTGCATTGCCATTTGCAATCTCTGCATTGCCTGGATAACTGTTTCAGAGCTGCATTCAAAGCCTTCTCTAGTGGGGTGCGTACTGGGGCGTATCCTCACTGTTTCTCTGGGGACTGTGACTACAACAGTACTAAAATATACATCACAGTGTTGATATCTGATTACACACTTAACCATTCTCTGTACCTCCTAGGAGTACGTGATAGCATTTATCAATCACATAATTACTCATTTGTCTTAATACAGTGTGAAATATTAATAACCAGTACATAACTGGTGTTGCAGCAGGAGGCCTCCAGGGGTCCATAGCCCTGTTAAATACAACAGCTAGAACTTGGTGACTGTGTGCCTTTATTATAGTTTCGTCTGCCTTGAAGAGGTAGTTGAGTTTCAAGTACCTTGTGAAAGATAGTTACAGCAAATATTTAGAAGTCTAGATGGAGATCAGTCAGGGAGAGCTGAAACAACAGTTCAGAGGCTTAGTTTCATGTGGCAATGTGGCAGAAAACTGACTGAAGCCTCTGAGGATGGACTAGGCTATAAAAGAGGAATCCTGAGGACACAGAGAGGGAGGAGTTTCAGGTCCCTCTGAGATTAAATGAAAGCTAGTGAAAGAAAACTGGAGGATTTACAGATCACACCTACAGTATTTCTGCATCAACTTCTTCTGTGAGCTCTCTCAATACCTAGAAATTTGAAACTAGCTTCACCCCTCAGGTCTGCCTCAGTTTAAGTATATCAGCTCATGTTCAGTCCACTCCTGTATTACTGCTTACATTTGTTTAAAAACACATTTTTTATAAACTTTGTGTATAGTCAGGGCCTTCTGTAAGGTAAGAAGAGTACTTTGGCAGGGGACATGGTCACTAGGTCTATAATCCTATATACAGCTGGGATAACTGGATGTAAAATATTGCTACAATAACTGGTAGAAGTAGCATATGTACCATGCGTCAGTTCTGTTGCAGAGTGAACTCTGTCTAGACTTCTAGCATTTTATTTATACTTGGCATAAGTAGAAGTTGCTATGTTAGATGAAAAATGTAATCCAACATGCCTGCACTGCAGAGGAAGATCCTCCAGAAGGATGAATGAGTTTCTAGACCAACGGGATTAAATGCATCCCTTACCATACACTTAGCAAACTCCAGTGAATCTGGAAGCACCAGAAAACAAACTCCTTCACAATTCAAGGCCTAGTTTATAGTCATACTTTTAGGGATTAAATATCTTCTTTTGGATGGTGTGTTGATGTGCCAGCAGCTGCAGTTTTGGGGAAGAGCAGTAGTTTCTAGACAGGAATGGGAATCCAAGGGGGGTAATATTAATTTAGTCCTTCATCAGTCTTTTGACTCTATCAAAAGCACAATAGATGAAAATAAGACTAAAATTACAGGTTAATTCCTTGGAAATGGTCACATCGAGACTACAGATTTCAACTAGTAGGATTTCTGCACCTGTTGAACATCTGCAGCAAACACCTTGAGTCAAATCTGAATTGTTTATAGCCGAATTATTCACAAAGCTCTAAGCCACCTTGGGCCAGGCACCACATGTGAATTAAGAAAGAAGCTCCTTGGTAGTCCTCCAGAACTAAAAACTCAGTACAAAGACCTATATGGCTCTGTGGAAACCAACCCAAGATGGGGCTGATACCAAGTCTGGACTAGTAAGTTCTGCAGTCTCCATTGAAAGCTTCTCAAGTGACTGCACATTGCTTTCCAGTATGTCTCATAATGTCAATATTATGTAGCGTGCTCTTTTCTGTTACGGGGATTATTTCAGCATGATACTTGCTTGTACTTTCATTTCCAAGAATTTTAATGAAAAAGTTCATGTTCAAGTTTGGAATTTATGTTGCTGTAAATGATACAGACTGAATCTGAGTGCCATTTTTCAAGAGTGTTGCATAAGGCCATTTGAACAGTTCAGGTTTTAAAGAAAGGCTCTTGACCTTCTGGTGAACTCCAGTGGGAAACAAAAATTCAAGTGTTAGTTGCTATTTCTCCAGCATGTAGAGCCCAACAATGTGTAAGTGTGCCAAATTTCAGTCTTCTAGTTTAATGGGTATATGCCAATTAATTATATTTCAACAAAAGAAGAAACCATATTGTACAGCAGTTACTTTAGTTCTCAGCAGTTCTCCCTGCCCAGTTCCCAGGGAGCTGATAGCAAATTAAGTAGTTCAGGTACAGTACCAGGCTTGCCGTGTTTCCGGGCACCGTGGATCATCCAGCTATAGATAATCAGGAGCTGATTGTGGGTATATTAGGCTCTGAATCTCTATTGTATAATTATACTAAAATCAGTGTATTGCAATAGTAATTACTTTCATTTTCAATAAAAACTTTTGTTTCACAATATTTGAAGCAAATTAAAGCTGCATTAACACATTCCCATGTTGTAGCTCCTGGATTTTTTTTTGGGCCACTGAAAATATTTTATTATCTATTAGTGTTCTACAAAATAGGGCTGAAAGACATGGGGCTGTCCTAACAGAACTAAGAAAAATCTACAAATACCAAGCACCTATGATTATAATTACAGGGTAAAATACAAGCAAGTTCTTCAGCATTGTTTGTAGTAAGAGCAACTTATCTTTTTTGTAGTCTTATATATACCATGCCTCCAGTATTCAGTATTCATATTTAAAAGAAACTACCTATTATTAGTTTCTTAGATTCTTCTTCAATGCCTTGTATTTGAACACGTGGATAAAAGATGAATGGAGTCGTTTCTACGATTCAGAGTATGTAAAAGAGAACTGGATTGATCTACTGCTAAGGTAAGCAGTACTTAAGTAGCCTGTGGCCACCTCAAAGTTTAAAAGCTGAGGAAAGCTCCCCCCTGAAAGCTCAATTTGCTCTTAAAGTGTCTCTCATATTGAAGTCACTCAGAACACTTCTTGTCTTTGTGAGACCATAGTAATCCCTTTTACTTACCCAGAGGCAAGGTTCTCTCATAGAGGAGTCCTTTCTCAGCTGTCGTATATTTGCTTCTCGGTGCCCCTGAACAGATCAAACATCATACTCTGAAAAAAACATTCTAAAAAGTAGAAGGTTCAGATTATCTCACAGAGTTAGACTTGTGCCTCGTCATAAGTCACTTCAACATCTGTCTAACATTAAGCATTTGAAAAAAGGTGTTTGGCATCCTGAGTATGTCTTTATGCACAGACTTGTTTATGCCAATGGTCAAATGCCGTCTGAGGAAATCAGATAAGCATGTAAACAAGTCTTTTAAAATCATTAGGTCAATTGCAGCATCATTTAACAGTTCAGGTGGTCTGAGGTGCCAGGTGTGTCCCCACATTGGTTAGGTGGCGATACAGTAGCATGAGGACCCTTGCCAGACTGAAACATTTTCATGTGGAGAATCAGTAGCTCTGCAGCCTATTGTGTCACTTTTCCGCTCTCGTTTTTACCCAGGAAAGATAAATTAGAGCTAGCATTGGTACACTGATATTGCTGCAGTCACACATCCTCCTCAGTGCAGTATAGATTAACGCAGGTCATGGCACTGTTAGACAAAAGTATGCTGCAAATAATACCAGCTAAAAAAGAGTTGGCATCTAGCTCTGCCATATCAAAGTCAGTAGAATTAATCCTTTCATACTATGTAGATTATGCCAAATTAACAAACGTGTAGTAGAGATTTGGCTTGCAGTACTCCAGATTCCACTGAGTTCTACAGGAACTGCAGCGATATATTTGAAGTCAGAATTGGACTCAATATATTCCATTGTAGTGATTCTAATTGTAACATATGCTTACAATAGTAAAGATACAGAGATGCATAGATATATACGCACATATCCATGCAGGTTTTGTATGTACATATGCATGCAAGCAGATGCTTAATCTATTCCTTATTTAAACTACACTAAGCTTATTGGACCTGTCCTTCACAGTCAGTTACATTCAATGTAACAAACACATTTTGCCTAGAAGTAGTAAATATAAGTTATACAGAACTGTATATTCTAATACAATACATACTTTGAATCCTGGGTTCAGCTTTGGGCCCCTCACTTCAAGAGGGACATTGAGGTGCTGGAGCGTGTCCAGGGAAGGGCAATGGGGCTGGGGAAGGGTCTGGAACACAAGTCTTATGAGGAGTGGCTGAGGGAACTGGGGTTGTTCAGCCTGGAGAAAAGGAGGCTTGGAGGGGCCTTTTTGCTCTCTACAACTACCCGGCAGGAGGCTGTAGGCAGGTGGTGGTCAGTCTGTTCTCCTAGATAACAAGTGACAAGTCAAGAGGAAAGTGCCTCAAGTTGCACCAGGGGAGGTTTAGATTGGATATTGGGAAACATTTCTTCACTGTGAGGGTGGTAAAGCATTGGAACAGGCTGCCCAGGGAGGTGGTGGAGTCACCATCCCTGGAAGTGTTTAAAAAACGCATTAGATGCGGTGCTTGGGGACGTGGTTTAGTGGTGGACTTGGCAGCCCTGGGTTAATGGTTGGACCTGGTGATCTTGAAGGTCTATTCCAACCTAAATGATTCTGTGATTCCATGATGTAATGTTAAAGACCATATTTGGTTACTGGGTTTGAAACTTCCTTCGGGGGCTGAGAATGCACTGATCAGTTTAATCAGTTTAATAGCTTAAATTCTTTTAAGTATGTCTTTTTAATGTCAATGAGGTTAATATAAAAAGTCCTATTTATTTTAATGGAGTTGCATTAATTGCAGAAGTTACTTGCAAGCTTCATGCCATAATGACAGTGCTAGCTAAAGTAAGTCACATAAGCAAGTTACTGTAAATCTGCATTGTCAGCTGCTTTTTAGGTTCTGGGAAAGCTCCGCTGCATGTGTAATGCCTAAGGATAGAACACATATAGAGGAGGAATAATTGACATGAAGCTGTCATCATAATTAGCCCTGTGATTACCTCTTTGTGTCTTACCTTGAATTCTGCACCTTTCTGTCATTCCTTGGAAGAATGCTGAACCTCCATACAGGCCAAAATCCAAACACAGAGAAATCAAAATCATCTTGGCTGCCCCACAGGGTTCACTGAGGGTTCATTTGCTAATCCACCAAAGTCCTTACATCTTACTATTTTTTTTAATAGAACTGCCTGTGCTTTGAGGTTGATCTATGTGTATGCTGTCAGTTGGTAAAAGAGGCAATACTCAGACCACTGTTTGTTCACAGTCTCTTCGTCTAAGTATGTTAAGTGTGTACTTAGCTTATGACAGCTGCCTTTCTGATTCACAGTCTGGTGCTGCTGCAAAACTAACTGGTGAGGTAGCTGCTTACTCAGTAAAAACTGTGGCTATTTCACCACTAGTAGTCTGAATGGACTAGCATCTATCAAGAGGTGAAATAACACAGTCCAACTAAATCATGAGTACAAATTCATAGGTCAGTTTTATTAAAATTGAATGGCTGAAAGTATTATGGAATTTGCACCAGTGCCAACCTCATATACTGTAAGTTTGTGTGAAAGAAACTAAATAAATCTAAAAAATCTGGGTTTTTTTTAAGGTGGCAGCCAAAAGTACAGCAACTGATTGAACAGCTCACAGATAAATTAAACAACGGTACTACTACTGTCAAGACTTCGATGGTCACTCACCCAAAGGAATTTAATTTGACTGTGCCCAGACGACGTGCCATTCCTATACCTCTGCCAATACCAGTACTGGAAAAAAGGCCACCGGTGAGTTTTTATGCTTTGAGATTTATGTATGCTTGTGCACAAAATCATGGTAGGGGAGTTAATAGTCTCCTTAAAAATAATTATAGACAATCTTCAACCTTTGACAGATCAACAAAGATTTTTGTAATATTGTGGTACTGAAGGTCAGATTTCTAAAAAAGCCCAAACTAATTATTTGCATTTCAGTGAATGTTTTGTAAGCAAACTGTAAGCCAAACAAAGCAAAGGGAAAAGGTTGCTTCCTGCAGTTGTTCTGTGACTTCAGGAGGCAGAACTATACAATGGGTACAGACTGATGACAGCACTAATACAAGTGTTTCTGGTTGTCCTTGGATTTGTAAGATGTTTGCTTTGGATAATGCACTGAAGCAGGTAAGAAATGAACATTCAAATGAAAATTTTTTATAAGCTTAGATTTTTTGTAGATGAACTCTCAGTAAAATAAATGGCAAAGCAATTTCACTGCAGATGAGATGGACTCTTTATGTTTGCAGCTCCTTCCTGAGGGTGGAATTTTATTCCTTTCTATGTGTATTAATGTTGAATCTCTAAAATTAAGGTTTTTCAGTTTAAATAGATTGCTTATGTATAAATGAGACTAAATTTATCTTTGAAATGCTAAGCTATTGTTTTACTCATTGTCTAAGATTGTGCTTTAGTTACATGGGTACAAATTGGAGACACACGATTGGTTTTAAGTTAGCTCACTGGGGTAAGGCAAACAGGATTTGGGATCAAGCTGCTATGACTAACTTAATAAAGAATCCAAAATCATCTATATTTAAATGCAGTGGGAAGTGAGCTTGGAAGTCATAGTTTTGGGCATTACCTGCCACCTTGTATTAGCACTTCAGGTTTTAAATAATACATGTGTTGAATGCTTTTAGAAACCATTTACATCTTAGAATGGCAGAGCAATTTAATGGTGCTGTGTTATACAGTTAATGGGATTTTACATTGAAACAGCTTAATACCAGGCTCTGAAAAACTGCATTTAATAACTACTTAATCAGTATACAAATGAGTCATATTGCTGTCATTTTAGTACGTTTATGCTGTGCAGACCCTCTTAGAATAAATTTGCTTTAAAGCGGATGCATTTACTGAAGTTCATTTGTGTTGTTAGGATTATACTAAATTTGGTTTACATTCTGGCCAAGTCCGCAAATTTAAAAGCTGTATGAATCTAAAACCCATTAGTGTAGTGGTGACATATGTTGTGCTCATTTCTGTACCTATCTCAGCAAATTAAGCTTCACTTTAATTTGCCATATTGTTGCCAGTATTCCCATTTTAGATCCTGAAATGAACAGAGACTGAAAAGACAGTCCAGATGGCAAGAAAGAGTTAGAAAAGTGAGAGCAGGCCATAGTTTTGGCTACTGTACGGTGGAGAGTTGTATGTAATTGAGAGGAATGCACAGGAATAAAGCTCATCTAGATAACTTCCCATAATCTGCTGCAGAAATTTTCTCACCCATTTTCTCACAGAGTTGTTCATTTTATGAGATATCCCGTTTTTTCTCATGGCTCTCATACGTCTGTCAAAGAACTTGTCATGTGGTGTATTAGCAGGGACTATGGTCACAATAACTACAGGCGTAGTTACTGCTCAGCTTTGAAACTGCTCTGTGAAATCGTACAGAGGCATCTAGATTCTGAGCAATGACTACTGATCAGTTATTGCATCCCTATGGTGAAATTAATTCATTCTGATTAATAAGATTATTATTTTAGGTATTTCTTTCTGCTAGTAATCATTATATTCCATAGTAGGGACAAAATGCAAAGTAAGATGAGATGTGTTACATACATTTAGTTCAGGAGCTGGGATAGTACTGCTGTCCTGTACCATGAACATAGGCTTCCTTTACAGGAGAGGACTGGAGATGCGGGTTACTGCAGGAGGCAGGGTTGTTGCCTTATGATCTATACTGAGATGGGACTCTCCACTGACCTTGGAAAGGTCTTTTGGAGTAACATAGGCCTAGAAGGTTAGGATAATCATTCATTATCATAAACATTCGTCAGAAATGGGGAACACTAAGTGAAAAGGAAAAATACTTTAATTTTGAAATTTAATAATGAAACATTTCACTCTATTGGTCGAGCAATTATAAATTCTCTCCGCTGTTCTTTGCACACTAATGCATATATGCACACACAAGCATGCAGATATGCATACACACTTCATAAATACAATTCTAGAAACAAAAATGAGTGCTTTAGCTTGAAGTTTGCGAAGGAAACAAATGGAGACAGGTGCTTAAACCTGATAACATGCAAAATTATTTGGACACATTTAACTTCCTTGGATATCTTGACCTTGAGTTACAAATAAAATCCATTCTTTTAATGTCACCACTGTACTAGAATAATAAGATTATGCAACTATTTTAATTTTAGATTTTCTGTAAACCAATAATGTATTTTAAAAAAATAAAAAGGCTGCACTGAGATGTTACTGTAATAACATTCAGTCAGATTTAGCGTATTTTTAAAATCTTTTCCTGATTATTTCAGCTGTGCTTCATGAGTGGGGTTGCTGATTTAAAATAATTAAATGGGTGAATTCATTTGGCCAATACAGAGGATTTTGTTTGCAAATATATAGACCAAGTAATGTATTTATCTTTATGTTCTGGTTATATATAAGAGTAGAAGCTCTTAATACACTAGAATTGCATGAGCTTGCTCTTGTCCATCTTACGACAGTAACTTTAAAAAAATAGAAGAGTGATGACTACTGAAGCTTTAAGTGATTATTCATTTTGTTCTTCCTTAATCTTCTTGTGGTACCTACTCCCTAAATAAACCTCTGGTTAAAGGATATCCAGAAAGCATAGGTGAGCCTGACCACTGACTGGAGAGGAAAAGCAAAGTTGCTGTCTCTTACTCACAGCCCCCTTTTTTCACGTTAGGATTAAGTAGGTACGGTTTGGCCTTTTTCATGTCTCTAATGCTGGAATTTACAATTTACTTATAGTGACTTATTCATTCTCTTCTAGCAACTGGGTAATTGCTGTAGTGTCTGTCTGTCTCTTTGATTGGTACTCATCAATCACCATGGTATCTGAGGACTAAGTTTCAAGGCTAAGTTCATTTTTGAAACAGAGCTGACTGATTCGAAAATCTCCTCCTTAAATTACTTGGAATAAGCATAGCAGTTTCTGAGGAGAGATTTTCATCTTACGCTGGCAGATGAGTCCAGTTCTGCAGGTAAAGCACATGGCTAGGGAGAAGAGTGAAATAAACTGATACTCACTGCCTGTGCAACCCTTTGCAAATTCTCTGGGCTTTAATAGATAAAAAGCACAATAAAATTTCTTAGATACTGCTGGGAAACACTTTCAGTTCTACTTAACTTAAAAAGCTCACAAAAATATTTGAGCAGTCTCACCAGTGCATGTAATTGCTAGCTTCTTCTGTCTGTGCATTTGTTTTACCAGCAAACAATGTCAAATAGCAAAGGCAGTGAAAGTACATCAGATTCATGAGTTTTTCAGAGCGTAGCTCTTTGTATAGTTCAATAAAGCTAGATGGGATCCCCATGTTCTCTAAAGTGACCTCTGGTACAATACAGATTATAGGTTTTTCCCATTCTTGAATTAATTCTGTAACTTCTAATTGAGCTAGAACATTTTTAGCAAGGTAAGTATTTAAGCAGATGTCCAGTAAACTGGCAGACTATCTGACCCACATAGGAAAGAAACATTTTGGAGTTTACTTCTGGGCAAAATGTATGGGTCAAGCAAATACTGAAATCCCCCAGAAGTTTCAGCCCAACTCAAAACCATACAGTCCCTTGTCTCCTATTGATCCATGTGGCAGCCAGACAATGTCTTTCCTCGTCATTTTTTCTGTAGCACTTTCTGACATGTGAATGCTTTCCCAAATTGTTGACTAATGCTAGGAGGACCCTCTCAGTCCTCTACCTCCGAACATTTAATGTACACCTCCAGTAGTGTTCCCTTACACAGACATTAGGACAGCCATAGTAAACCAGAGCAATGGCTCATTCCACACAGTGTATTTTCTCCAGCAGTACTAAGACAGATGTCTAGGAACACTACAGGGACAGGACAAGCATAGCTGCTGCTTTCTGCAGCTGCCTTCTCAGTCTTCCACCATTTCAGCTCAAAGACTTCCTCAGTTACAATGAAGTTCAAGTATTTAATAAACTTCAAGATTTATCTTCTCTAAACTTCTCTGGAGTCTCTATAACTTGTTGCTAGTACCACACACTGTGCCAGAGAGCTCCACAGCTTAACTTTATTCAGCTGTCCTATCTGACTGTGAATCTGAAGTTTATGAGTTACTAAACAGAACTTTTCCCCTTCTGGCAACTTTTTTTGCCTTGATAGGGCCTATAGGATTCATAATTTCTTTAGCATTTCTTGTACTAGTTTCAGGTTTTTCTTTCTTTCTGGTCTTTTGACTAGGGGTTATATTACATTGGACATAACTGAAAAGCCTGGGTAGTCCCAGCTAATTGGAATCTGTCCATGCTTTCTGCACTGGCATTAATAGTAAAGAATCAATATTTTAAAAATAACTGCAGCTGTTCTACAGTAAAAGTGAATGTTTGGGGTTTTTTTCCAGCAAGAATGTGTTGCTTGAAATGTCTTATACCCCATATTTTAGACATTATTTCTTTTTACTATAGGTTCCTCCAAGCACCTACAAACCTCCAAAGGAAAAAAAGCAGCTGGAGGAAATCAAAACAAAAAATCGCCGAAAAGCAGAAGTAAGTGCGTTGTGCTCTTATTCTAGTCTTTCCTTTCTTCTAAACTGTTTCTTCTGTAATATTCCATTTTCATAAGTCTTAGAAATTTATCTGAACCATATTTGCTTTTGTACTAATAGCTCCTGGCTCTTTCTCTAGAGTCATGAAGTTTGTATCCTCTGTTCTGTTCTTTCACCCTTTTTCCTTATTTTATTATTAAATGTCTGAGGCAAGGTCCTCCTTTATTCACTATACATACCATGTGAGAAATTATGCAAGTAGCTATGTAAGGTAGCAGAAGCATGATTATTGTCTTCACAAGCTTGAAATAGTTTGATAGCTCTTTTACTCCCACAGGATATGTGGGTATTTAAGGTACTCACTTAATAAGGGCTCAAATACAAAATATGTTCAATATTTTTGTTTGTTTTCTATAGTAACTGATAAATAACCACAAATCATCACCCACTGTTTTAAAGTATCAGCAGATTATGACTTCTCTTTTGCACAGACTCCATACTCCTTCCTTCCGCAGGCTGAGAGAGTGGGAAGTCATCATGATTTGTAAAGAAGCAGAGTACATGGTCTGTGTGTTAAGAGAGCAGGAGAAGGGAGGGCCTGGAAAAACAAAGACACATCTCTAGTTATTTGATCCAAACTTTGATATGAATCCTGTTCAATGAGTTAGTTCCTATCATAGTTAAAGCAGACTTTTGTTGTCTTCTCCTTGGAAGGGAATTAATTAAATGTCAGTTTCCACTTTATTTCTTCCTCCCCACACTGCAATCACCATATCCAATCGAGTAACAGTATAAGCTTGATAAAAGGTATCCTATTTGACTCCTTTTTATCTGCACTCTCCCACCACCATTTTGAAAATGCCTTACTCTAGCTTTCACTAGCCAGTACAAGTTCATTTGTCACTGTTCTGGGCTCTCCTCATGTCCTTGTGAAAGGGGCATTGGATTCTGTTCCTAAACTATAGTAAATGCTTTAATCTGTGGTGGACTCTAGTGGGATAAACATTGCATTCTTTTTGCTGGCCCATCATATTACCTATGCTTGATATTTCATTATAAAACAATACAACATTTTTTATCCTTTTTTCCATATTGTGGAGAAAGCACACGCCTATTTCTCTGTGTGCTTATTTGTACGTACAAACTTCCTAGAAAAACAGGGCGGGGGGGGGGGGGGTAGGGGGGGGGGGAGGCAACATATCACAGTGCCTATATTGTCAAAAATCTATGACAACTATAAAATCACCTAACAACCAGCCCCATTGTTCAGTGGAGAAAATGCATGAATACAAGGAACAAAGGAAAAACACCACAGAAATTATAGCTGCAATAACAGCAGTTTTTGTCGCCTCTGGAATGTTATAAAACGCATCCAAAGCATTCACAAAGGTCAGTTCCCTAGACTGTTTGCTGAACAAGCTGAAATGTTAGGTCCTAAAAGAAATACGCATTAAAAATACCTTTTGTTTCTTAGCATTTTTGCAGAAGCTATAGCTGTCATTGTAAGTACCATGTCTGATCATCTGTAAGGAGGGAGAACACTGGAAGCCATACTCTAGATGAATCCTGTTCAGTGAGTTATGGACAGCTGCTGTCCAGAAAGCCATTAGAAAATCTAATCTGTTTTTCACAGCTTTGATTAGAGATTTGGTTTACAAACAAAAGAAATACCCAAACACTAGAAACGCGGCTGCCTGTACTTCCCCCTTTAAAATGACAGGTGGAATTACTGCTAGGGGTGTGCCTGTTGGAGCAACACTAGGATCTGAGATGCCTGATCATGATCTTCTAATTTAACTCAGAAACAAAAGTCATTGTTTCTTAGCTGTGTGGAAACAGTTACCACCTATGGTACTAATGTGCCATAGATAATAATGAGGCTTTTAAGCTGAATTCCTCAGGAGCAACATGTTTCATATGGGCAGACCTATCAAAGGCCTGATGCCCTATGCAAAGGATATAACCAGGCAGAAATATGTAGAAAATCAAGACTTGCCTACTTCAAGTCTTCAATCAGGAATGAAAATTCCTATCAATTCTAAGTCAAGATTTCATTCATTGGAAACAAATGAATACACTGCTTGGGGCTGCAAGGCTTTTCTAGACAGATAATTCTTATTGGAGAATTTAAATGTACCACACTGTTTAAGCTAATTGCTTTAATTTTAGGATCTGCTCCTGAAAGCAAATGCTGACCAGTTCAGGTGTGCAACCATGAAGCCTGAAAAGAGAGAGGTATGCTACAAAGATTTTTTATTACCTAAAAATCCCCCAGTATGAAGATGAAAAATGACTGGAGTATTTAAAAATATCTCACAGTGTTTGAAAAATTTTGTTTGTTTGGGGTTAGGAGTTAAGTGCTACGATTTATAGCTGTACTGTCATTTCACATCCGTATACTAACATTTGCCTCTTTGGATGCATGATGCACAATCCCCTTTCTTATACCTCTGGTGCTGCTTTATTATTCTCCTAATTTTGAGACGAGCAGCCTTCCTGTGATGCTCCTCCAAATGGACAATTTTTCTCTAAACCCACATATTATTTTTCCATTAACTTTTATGCCACAGAGCAGCCAAGCTGAGGGAATAATGGTCCCATTCGTACAGAATTCTTGCTTTGGTTGATTTGGTTGATTCCCAGTTCATAACTACGTCACCAAACTATGTATGTAATATATTCATTTCAACATCACATCTGCATATTTTATTCACTGTGTTCATCCCCATGATACCAGACACTTTCACATCAGTATCTATAGCTAACACCATGAAATTAATTTAATAACCATCAGTAGAATTCTACCACTATTTAATAATTTCATGAAGTGTGCTTTGACACCATACTTTGTCTTCCCAAGATCTATTTCAGTTAAGAGCTGAATATATTCATATATAGGTAATATTTCATAGTCAAAACATCACTTTTTTAGCATTATTTTAGTCAAGAAATTTTAGTCAATATTTGGATGTACCTTTGTATGGTCATTTGATATGAAATATTCCCACTAAGTTGGGTGTACATAGCAAGTTTTTGTGGATATAACAATTGCAAAATATGTCCCCTATGATTGTCTGTTACACTAGATGAATATTCAAGAGTGGTTTTTGGTAAATATCTAATAATTTTGCTGATTACTTGAAAGTCTGTCTCTGATACGAAATAATGTATTTTTGGTTTGAACTGCAGAACACACATGACAGTATGAACAGTAAACCGGCATTCCAGGCTCAAAAGATCCAAAGCAAGGTGAGTAACCTTTAAGGTACTGTTGTCAGATGTACTTGAAAACTTCGGAGTGAAAAACACACATGCAAATTTTGTCGTCATGCAAGCTCTACTGTAATCCCTGTTTTTACACTGAGTTCTGTGGCCAGGAGCATAGGTTGGATTGGGTCTATAGCTCATAAATTTTGACCTATGCACCATTAATAATCCACAAAGAAATGATCAGGGAACAAAAGTGTGGCTACTCCAGGAAGGAAGAGAAATGAGGAGCCAAAGGTAATTAAAGCACAGGCAGTGCTCTCACCAACCAGGCTGTTGGTGACAAGGTCATAACAGCAAGGTTATCTGAACGTGACAAGGTCAACGGTAGTGACAGGTTCTGCTGACAGCAAGTCATTCTTAGACAAAGCAAGGAAGCAAGTCAGGTCTGGGGTCCACCCAGGAAGTCCAGTCAGGAGATAAGGCTACAACAGCAACCCAGGTCCATGACAGCAGGAGACAGAACTGGAGAGACAACCAGGAGCAGAATTACCTCCAGCATAACAGGAAAGGACTGAAACCCGTATGTGAGCTGAGGTGGGGCTCCCAGACCAGTGAGCAGAGGGTGTGAGTGGAGGTCCTGGGTGAGGCTGGCCAGGGCAATTAAGACCTCTTGGTTCCCTGAGGACCCAACAGGTAGGTTGTGTGCCATTGCGCTATGTAACCTTGCTGCCTCAAATGTACTTTCAATTATAAAGGGAGAAGTTTCTGTGTAAAATTATAAGGTCTGACAATAGTCCACAGGAAAGAAAAGAATTTTAAAGCCCTGGTGTAAGAACTCAGCACAGGGACAGAAGAATCTTCTGTCTGTAAATCACTGTTTCAAAATGAGATCCTAAAGAATGCTGAGCAATCATTTCATCTAATGACTGTCTGATACACAATATGCAGTCAGTCTGGATGTTTGTCTTGTTTCCTTTAGGCACATACTGAGGTCATAAAATCCACTATACTGATTGCTTCTCTGCTAGGATTTCCAAGGGACAGAGAATTGTAAACATGGAAAATGGGCTATTCAGCCTTAATGGTACAACACATGAAAACTCACACTGCTATTTCTGCAATAACTGTACTGCAGATAATCTTAAGTCTTACATCATTCAATCTGTCATCTTTCGTTTGTTTCAAGTTCATATGCAGAATAATGTAGTGTGGAAGCTGTTCTTGTATGTCACAAGTATCTTGTGAGCAGCTCTACCTACTCTTTAAAAAACCTACTATTTAGGTACAGCTCATACACATTGGAAAGACTGATTCCCTGCTTGGGGAACTGGGCATCTGGCTACTATTTCTAAAGCATATGTAGCCTTTATCACATACTGAAGTTTTCTTTAATAACAGTGTCACCTACTCGGTCTGCTTGTTTACAATCTAGCAGTATTTAAATTACAGGAAAACGGCTAGATCCTAGTTCCTTCTGTACTGGAAAGGGGGGGGGGGGGGGGGGGGGGGATGACACACTGACACACGACACGACCAGGAAACATTCACATAGTTAACCTAAACTTGCATGACCTGTAATTACGTGGGCTTAGTTCAAGACTTTTCTGATAATGTCAAATACTGAAACCTTAGTGCAGACTAATGAAAGTCAAACCATCTGCCTAAATTGCATAAAGAAAATATGGATCTGGCATCTTACGGCATTGATCAGGGCCATTTCTAACACGTGCTAGTATCTTCTCTAGCCGTATGATCAGTTTTATCTCATCTAAACACATTTGACTTAAAGGTTGGTTATGTGGTATTCAGGATGCTGCTGTAACTTTCAGGCTGAGATAGGTATATCATTATTGACTTTTAAAATACTTTCTGTTCCTGTTGCCTTCCTGCCTGTGCAATTCTGTGAGTAGAAAATCCTGAGGAAGGTTTATCCAAGTTGTATAAATAAGATTATAATCTGTCCTCAAATTAGTGAAATTATATAATACTTTAACCAACTATTTTTCCTTTCCTCCTTTTAGAACACCCACAGTATATTAAATATATATTTTTTCCATTTCAGACACACTTATTATGTGCGGCAGCAATTCTTTCTCATTCCTGTTACAAAATATCTATTCATTTTTTTCACTGGAAAAATGAGATGGTACAAATGCATCAGCACTCTGTCTCAATCTGCCTCGCTCATATCAGGCCTTGCTGAGCCATTGTATGTTCATTAGGTGGCTATAGTGGACACAATTTTTTTCCAGAAGAATTACAGTGTTCTGTGATTTTCCCAATTATTTCCATTTTCTCACCTTGAAAAAAGGGAAGATATCTCACAACAGGAAGACAACGAGTAAAATTCAAAACTTCCTCGATACCACGTGACATAGAAGAATCTATTCAGTTATTTTACTTATACCTGCCTGCATGTATCTTGGGAGTCCTAGTTATTGTGCATATAGGAGCTGTCATATTTCTGTTTAATTTTCATACAGTCATATTCCTGTTTAGTAAATTGGGAAACTGAATTTAAAGGTGTTTCCATAATCATTCTTAGTTCAGTTCTGTATCCAAATTATAGTTAGCCAATACAAAATATGAAATCTGTATACACAAGTAATTGCCAAAAATTTCTACTTGTGTCAGAGAAAATGTCTAAGTAGACATTTTATACATAGTATAGTGTATAAAATACAGACTGTAGAGGGAATGTTCATATAATGCAAAAGACTTTGAGAAGAGTAGACCAAAAGGAAGGAAGAACATCATTAATCATTAAGGACAGTAAGTATAGTGAGTCATACAAAAGGAATAAAATACATTGTTTTGGATTATTTTCCTAAATTCTTCAAGTTATCATCATTTTGTCAAGAAACAGGTAATTAGTTTTTACCCATTAACGTGTCATCTGTGTGGAAAACACAGTAATTCTACTTGGTGAATTTCTACGTGATAGCATGTGTTTGTTATCCTTAACCTACCTAATTAATATCAATTATAAACCATCCTTTTCCTACTTAGCTTATGTATTTCAGGAGACTGCAGTACATATTTGTGCATACAATATTTGCAGTACATAGCTTGAGTGATTCTGTTGCATCTGTTTCTCAGCCGCTCTTTAAGCTGTTAATTTGGAATTTAAATACATGCTTGGATTCTGAACACAAAACTTGTCTGGATTTAGGTCAAATGTGTCATGACTAAGCTTTGTTTTCTGCAGGAATGATCCCAGTTCTTATCCCACCAGCACTACATTGCCTCAGTTCAGATCAGGTCTCTTACACTCTTCAAAGGTGATACATTTTTTCTGAATAGCCTGTTTGGGTAGGGACCATTTTTAACTGCGAAAGAGGTTGATCCTTTCCTCCCTTAGTATTTAGATGTTGTATGGGAGTTGTTCCTAAGGCAACTTTGAAGAATTGTGAAGCAGCCACAGGATCTAGTCCAAGTCACACCGTGAGGCCTGAAAGTCACTGACAACTGTACTTCATTTCTACTATCTAGACAATGAATATAGCAATTGGTGATGCCATTTGTCTTAGAAATATTTTGAAGTTATAATAGTGATTATTTGTAAAACACTTCTGAAACCTTCCTGTGAAAGGTGGTGCTTATGTTTTACTTTAATGGTTTTGGCTAACTTCCTGTCTTTTAGAGAAGCAGTTTATTTTCTTTGTCCAAAGCAGATGGAATCTGTGTACACTACGTACATGAGCACTGAAAAAAATTAAAGGAAGTGAACACATTCTATGGGATTTGACATGGTCCAAGAGTGATTACAAATTTATAATCCACTTGGGAGACTTTGCTGATTTCTTAAGCTGCTTGAGTGGTTTATGAACAGCATGCAATTTCATTGTGAATGTCAGATTAATGTTAGATGAATGCTTTAAGCAAAATTTATGCCTTCTTAGGTCGATTTATTTAACCCATTGAAATGTGTTTATACTCTGTTTTATGGTTTACATTACTAACTATAGTATATACATTCCCTTTCCTGACAGGTTGACAATATACCTATTAAATTAAATGCTGCAGCTATTTTAAGAGAGGGTGCCCTCTATCAGCGGAAAATGGAACAGGAGCTCAAGAGGTACAATCATGCTTCCTTCTCAGATTACTTTTCACGACCCTGGATACAGAATAATTAACCACATAAAAAAATAATTGAGTAAATTCCAGGGAAACTAAAGTAATGGATCTGTTGTAAGACATTAGGAAGCTATTCTGTAAACAGAGTTAACAATTAAAGAGAATAGTGGACTGAAGTGAAACTCTATATTAAAGTCATTGTTTTACTGTAGATGCTATAGAGTGTGACCACGCCAGATTTAGCACTTTGGCTAGTGCCCAGTGGCAAAGTCCAATAAGGATCACTTGTTACATTTATTCTAATTCCCCAGAATAAATAATGACCCAAATACACATCTATTTCTGTGTCCATTATAAAAGACACAAATATATTAAGCAAAATAATTTCATGTATCTCCATTTTCTTCAATGGTTTGTGGTCAACTACATGCCAAATTTGATACTTGCAGTTGTTTATATGTATATAAAAATGCCTGTCCATTTCTGTTACAGTAAGATATGGAGGACTACAAGTGTGCTGCTCCACAAGGCAGGAGCTGTGAGTGACAGCAAGGCGTGTAGGGACAGCGTCCTCACTGACAGCAGCTCAGTTCCGTAGTACCCTGGCAAGGCAGTGGAGCAAATCCAGGGACAGACAGCAGGGTCAGCCAACAGTCCAGTGATTGTTCAGATGAGTCCACAGTGACAAGTCAGGGCCGAGGTCAAGCCAGGAAGCCAAGTCAACAAGGCAGGGTCAACAAGGTACTAGGCTGGGTGCAGGCACACCTACAGCGTAGCTTAGGCAAGGACAAAGGCTGTTAACATCAGCGTAAATGTGGCTCCCAGGAAAAAACTCGACACACACAACAGGGCTTTTCTTAGCTCTTCCTCACACAGTTCTTTTCACTCCAGTCAGATCCAATGTTCTGCGGTTGCACTGCAACAGAGCTGTCTTTGAACACAAGCAACTAAATCCTAGGCAGGGGCGAGGAATGAGAGGTTGCAGGTCCTTTTGGTGTACTTAGGACTCTAAGGAATCCTGACATAAGGATTCGTCTGACATAAGGAATCCTTATTCAGCAGCATAGGTTTTCAGCAGACATTAACTAGGGAGAGGGTGACTCCTGAATGGCCACTGCAGGCTGTATTCTATAGCTAGAATTTCAGAACATTTTCACTAATAATTTTAACAAAGATAAAACCTATATCATGTCATCTTGATTTAGTATTATTTCTAATCCACCTGACTTAACAGGCTAAGTGCTAAATATTGTTAGCGTTTTAAGTGCCAGAATGACTGCCTAAGAATGGATTTGGTCTTTGGACCTAGAAAATTTTGCTATATGGATCAGGATTCTAACAGTAAAATATGCATCACTCAGGTTCTGTTATAAGTTATGTATGTATATTGAGGTTCTTTTGTATTATATATGATACTGTTCACTCTATCGGGCAGAATTTTGTTCCACTCAGCAAAGGAATATTTTCACTATATCTTAACACTATTTTATATTAATGAGTTTTAATCTTCATCTGCATTTAACACACAACAGATACATAATTATCTGCATTGGAGAGCAGCAGTAAGGCACCATTCACTGCATTTTTGTGTCTCTGCCCTAGTTCTTGGCTCATTCACTCCTCTGCTGCAGGACTTTGATGGGCCTGCCCTAGGGCTTTGCTATGCTTTTCTCTCTCATCCAAGCACAAAAAAATAAGAATGTGTCTTTGCTTAATAGCTGAATACTTCTTTGCCTCATTACAACAATATTAATTGACAAAATACAAAACAGAAGTAGAATTAAACAGAATATTTTTTAGTTCTCTATGTTGAAGTGGCCAAGCAGATTGCCAAAGAGAAAAGTTATTCTTTCTACCTCTAAACAAAGTAAAGTTCTAAGAAAATGTACATACTTTCAGCCTGATTCTCCCCACTCCTTATGAGAATCCATAAGTTAGCTAAAGTTTGCCCTCTCTTGGGGCTTTGTTTTACTGAAAACTTTCAGATCCATGCTCTCATGCACATTCTTCCAGCCTAGCTTTCCCAGGCTTTCCACGTATTAGAAACATCTCTTAGACAGGAATTAAAATATATCTGTCAAACTTTGAAATGACCACCTATTTTCTCTGCAGAGATCAAACACCTTATATCACAACAAGCTACTAGAAATGTTTTATGAACCCTGGCAGGGCTGCAGAGCCAGATCCCTAGAATCATATACTCTTTTCTTTCCCTTGCAGAATTGAAAATTTGCTACAAGGGGCTGGAGACCCATCTGAATTCTTGAAATGGCAAAAACAGATGCGTGGAAAAGATTTGGAAGAACAGCTGGCTGAAATAGAGTGTAGGAGGCTTCAAGGGAAACTGAGTCACGAAGAGGCAGTTCTAGCCCATCAGAATGTAATTCAAGAAAATAAGAAGAAAGCTGACCTAATGAGAGAAGAGGTAATACATACAGCATGGCTCAAATTTTGCTTACATTCAATCAGCGCGAAGCATACCACAGATGACACCTACTTTGAGAAGATGTAAAAGTTCTATACAGTGTCTTTACTCCCTGGAGTCTGCAAACAATGGAAAAACAATTATATAACTTTCAGATGGAGCAATGCTTATACATTATAGTACTTTTTTAAAGTGTTTGATTTACTTGATAACACTTGCAAAGTAAATTAAATAAAACAGGAGGTTAGAGCATTCTCCCCTATATTCCTGTCATTGTGCATATGCTTTTTGAACAGATACTGAGATACTAAGCACAATTTGCAGTGAAATCAGCACTATATGACTAATTTCATTATTTTGTTAAAATGAGAGCCACAAATATAAAATAATTTGTTTTCTTAAACTAATATAATTCAATTTACTTTGTATTATCTGACATACCTAGATGTCTCTTAGGGAAAATTGAGGCAGAGTGCCCTCTTTGGATCTGTATATATGGAAAACTGAATATTTATGCCAAGAAGTACTTTCACACAGTTTCCAATATGGCAAATCACAGCAAAACATTGCTAGATCTTTTCATTATTTCCCCAAAGTCACATTACATTTTTCCAGTGCTTTTCCTATAAACAAACAAGTGATCTAGAAATAACTAATACTGTAATTTTAAAATTTTTCATAGCCACTATGACAGATTTTTCTATTAACCCAGTTTGCTGCTATGCCCTGTAGGCCAGTCAGTATTTTTCTCTTGGCCACCTCCCACAGATGTCTCTGCAGCATCTCAGCAACTTAAGATGGTACCACAAATGTACCAGATTTTCATAAAGGCCATGCTGCAAAAGGGAAACCTGATTAATGAGTCCCTTTTCTGTCCTATAGAATCTTTCAGTCTTTGGGGGCATTGAGTCTTTATGTCTGTTTAGACAGGCTGTAGCAAGAACTTAAAGTGAACCCCCTATCTACAACTGACCACAGTGTGATTGCTCACACCCATTCCAAAGTTATTGTAATTATTATATTCACCTCAATTTCAGAGCATATATGTTTTATCTGTTAACAGAAATGTCCCAATAGGTATAAATTTGGGGATGTGCAAATCAGACTTGCTCTAACGTTAGCAATTCCAGGCAGCTCCCTTCACTTCTCAACAGATGCCAGCAGGGCACTTCATCCACATGTAGATCTCCAGAAGTACTGAGCACCAATTCCCCTTTCACCAACATCTGTCATTCTGGCCCTCTTCCATCTTTTAAAACTCTAGTCTTCCATCTGAAACAGAAAGTACAGTAAGGAATCTAGTTTGGGAAAGTCCACTTTCCTGCTTCTCATTCGTTTCCTCTGACAAAGAAAGAAACATAATAGCCAAAAGTGGACTTTTGTATGTTATAGAGATATGACTTAGGACCAATATCCTGCAGACACACAACCAGCTGTTAGCCCTTTTCTTGGTATCTCCAGATCCAGAGATGGCTTTTTTGGTCTGCTTATAGAAACATGTAGGAGGGAATCCTGGGAAATAGCACTGCAAATGTTATGAAGGTCTGTTGTGGGTAAATAAATATAGAGAGGGGAGCTTAAATCTGGGTCTCTATGTTGTCCCCAGCCAATGTCCTTTGCTACTGTTGTGGATGATGTAATACTCTGAATCCAATTGTTCTTGCCCCATTTCAGTTGATTTGAGGCACTCGGATCACCAGTTACAAGGAGTTTTATTCACCTGTTTGTTTTCTTTAATTTAGAAAGCAGAGCTGATGCAGCAATATGCAGAGAAACGTCTACAGGAACAGAAAGAAATGAGAGAGCTGGTGGAGCAAGTCGTGGAAGGACACAAGAATGCAAAGCAAGCGAAAGTAAAACTCCAGAAATACAAACAGCAGATAGGTATTTATATACTGCCAGTAAAATAAGAGATTATGTCAAATGTCCCCGGATTACTTCATGATTCTTTTAGCGGGCCAATTACAATTTTTACAGAAAGGAAAGGGAAGTTGAGGCCATGCATGCCAATGAATGCATGAATACATAATCCAATAATAAGTTGGTCATAGGTAGATCAGAAACTCTAAGCTACTAGTCATGGGAATTACTTTTGTTTAAAAGGAAGAAATACAGCACTGATGTTCTGCAACTAGTTTCCCTTCCATCAAAAATAGCATATGTGAATAACTCTACCTTTTGTCAAATTAAGTTATGAAGCTCAGATTCTTGTGATTCATATCATTATGAGAGGATTTGCCTAGCAACCACTGTGAAAAAATCATGGCTCAAGATTATTGTCTTCTCCAGAGAAGACAGTCCAGAGAAGAAGACCATAGCTAAGGAAAAAAAACACATCTCCTAGAAGGACGGTGTCACAAGGGAGAAGGATGTATCACCTCCAAGACAGACCAGTCATTAGGATGAAGGGAAATAATGTTACTCATCCTCTGCTATTTTTAAAGAAAATTCTTCAGTTAATGCATTAGCTAATGAAGTCCAGGGAGAAGGCTGAGTGGCATGGCTGTACATATTGCAATGCAATGCCATGTTAACATCTACTGTATGAACAGGCTACCTCTAGTTGTGCATATTTTGGTGAGCAGACGTTTCTCCATTTGTGTGTCTCCATACTTGTATCAGTAAGGATTGAGGAAGGCAGAGGGTGGTAGCCACTCTGAAATGGGCTAGCAAAGCCTACTGGCCTTTGCAATTCAGTGGTTTCTAGGATATAAGTAGCTTGAAAAATGATGAATATTTGCCGTCGTATAATATCTTTTTATTAAATAATGAAACAGTATGCATAAATTAGAACAGAAATTACAAAGCAGTAATTCAAAGAGTCTGCTTTATCTATGTGTATAGTATGTTTATGTGCTCAATAGAATGATAGATAGTGGAGGTGGGAAGAACTCATTTGTTTCTCTAATCATTCCTCCCACCAATACCAGACTGTTCCCTCAAGTACCTTTAGATCAGTATTATCATTATTCACAAATGCATATGAATTTTCCTCCAGATGGACTATTTGTTAAAATGTGCAACTAGCTAACAAAGATTAGTTCTTATCTTTCAGTTCAGAAAGTTTGTGAAGAAAATGGAGAACTTCTTCAGCAAGCTTTAGAAGAAGAGGAAGAGAAGCTTAGGAAAAGATATGAATTAATTCAACAAATACGAGCTATTGAGTCTTTACCAAGCATCAGACATAAGTTTGTTGATTTAACAGAGGTAAGTTCAAAAAGAAAACCTACCGTTTTTACATAAATGCATATTGCGTATGTTTCACACCTACAGAGGAATTGTGTACTGCATGAAGAAATACCACTGTCTGGATGCACAGCGTTAAGTGCAGAGTGACCCCATGACACAAAGGGTAGACTTGAACTGGAACTTTCACAAAGTTTATAAAATTAAAATTTTACTAGGAATAATATTCTGATGTAAGTGAAATCTTAGTCCCCTTGAACTTTCTCTGAGTTTTGCCAATTGGATCTGGGTTTTCCTGTGTCTTTCAAAAAGAGACTGTCAAGTGATTACAAGTGATGTTCTGTCCACCTGCACAAACTCATAGATTTGTCTGTCCTGGGTAAGGGCTGAATGAACACAAAGTTTGGACTGATGTACAGTTGTTCATATTGCAGTGGTGATTGCCATGGTAATTAGTGAATTTAATTTCCTTTGCTTTCAAAACTGTCAAACATTCAGGTACATGAAAGAGATTGTCAAGAGAATCCCAAATCTGCTGAATTGTTATGCATGTACTGTGCAAATGATGTGTATGTCTGGTTAGGTTTACAGTAAATGTATCCCAGACTTCTTAGACTTACTGTTGATGCACAGCAACTGATATACCTGAGACTGGGCTTTGCAACACCCACTTTTGCAGAGTTTACAGACTTGGACAGCATCTGGAAATCTGTTATCTTACCACTAAATCAGAAGCAGATTAGCTGAAAATAGTATTCCATTTTTCTTATCCACCCTGAAAGAAGAATAACATGGAATGAGATAAAATGATACTAGCAGTTTAAAATAGAATCTTTTTGGGTTTTACTTCCCTTTCTTTTTCAAATGAAGTTTTCAAATGAAGATCACAAAGTAAAAAATTTCTGCTAGTCTGCAGAAAGCATACGCAAGGAACAGGTCTTCCTTCAATGCGGCTGTTGGAACAGTCGTTATGTTGCTTTGGTTTTATCTCCTGCTTCTATGAACAGAACTGAGCCATTCATTGACTCCAAAGCTACCTACTATCTCTGCAGCCACCATATAGATCCCCCATCTCATTTATCAGATTTTAAAATACATTTAACGTTAAAGAGCAAAATAAGTGAATAAGAATAAAATCGTTTTCCCAGATGTCCCGTCCTCCTTCACACTCTTTGGCTGCCTTGATGGCTGCTGCCATCACTTCTCTTCCAGCCAAAGGCAGAAATCCTCTTTTTTCAAACCCAGGCTCACTCCACCCATTTGTAGAGAAATATTACTGAACCAGAATGGAAGAAGCAGGGGGAAAAGTGAAGAGTACAAAGAACTATTGTACACCACAGATACTGTAAACCGTGTGCATGGAAATGCCAAAAGGTACTGCAATTTATAGGTCTTTTACTGCTTCAGATAGAGTTACACATTGTGTCAACCCTAAACACAGCCCTTAGCATAGTCTCACTGCACATTTGTTACCCTGATGATTCAGTCACAAGATGTAGGCTGCAAAGACACAATGGTATGATGTAGCTGGATGTGGAAATATCATTACTTTTTCAATCACAACAACTGTAAAATGGTGTGCAGGCTCTTATTCAAGAAAATGAAGGTGACTGGAATGTCAGTACTTTCTTATTTTTGAACCTAGTTCACTTATTGTCACTTACAGTGGCTGTCAACTCTCACATAGAGCTACCACTGAAATACTGTTTGTTTCTAGGTACATAACGTGGCTTTAAATATGTTTTCCCACCTAGTTCATCTCAAAAGACAAAACAGAAAAACACAGCAGGTTTCAAGTCATATATGAAAAATTCATTCAAAATCCAAGCTGATCCTATTTGTAAGGCTATTAAAGTATAAGGATGCTGAAAATGGAGTGGCCATACAGGTCATATTGCAAATACAAAAGAATGGACCTGAATGATATGGGTGGACCGTTAGATGGATAAGAAATTGGCTGGATGACCGCATCCAGAGTTGCAGTCAATGGCTCAACGTCCAAGTGGAAACCAGTAATGAGTGGTGTCCCTCAAGGGCCCATACTGGGACCAGTAATATTTAATATCTTCCCTCATAACACATATAGTGGGATTAAGTGCACCCTCAGCAAGTTTACAGATGAAATAAAGTTGGGTGGTGTAGTTGATAGACTTGAGGAAAAGGATCTTGACAGGCTTGAGGAGTGGGCCCATGTGAACCTCATGAAGTTCAGCAAGGCCAAGTGCAAGGTCCTGCACCTGGGTCAGGGCAATCCTCAGTATCAATACAGGCTGGGGGATGAATTAATTGAGAGTGGCCCTGCAGAGAAGGACTTGGGGACATTGGTAGATGAAAAATTTAATAAGAGCTGGCAATGTGTGCTTGCAGCCCAGAAAGCCAGTCATATCCTGGGCTGCATCCAAAGAAGCACGGCCAGCAGGCTGAGGGAGCTGATACTCCCCCTCTACACTGCTCTTGTGAGACCCCCACCTGGGGTACTGCATCCAGTTCTGGGGTCCCCAGCACAAGAAAGACATGGACCTGTTAGAGCAGGTCCAGAGGAGGGCCACAAAAATGATCAGAGGATTGGAAAATAATTCTGTCAAGAAAGGCTGGAGAGAGGATTGTTCAGCCTGGAGAAGAGAAGGCTCCAGGGAGACCCTATTGCAGCCTTTCAGTATATGAAGGAGCTTATAAGAAAGATGGAGAAAAATGTTTTACCAGGACCCGTACTGACAGGACGAAGGGCAACAGTTTGAAGCTGAAAGAGGATAGATTTAGACTGGACATAAGGAAGAAATTTTTTACAATGAGGGTGATGAGCCACTCAAAAAGATTGCTCAGAGAAGCTGTGGCTGCCCCCTCCCTGGCAGTGTTCAAGACCAGGCTGGATGGGGCTTTGAGCAATACGGTCTAGTGGAAGGTGTCCCTGCCCATGGCAGGGGGTTGGAGCTAGATGATCTTTAAAGGTCTCTTCCAACCCCAACCATTCTGTGATTCCCTTATACTCACTATTACAGTAGCACTCTGAGTGAATTAGCCCACTTTTGGTGATAGCTTGCCCTGGTTTTTTCTTTCTACAAAAGTCTTTTTCAGGCTTAGAGAAATTAAGTATGTGTCCATAAAATTCTCATTCATTCTCATAATTTTTGACATACCAGTTCTTCCCTTGATGGCACTTAAGTTTCTTGAACACCAGTATTATCTACTGCACGAGTATAGGACTTTTCATATTTTAGGAACCACTTCACTGTGTTCGCTGAGTATTTTGGAAATTCAGACACTCAAAAAATTCAGCCTCTGCCATTCTATGCTTCTAGGAAATTCTCTTCCCTAGACCTTTTTGGTATCTGCTTGGCATGCTCAAACACTACCAGTGGTATATAAGCCCCGTTGCAAAACATTTTCCTTTCACTTCCTGTCAAGTGAATTTGATGGTCATTGACTAGTTTAAATTAGAGACAAGGTATTATAGCACTTGCTACTTGCAAATTCACTCTAGATTGAAATCTGAGAAGGAGATAAATTAACATCTACTGTTTCAGTAACCTATGATAATACACATTTTTCAAAAGCATGCAAAAATGAAGGCTGCTTAATATTGAACTATTTTATCTATCTTCTGCTGATGCTACTGGTGACCATTGTTTAGGTCACATTTGATACACATGAGGAGCATGGAAGGAGAAACCACTGAGCCAAAATTGGAGTCAGACTTTAGATAAAAAAACAGTGAGGATCTCTTCTTATTAACTAAAGGAGCTTTAGAAAGAGAAGCTATGGGGACAAAAACTGCAGGAGAACTCTTGCAAATCTTGGAGGAGTTCCCAGGGATGGCTACCCAAGGCATTTTCTTCTTCACTGACAAGCTTCTATCATTAGATTCTCCAGACTAACTCAATAATAATCCCTCTTAAGCATTAACATTGCAGCAGCAGAGAGCCAAGCCTGGTTATTTTGTGGGTTTGTTGCCCCTGCTTACCCCTGCCTTGCCTTACTGTTTTATTCATCTCTCTTGGCTTTCCTTCTGTTTCATGCACCCACCGCTCTGAACAGCCAGAGAATGATCACTGGAGGATGAGTGATTGACTAGGCTGCTTAGAAGGCATCTCAGATCAGAGAAGAGGGACCAGACCCAGGTCAATTCTTGCAGCCAAACTGACAATCTGAGCATCTATCTATGACAAAGCATCCTTCTCTCTTCTTCTTTTTTTTTTTTCCCTTCCCCTTCATGTTCTGTTTTGTGAAAAGCTCAAAAGCAGAAAGGCAACTACTATTCTGACAACAGCCCACTCAGTATTTAATGCAAGGGCTTTTTTTCCCTGCTGAAAAGGATTGCTTGAAGAAATGAAGGCTCTTTAACAGAATAGTTTCTCTCCATTAAAAGGATTGTAATGAGTTTTACTTATATGTGTTTATCATTACCACTTAATTTCAGGCTGGGAGGATGCTTTTGGATTCCACACACTCCCGACACACCCCTTCATCCTTTCCAAACTTTATCATTAGTTTTCTGTCACTAGTTCTATGGAACTAAGTAGACCAAGGTCTGTGTGATTAAATCCTAACCAGTGTTAGGATTAACTCTTAATGTTATACAACTGTATAGCAAGAGTCATGTTAGCATCTTGACTTCCTGCACCCATGCCACGGTACAAGATACACACCAAAGATACGTACCAAAACTATGTTAAGATAGACAAAAGAATATTAGTTGAGGTGAAACAGATTAAATTTTGCAAAGAAAGTTATACAGAAGTTCAGTATTTATGTAGGTTTATGCAAGTTTTCCATATACGCAGATGTGTACATGTGTAGACTTAGAAAAAGGGAGAGTGTATGTAAGAGCAAGGGTCAAAAACTTCAAGTGTTCACAAATCTGTTTAGAAGTTATCTGCCTTCGTATGCAAACTAAGGTGCAGAAGTTTGTCATTGCATCTCAGAATCAGGCTCATTGTCACTCTCATTGTAAAGTGGATATTAAAAAGCCTTCATTAAACATTCAGATTTGAATATTTTAACTTTGGGCATTAAGATCTGAATTTCCTGTGTACAAAGCATTTTTTAGTCCTGATCTTTTCAGCTAAAAATAGTAGATGCCATCATAGATCATATTCATACTTCAAAAATAGATACATACAAAAAAAATGCATGTTTTTTTAGTGTAAAGTTTGTTCTGGTTTGACAAATTTAAAAAAATGCACTTTTAAACACTGTAAAACTTCAAAAGTCTAATTAAAACTAGAAGTCAACTAGAATTTTTTTGGACAACAAATATGTTGTATTTATGATTAGTCTACTGTATATTTCAATGCTTTCATTAAATGTTTTATGAGCCTTGTGTTTTTACAAATAAAAAAGATAAGCTCTGCACCCTAAAAACAGCTTGTAAATAGCAGGTTGGGGCCATCCCTATATTTCTTGAAGTCAAAATATATTCAGCAGGATTTGGAACACGATCAAAGTATTCTGGTTTTACTCATTTACTCTCTCCTTGGTATTTACAGTGTTATTTAAACCTGTATTTCATGTTCTTTAGACTGGGGGCCATGGTTTAATTTGTGAAATGTCAATAGTGGAACTACGTGAACGCCTCGCTCTACTCAGAGAAGCACAGAAGGCAGCAGAGGAAGAGAAGAGAGAGCAGATAATTCATGAAAAACAAGCTAAGGAACAACTTCTTCTAGACAAACTGGACCAGATTTCCCTATTCAGAGCAGAACGTGGACGAGCAGCTGCTTTAAAGTCAGTATAAAACAACATGTGACATTTAAGACATTGCAACTTTGTTAATATTTTGCTAGCCCCTTGAGAAAAACAAGTAGAGGCAAAATACTTCCCTTTTATAAGACAGTATGACTTTTGTCAAGGGTTACACTGGGGCCAGGATTTCCTTTTTATTCTTGAAAATAATTTGCATCATATTTAACAAATCTTTTTCATCATTTATGGCTGGAGACACTCCGTAGGCTAGCGTTAACAGTATTGCCCCAGGATTCAGTGCCAATATTACATATTGAGAAAGAAGTTCTGCTTTTCTTCTGTTCCTTTTCAGCTAATCAGAACTAATTTGATGTTATTAGAATCATTCCAGCTTGCCACTTTAAGTGGTTTCTCATTTTCAACTACATTCAATACATTAGGGCTATAGTTTTCTTCCTTGAATTAGATTTGTTATGTGAAAATGCAAGCCTTATTCTAGAAGTTAAAAATATTTTAGGAGGTTTTCTGATAACTATAATAATTGTTATCAGAAATAACATAAATTGATTTATGAAATAAAATGAATATATTATAGCAGTAGATCAAAGAGAAAGTTCTTTGCTTACAGACTCTCTGATCAAATTCTGTATTCATTAATCATATTTATTATTGTCATATTTCTTATTCATTGTCATAAAGGATCCATAACCATCGTAGATGCTCCACATATGCAGAAGACAGGTCACTTCCACAAAGAGTTTAAAATCTTAAGTTAAAGCTATTTAAAAATAGTAATTTTTACTGCATTTTGACTATTTGTTATTGTTTTCCTGTAAGTTGTCTTTCACCTTTTCCCTTTTGTGGGTTTGAGAAGTTAGTCCTTGTCATGCCATACTTACTTCGCAAACAGATGTTCAGGCTGACATTCTGAAGACATTCTATCTAAAAGCACAGGTCTTCAGACATGTCTCAGGTTCATGTTTGCTGCTGAGATACTGAAGGTGGCTTCTTAGAGTTCAATTCATGTTATTGATTTATCATTCAATTCTGAATCTCAATTACAGAAGGCAGTATTGATGTATTCATTTAACTAGTTTTCACTAGTCCCAGCTGTAATTTGGTTTCTTGCTGATAGTTAATCTCCAAAGACTGGGGTTTGTACCATGTTAGTACTTAAGAAGATTGTTTAATGAGTTTAATGAATCAATAAATGCAGCTGCAGCGGATTGACTGCATAGATCATAGAATCATAGAATCATTTAGGTTGGAAAAAAACTTTGAGATCACCAGGTCCAACTGTTAACCCAAGCACCACATCTACACATTTTTTAAACACCCCAGGGATGGTGATTCCACCACCTCCCTGGGCAGCCTGTTCCAATGCCTGGCCACCCTTTCAATGAAGAAATTTTTCCTAACATCCAATCCAAACCTCCTCTGGCGCAGCTAGAGGCCGTTTCCTTTTGTCCTGTCACTTGCTATCTGGGAGATGAGACCAACCCCCACCTGCCTACAACCTCCTTTCAGGTAGCTGTAGAAAGATCAATGACCTTCTATGTTCTATGGAATATACTGAGAAAAGATTTTAAGACTAAAGAACCTGAAATAGAGTTGGAGCTGGAAATATACTCTCATCGCTAAAGATTCAGTGTTGTGAAAGCCTGTGGGAGCAACTCAAGCCACTGCTTCCCACTAGCGATGCAAACTAGGCATTAAGAGCTTGTATGCATAAAAACTGTTTCACTAGCAACTACTTAAAGAATCATGTTACGCTAGATGTGCAGTCTGAGAATTTTGTGTAGTGCTGGGTTCCTTTAAAATAGACTTTTGGCTTAATTCTGATCTAAAAATATTCTGATCCTGATATAAGCTATGCTTGAATGAGAAGCTAACTTTGATTCACTTTTTGTTCTGACATTTGAAAATTTTTTTAGAACAGACCAGCATGCTAGAGATGGTAGAATCCAAATGAAATTAAACACTTAATTTGCAAGCTTCTATTCAGAGTCATGATAAGTACTACGGTAATTTTAATGGAGCCCTGTTTGCTCTCCAAATAAAGAAAATACAAAGTTTCATTAGAGATGTTGTAAAAGATTTCTTTTCATGGCTCCCAGACAATCTCTGTGTGTAAGCTGGAAGCATCTACTATAAAGAGGCATTACCAAAGCACACCAGAAATGTTGTTCTTTGCAAGTGTATTATTTCATGCATTTTCATCTAGAATCCAAATCTATGGTGTCATTTCTGTTAATATAGGAATATAGCATGCTGGCCTATTTACAAATGCTAGACACTTTGCTGCAGCTTTTATTTACCTCTAAACAAACTATAGGCTTTGTACGTTAAACCTGATTTACAGATCTTGAATCCTGGAATATCTGTCAAGTGAGTGCGAGTGATTAATTGCTTGGGTTTTATTATTGATATGCTGCACAGGAGAGGTAAAAAAGCAAATTTTTGCATTTACAGAATTAATTCATAATTATAGGGATAGATTAGCAAATCGTACCAATGGTCCTCATAAGATAGCCTTATGCATTAATATAAAATTACATGTTATGTCTGAAATTGCATTATGTGGAAGGCTACTGCTAATCAGCTAAGGTATGTCAACTAAGCTTTGCCAAACAAATGTGCTTTAGTTGGTGTCAGCTGGAGTTTAATTGGGTCCCTACCAAGCAGGTTGCTTTCAATATCATTTACAAACAGACACACATCAACACAAGAGCAGCACATTGAGCAAGCATATAATGAGCTATATTAAACAAAATAGGAAACAGAACATGAGAAATTATAGAGACATCAGCTTTTAATAGACTGCAAGCCATAACATCCATCACAGCAGTGGCTATGTGAATGCTTGCGTAACACTTAGGAATCAATTCAGTATATGTTCTGGATGTCCCTTTAATTCTAGAATTTTAGACAGTTTGAAAATGAGCACTGGCATGTGAAGTGGACAAACATTTGAGTTCTCAGCTTTTGAACATGAGCACCAAAAGATTTACGAGTGTTTGAATACATGCTAATGTACTGAAGTTACGTGCCTGTATATTTCAGGTACAATTCCCTTTCATTCCAGTGAGGCTACATCTATTACTGCAAGTAATCTAATGCACTGAGAACCAAGCAACAGATCAAAGCAGTTGGTGCTGAGTCTCCCTCCATCCACGTTATCTGTGTGTTTGGGAGGTTTTACTTTGGGTTGGATTTGTTGTGGTCTTGGGACTGCATGCTCTCACCATTCATATGGTTTAAAGCTGTCCAGAGGACAGTTATCTGATGAAACTTCACATACTCCGTTCCTGGCTGCTCTGTAAGCGCATTAATGAACACTACACGATCCTTTTATTTGTCTTACACAGATGACAGCAGCACATCCATGCCCCCACCAGCCACTGGCACATATGTAAGGTGCACAGAAGCCAGCCTTATTTCCGTTCTTCCTCATTTTCCTGCCTTGTTTGTTTTTCTGCTCAATTTCAAGTGACATGGCCTGCTGCTCAAGCATCCTGCCCTCTCCAAGTCAGGACAACATCCAGATGAAGGTAGCAGTTGCAGTTCCAGGGTGACACTGAACTGACTGTAATCCTCCTTGACTTTCTTGTGCAGGAGGAGGATGCACAGATGCTCACCAGCACAAAAGTTTACCATATCCCTGTCTCATGCTGTGGTAGTGGTGTAGCATGCTGGGGTCTCAGCACTGGATTACAAATGATGGTATGTTTGCCAAAGTGGCAAAGCACCCCTTTCTCTCCCTGCCACTGCCAGTGCTCAAACCCCTCCTTGACAAGAGGCACTGACAACACACCAGCATAACACCTCTCTCTTGGCCTGAACTGAAGAGGGGTAGAAATAGGGTGAAGGCAGCCATGGCAGGAGGACAAGGGGGAAGGATGGTTATGAGGAGGAAGAGAAGAACAAGCAGAAGGGAGGGTTATGGATGAATGAATGACTGCGATGGTCCTTTCCATGTAGAACAAGCTCCCCAAAGCAGGTGTTCCCTGCATTGTCCAGGTCTGACATGAGGGATCAAAGGCCTTCTGGGTGAGGAGGGGAGAATGGAGGCCCATCCTCCAAAACCTGTAAGACACCCTGGCAGCACAACCCTGTGATGCAGCTCACAACTGAGGGAAGGGGCAGATGGCACACGGAGGTGGAAAGATGCAACAGGGGAACATGTGTGGTTGTTGCTTCAGACCTTCAAAAACATAGCCTAGAATAATGAAAAAAGCTGAATAATTAGCAATGTAAGGGACTTTGGTTTGGTACTTCTTAATTATGAGATCATTAATTTCACAAAATTCATAAATACTTAGAGTTCTGTATGTGCAGTAAGGAAGTAAGATTTAGTTTCTCAGTCCCTATGGCTGGTAATGAGTTCTTCACCAGCACTGAAACAGAAGGAGGAAATGTATCAGCAATGATGCATCAGGAATATGAATATGTGAAGAGAGGCTCTAAAGAAGACAGAGCCAGGCTTTTCCTAGTGGTGACCAATGAGAGGACAAGAGGTACAAGAGGAAACATAGGAGGCTCCCTCTGAACATCTGGAAATTTTTTACTGTGAGGGTGACTGAGCACTGGCACAGGCTGCCCAGGGAGGCTGTGGAGAAGAGGATTCAAAAGCCATCTGGACACAGTCCTGGGCAACCAGCTGTACGTGGCTCTGCTTGAGCAGGTGGGGGTGGACCAGATGACCTCCAGAGGTCCCTTGCAACCTCAGCCGTTCTGTGAGTCTGTGAATGAACTTTGATTATGCAGCTTCATAATCTTTATTTCACATGAGGAAAACACTGTTCTGAATAACAATCACTTCCTCACCTAAAATTAGGTGCTTAATAACTTAATTGTTTTGGAAGGGAGTCAAATTTTGAGTGCTTAAAACCCTCATATTAGTACAAAACAGTAATCAATCTAATAGCGTAATGTTCTTAAATGTCAAAATAATGAGTCCCTTAACAGTGAACTGTTAACAGTTAGATACATTCGTTTTCCTCACTGCAATAACTAAGAATTATATAGTGCAGGACAGAAAAAAGGCAAGGTACTATGAAGTACAGACAGCACTAGTCACTGAGACTGAGAGTATAAGGAAATCAAATAAGAAAAAAAAAAATAATGTATTGCACTATGAGGCAATCTTGCTTTAAAAAAAAATATTAATATATTTGTGTTTATTGCACAAGACTCCATTTTGTAAGGTGAGCTTATAAGTATAGTCGCAGCTGCTTAAGTTGATATTTTGGTGCCTAGAATAGCCATTTTTACTGTATCTTAACTGAATGAGTCGGTTAAGAGCTGTCATACATCTGTCTCCTTATACTGTTGACATAACACCTGGAGTTTGAAAATGTAAATGAAGAGCAAAATGTAGTTTTCAGCAGGAATCCTCTGTGAAAATCTTCAGATTCTCCATTTTTTAAACACAGTTGAGGACCTAATCCAACTGTTCCAAGTGTTCTCATTTCCTGCAGGAAAACCTTTAATGCTGAATTGCTGCTTCTTTGGTTATAGTCTGGATGACCTGCTGGACCTAGAGTCCGTTTGGCCAGATGCTAAAATTGCAGGGCAGATAGTTAAATAATTAAAGGGATGTGCAAGTAAGAAGAATTATAGAATCTTTTAGTTTGGAAAAGACCTTTTAAAGCATCAGTCTAACTGTTAACCTAAGACTACCAAGTCCACTGCTAAACCACATCCCTAAGTGACACATCTAAATGTCTTTTAAATACCTCCAGGGAAGAAGACACTGGACTGCCAAACTCCACAAAAAGTTTGTAAAATGTGAAGTAAAAAATTACATATTTTTAAGAATCAGGTTATTTATTAAGGAAATTATTGCGACAACAAATACAGGATGTCAACTGCAGTTTAAGATGCCTGGAATATTATTTTAAATAGAAAGATACTTGGATTTTACAATCACTGATGTAATTGTTCTGTACTTCATCACAGGCAGCCAAAATCTTTCGGCAGTTGACTGTCCATACAGCTTACATGGAAAGTGAATCGAGAACAAAATCAATCATAGATAAAGAAATGTTCACCATTTGCTTTTATATCCATATTCCAATGAATCTTTTATTAATCCCTTACTTTTCCTCCTCTGAATAGTTTATATGTACACCCCACACTACTACAAACTTCCATAAGCACATTCAGGAATCCCATCTCATTCCTTAACACTAAAGGGTACTTTCTGACTAAGTCACTAAGCAAAAACTATAGACTTTGTTAAACCATTTCAAAGACATACAGATCTCAAAAATATTACAATTTTTTCAAAGTCTTTGGTAGGATGTGGTGGTTTGAATCTGGCTGGATTCCAGGTGCCCACCAAAGCTGCTCTATCACTCCCCTCCTCAGCTGGACAGGGGAGAAAATGGAATGAAAAGCTCATAGGGTTGAGATCAGGACAGGGAGAGATCACTCTGCAATTATTGTCACGGGCAAACCAGACTCGACTTGGAGAAATCAGTTTCATTTATTACACTTCACATCGGACTGCAGTAATGAGAACTAAAATCAAAACTTAACAACACTTTGCCTCACCCTCCCTTCTTCCTGGGCTCTACCTCACTCCTGATTTCTCTGCCTCCTCACCCCAGCAGTGCAGGGGAACAGGGAATGGGGGTTACAGTCAGTCCATCACAGGCTGTCTCTGCCACTCCTTCCTCTGTATGGGGAAGGTCCTCACTCTCTGCCCCTGCTCCCACTGGGGCTCCTCTCCCCACGGGGCCACAGGCCCTGCCAGGAGCTACTCCAGCGCTGGCTGCCCACAGGGTCACAGCCTCCTTGGGCACCCCCTGCCCCGGCCTGGGGCCCTCCCCGGGCGGCCGGTGGGTCCCTGCTCCCCACGGGCTGCATGGGCTGAGGGCACAGCTGGCCTCGCCATGGCCTTCACTGCGGGCTGGGGGGGAACCTCTGCTCCAGCGCCTGGAGCCCCTCCGGCCCTGCCTGCACCCACCGGGTGTCTGCGGGGCTGCTGCTCGCACATATTCTCACTCCCCTCTTCCACTGCAATTTTGTGTTCTGCAGATTTTTTTCCCCTTCTGAAACATGTTATCCCTATGGAGGTGCTACCACCATTGCTGATGGGCTCAGCCTTGGCCAGCAGTGGGATCTGTCTTGGACCCAGCTGGTATTGGCTCCATAGGACATGGGGGAAGCTTCTAGCAGCTTCTCACAGAAGCCATCCCAGTAGCTCCGCACTACCAAAACCTGGCCATGCAAACCCAATACATAGGGAAATATGTTTTTAATTATGGCAGATCACAAAGGGATGGATGATTCTTGTCTGAGAAAATTAACAAATTCTCCTTTGGACCAAAAATTTGACATTATGTTTTAGGAACTGGTATGATTCTTAAAGATTGGTTCTCATTCAAAGTACTCATTGAATACCAGTAGCTGGTAAATAAACTTAAACGTAAAATTAAAATGATTTCTTCATATTTTTTCATCAATCATCACATAATTTCCTATTGAATCTGGAGAGGATTTTTCTGACTATGTACTACCCCAGTCTGACTGGCTGATACCTTACTTCCTCAGGAATTACTTGATATGGGGTGAAAGAGATCATATGAGCTTTTCCTATCTTGAGTCCTGAAAGTTCTCAACTGACCATCACAGAAAAACTGAATTTTAAAATCTCTTTTTTCATTCCTTCCCCTTTTTAAGTTTCTCTTATGATGTGGTGTGGCATCTTAAAATCTATGGGATTGGCAGCTTTTTGGAATCATGTAGATGACTGGCACATGACTTCATCTAGAAGAGGACTGAATATTAATCTGAGGATAAGCAACTGTTTACAATGTTAATTCAGAAGCAGCTGCTGCTGCTTCCTGATGTTAAACCTCATGCTGTATTTCCTGTAATTGTATTTACAAGAATCTGGATTTGCATGTAAGGAAAGGTTTTGTTGCTTATTCCCACTGACAATGTTTAATCATCAAGTATTTACATAAAACCTTATTATATTCTCCTATATCCCCTGAATGCAATGTCTTGTTACAATGCAAATAGAAATAATCCATGTTCTCAATTAGATTAAGTGATAGTACATAATTTTTATATTTACAGAATAGTGTTAAAAATTAATCTCAGTGTAGCAGAGTATATCACAGTATTAAGAAGGATAAGGAAGTGTTATCCTAACCAGACAGCATGACATAAACAGCAGTGAGATTCAGGAAGTGTCTCAGGAAAGCAACTGGAAATGAGAAGCCAGGCTAAACTGTGCCCCTACTTTAGCATTCACAGTCACATTTCAGATCGTAACACAGGTCAAATCTCCCCTTCATCCAGTTCCTTCGGATTTTGGGAATGGCTACTCTGAAGAATAGCTGGTGTTACAGAGTGTTTCCTCTCAGCAAAGGTGAAGCTAGCAAGGCAGACAAAAGCCACCTCTCCCAAGATGAAAGAGGTATTTGCACCCCTGGAATCTTGAGACACTTAAAGCAAATTGGTGGGTTTAGCATCAGGAAGAACTTCCTCTTCCCTCTCCTCCAGATCCTTGAGAAGAATGTGACTTACACTGAAAACACTGTGGTATAAGACTCAAGAGATAAGGGAAGAGTTCTCATGTAAAACGTTTCCAAGGGGCAACCTGTCTGTGAAAGTAGTCCTGCCACTGACAGCACAACACTTAGAGTATCCACTGAACACCCCAGTGCACTCTGCTCTTGGTCCTTTGGAGTCTTAATCTGGTTTCCGGTAAAAGCAATTGTAATGTGGCACACCACTGCAATACGTAAGGACCTTTTATAAAATTATCCTTGCCAGATGAAAGAAGGCATCAGATCTAACCTGGTTATACATCATATAATTATATATATTCTTTGGTAGATCTGACACTTCCTTTAGCTCTGAATTTGCCAGAGAATCACAGCTGCTTATGACATAATATTAATACTACAGCTTGATCATACTGCCATGATCAAGCCAAATTCAAGGGCAATATTGAATAGAAGAGAAAGTTGGACATTAAGTGAAGCACTGGTATGTGCTAATATTAATTAGAATATGGTATGACCTACATGAAGAGACTGTGAGTAAATTTTGCCAGTTGGGTGAAAGTAAGCAAAAACAGATGACATGTAAACTCCAGTGGAAAAAAAAATAGCTACAAAAGAAGGGGGGTGGCAGGGAGGAAGTCAGACTATCCAATAACTTCTCTCTTACGCCTTACTTTTATGCTGCACGTGGTGCTATCAGTTTATGCTCACCTAGGCCAACTAACCTTAATTAATACATCACCATCCCATAGATTCTGAATCTAGGCATTGAGCTTACAGAGAAAAGAATATCTCCGTTTGCCAAGGAATACAGCAATTGAGATGAATTCTGATGATCTGATAAGGAAAACTCCATAGTTCTCATAAACAAAAAGCTGCAGTATTACCACAGATTTTGCACATGCTTTTTCTAAAGAAAGTCATGTCAGGCTTGAAATACTTCAGATATTGTCATCATGGCATCCTGTGGGAAGATATTATTCTATACTGTTTAGTAATGCTGTTCTGTAAACAATGAGAAGCAAGTTGTGAATATGACATTCAAGCTTTATGATTTAAACCTCTTTTGAGTCTAACTGGTTCCCAGAAGCAAGAGCAAATTCATTATTATCACGGTAATATATGCTCAGATGGATTTATTCTGTGGGTTGATGTTATTTTACCTTTTCATTGCTTCTTTTCAATTTTACAGGCAGGAAGAAAAGAAAAGAAAGTCCCAGTCTGGTGAAAGGCCTATGAAAGATGAACGCATTTTAAACCTGGAGAAAAGGATTGCAGAAAAAACAATGGAGCGTAAAAAGCAAGCAGGACTATTAAAGATTACGACCCAGAAAACCAGCATCTCATCAAGGAAGGTCCAGGGGTTACATAAGGAGAAAAGCTCTGCAATAGACCTGCTGTTCACAGACCTTTGCTCAACTGTCAGTGCTGGCAAGGGGGGCAGAGGTAGATGGTGCCATACATGACTGGCAATAGCAACGCCTTGCTTCCTTACATAGGCAGTTTCTCCAAACCACAGCCTTGACCTCACCTCTTGTCACACATTCTGCTACCACAGAGTAGGACTCATCCATACGACACCTAGCTTCCCACTTTTATTACCATACACTCATCCCATCAAAACAGCACCTTTCCCCCTGTCTCTAACTCTTGTCTTTCTCAGCTTCCTATCACACACATCCCATTGCACCAAACTGGGATGCTCAGCCCCTCTCTCACCCAAGACAGGTTACAGTTTATC
The DNA here is from genome assembly GCF_023638135.1 of Falco biarmicus. Classification (NCBI taxonomy): domain Eukaryota; kingdom Metazoa; phylum Chordata; class Aves; order Falconiformes; family Falconidae; genus Falco; species Falco biarmicus. The sequence goes on along the minus strand of NC_079288.1, from coordinate 79,610,825 downwards.
ATTGCCAAGGTTTTTACCTTGCCTTTCCCTCAGCCTGGTCCCACAACATGGGATGGCAACACCAGTAGGCCTACAGGCTTTGTGCTGCTTCACACGGATTGTGTTTCCTTGGCAAGTGTCTAAAGACAAGCGGTGAGGAACTGCTGCTCCTGATGCCACCTCTGCCATTGCCTCATACATGCCTAACATTTAGAAGTGGTTCACATACCAGCAGCAGTACATGTGCCACAGCCTATGGAACACTGAACAGTCATGATGGATCACTTTTTAAAAGCTGTACTAGCCCAATGTAGAATTAGAACCAAATCTCCCAATCCATTAAAATAATAATAACTCTTCACCTATTTCGTGAGAAAGTTATATGAAGCTGAATTCAATGAAGAAAACTGTATTTTTTAAGTATGTATAGTTTAAAAACCAAGATAGTGCAATTTTTCAGAGTATCAATGTTTGCTGCCTTCAGAATCCCCATTTCAGGCAAGCAAAACATGTAGGTGCTTATACAGACAAGAGAGTGCAATTTTTCAGAGTATCAATGTTTGCTGCCTTCAGAATCACCATTTCAGGCAAGCAAAACATGTAGGTGCTTATACAGACAACTAGGCTCTATCCTTTTTAGCATAGAAAACAATGAAGACCTATTTGAAGAAAGGATTTCCTAAACTGGGATGGCTTTTGGAACTGAGGTTTTGAATGCATGCTTAAACACTTTGCTGAATGGAGTCCAGAGTAAAGTAGAAGCAATTAATGCAGACTTCAAAGGAAAGCAGCCATATAACTACACGTGAGACATTTTTAAAATATACAAAGATAAATTATATATTCAGAACTGGAACTTTTGACTACCTGATGTGGGTCTGTATGAGTGCTCTGGTGTCATATGAATGAGCAGAAAAGCCAGGGTGTGAAAGTTATTTTGATGTTAGATTTTGTCTTGTTCTTCAGCTTAGCTTTACACAGTAAGTCTCTTAAGATGTCAGTGTTTTTGTTTATGTTCCTCAGAAATGCTAAGACATCTGTAAAAAAAAAAAAAAAAAAGAAAAAACAATAGAAAAAATTAAAGGTTACTAAATTATTTAGCTGTTTTGGTGTATCTTCCATCCATGCTGTTCAGCTCTGCATGACCCTACCGAATGTTACTACAGGGAAGTGGCTCAATTCTGGTCAGATATGGTCAGCAGCATCTTTATTGCAGTTGAACTGCATATTGCTGAAAATGTTGTTAAATGTGACTACAGGAGAAAATTCCTTCCTTAGTTATAATGCAATAGTTATCTGGCATTCAGTTTGTACTGCTACCTTTTAGGTTCCTCAAGAAGTAGAAAAAAAGTGACACTAATCCCTTGTATTAAAGTTCCAGATTGTGGCTTCAGTTACATTTGTGATGGCCCTTTGGGCCCAATGGGTTTGTGCTGATACAAGTCAAGGTAACATTTATTGATAAATCACTGTCATCTTCTTAATAAAACAGAATTTATATTGCAGTTTGGGAAACTAACCATAAGAAAAGCTACCATTAATGAAAAATACTATTTTTCTACCATTTTAAGCAAAAAATCAGCTGAAAAAGTAGCAGTTTTTCTGAGATTTTTTCAGAATGCTTCCTTGTGAACCCAGCTTTTGAATAAGCAAACCGCTAGAGTCTGATAGGATTTGTGCAACTATTAATTTGTGGCTTCAAGAATAAGCTGTTGGCAAAGAAAGAACGTAAGGTTGCAAACCATCCAGATGTAGTTTTACCTTTACTTAACATTTTGTGGAGTGTTACAGCTGTGTTTAATTCATCTAAAACTGGAGAACCCACTCGAGTTCTTTTCTATTCGTCATGTTAGGTTTGATGATGACAAGTTTCCCAATCACATTAGCAAATAAACTGTGTTGACAGCCAGCCAGATTATCAAACAGAAGTTCAGGGTATCCTTTAAAGAGAACCAGTGTATTACCTGCAGTCTGATCACCTGTGTGTCTTTCCTGCAGGATTCTTTGCAATTGAACCATTGGAACGAACTGGAAAAGAGTCGGGAAAGACAGTTCAAGAACCTTCAACGTGGCTTCAGGGCCAGAGAAACAGCCAGAAAATGGCTGCCTATAAGGCAGCAAGAAGTGGAGCCACAGTCTGTATATTGCGCTCCGAAGTAAAATAAAATACATTTGGAACAAATTCAGGCCTGCTGGAAATCTCCCAGGTGTGCCTACTTACTACAAGGTTGAATTTTAATCTTTATTTCACCTTTACGATGTGATTAGAAAAAATTAGGTCATACAGGAACAACAGAATAAAAATGTGTTAAATTTTGTAATAGAATTTTATTTTTACACTATAATGATACATTTTTTTCTGTTAGAATCAAAAGTCTTAAGAAACTAAAACCTTAACATCAGAGCTTCTACAGCAGAATGGCATACATCTGGGTAAGAATGTTGAGATCTGTATTTCTGTTATCGTTGTATACTATGCTGTGGTTTGCTATGCTCATCTTGCAAAAGAATAAAAATGAGGGCAAAACACAAGCAACATTTGCTTACATATGCATCTTTTTCAGAAGGCGTGGTCAGCCCAAGTTCCTAATACGTCTTCTTATATGACAGTAACTGTGTTTAACAGGACCACCAGTTTCAACACCGCTTTTAGAGGATGAGGGAAGAACTGTTTAGAAGGTTTAGATGCGATGTGATAGCCTCCAGGACCAAAGTCTGGATTCAGTTGCCCAGACAGACCACCCCTCTGTTTCCAGATACAGATTTTTTTCAGTCTTTAAAAAGCTGAAGGAGAACATAACAGAATCACAGAATTGTTTAGGTTGGAAGATGGAAAAGGCATTCCTATTCTCAAGGGCTGATCAGACTGTCAAAGTAGGAGAAAGAAAAATTTAACCAATCAACCAAATTTAACCACTCAATTTCAGAAATAACGCAATTCCACCACTACTGCTTGATCTCCCTATTACCAAAATGGCCTTGGCATAAACCTTGTGACAAAGCCAAGCCCAGGATACACAATTATGAGAGAAAGGAAAAATTGTCAAAATATTTCTTTTTTACCAAAGCTCTATGTTTTAAGCACTGTTGAACCACCAGCCATTAAATGACACAGCAATGAACAGTGGTGATGCAGTGTGCCTCGAACAAAACATTGTTTGATCTCTTTAGGGAGCTGCCTCCAGAAAAAGTCAAAATTCTGTTATTCACCTAGAAGATACTTTGCCCTCTGACAATTTCTATACTGTGTAAAACAGTCTTTAAATCACAAGACTTATTCTAGGCACAAAGCCATGGAGGATATAAATCTGAATTAAAATCTGCACAGCAGTAAGATGATGTAACATATTTCTATTTTAACTCTATGCCAGTTACTAAGTGTTTAATTATGGCTATTGCAAATATTTAAATTGAAGGAGACTGTTCCTGACATTAGAGTCAGGCAGCTGCTTTTAATGCTCTCACAACATTACATTTCTCACTTTTTACTGAAGGAAGTCAAATGGAATTCTTTTGTTGCCATCTAGCTGTGAAGATCACTTCCACAATCCACAAGCTGATAAAATGTGCTGTATTTTTCATTCAAAGTAAATGCTGCAGTATTTCACAAAAGCAATGTAGGGCTCATGTTCTGTAGCAAGAGTTAAGGAACATAGGAGAGTGGAAAGAAGGAATCATAGGAGAACTACGGAGGAGAAGGAACTAAACACTGTCTAGTGGGGGATTGTAATAACTTATAACAACAAACCAGAAAAACCTGTGGTGGCAGGGAGTTTACCTTCCTTTGGGGTTCAGCATTCTGTAGCATTGTATTGCAGAACAAAGCCAAGCGGTGACTGTAACACCTTGGTTTTCCAGAAGCTAGCAATTAACTGGGCTGACAGTCATAGTCTGGAATATTGCACAGTTGAATAGTTCCTCTTAAACTTTTTGATGTGTTTTGCGTTTTGAGAATTTTTTAAAAAATAAAATCATCCTTAAGCAAATAGATAGGCAGGTGTATTTAGGTAGGTAGTATGGAAATTTTGAAATCCTATCATACTGCATGCTTTTTCCCCTGTGATGTTGGACCCAGTTTTCAAATTTCTTACTGAATTGCAATCAAGCTGACTCATAACTATTTCCTTCTGCGTATTTTCCCTGCTCTCAAATGAAAGGACTGAGGAATAGAAGAGTGAATAATCTAGCTGTTGAATTTTTACCTTCAGAAGTCACAAATAGCCATATTACTACTTTAGGATCTGATGCATGAAGTCATCTTCAGAATCAATGTTTTGAGGAATAAAAAAGAACGTGAGTCTTTTGGGAAATACATCAATATATTCCTACATTGATTTTTTTGTATCAATATAGCCTTTCAATTTTCCAGTGATGGGAGATCTTGCAACAGAATAACATTAAAAATACTACATCCTTCCTGCCAAATGTGGATAATTGATGCTGGAGGCAGCAGATGCTATCCAGAACCACTCTGCCTCTGGCCACCACAGCACCTTCTCTATTATTACCATTCCAGCAATGCAGTACACAGAAACCTGCGGTGATCCCATGCAAAGCCACCAAAAGTCTGGTAGGACTTGTTAGCATTATATTATATGAGGGTAAGAGAGCTTGGCAAAATTAGTGGTACTAAAAAGAAATCCAAGGTCACTTCAGAGAGGGTTTGCACAGCTGAAAAACCAGCAGCTCTTAATGCAGTGACCACATATTGACTGCGGCATGTGAAGTTGAGAGAAAAACAGGTTGATGCAATTGTGGCATGAGCAGTCTTGTAACTTTCTTGCTGCTTGCGTGTCCAAAGAAGGGCAACAAAGCTGGTGAAGGGTCTACAGCACAAGTCTTAGGAGGAGTAGCTGAGGGAACTGGTGTCATTTATTCTAGAGAAGAGGAGGCTCGGGGGCAGGGGTAAGGGGTGGGACATGCCACCTTATCACTCTCTACAACTACCTGAGGTTGTAGACATGTGGGTGTGGGCCTCTTCTCCCAAGTAACAAGTGCTAGAATAAGCACTTATTCTACAACAGCCTTAAGCTGTTCTAGGGGAGGTTTAGGTTGGATCTTGGGAAAAATTTCTTCACCAGAAGGGTTGTCAAGCATTGGAACAGGCTGCCCAGGCAAGGGGTAGAATCACCATCCCTGGGGCTATGTAAAAGACATGTAGGTGTGCTGCTTAGGAAGATGGTTTAGTGATGGACTTGGAAGTGCTGGGTTAGCGATTGGACTTGATGATCTTAAAGGTCTTTTCCAACCTAGATAATTCTATGATTCTACACTACAAAAGCAGCTGTAATGCCATTGGAGTCAGGTAAGCTGTGAAACAACACAGCTGTAGTCACACTGCTGTCTCAGCTGATGTCTGTGGCACAGACCATCCACAACCTAGTTAATCCATATGCACAGATAATTGAGTCAGCAATGCTTCTTCACTCATTGCACTACACAGAAACACAGGTGGATAAATAATTCATGTTTCATTCCTTTACATGAATTCATTACACTATTTACAGCCAAGAAGACAAGACTGACTCTTAAAATATCTAACAAAACAGATTTACAGAATCGGAGGTTTCACCAGTCTGATCTTAGTGCCAAAGCTGCACATGCCTGAGGTCTTGTATTTCAGTGTAAATGGCCAGACCACAAAAGGCTTCACATGCAATTGCAGTGTGACAAGGTGTAAGGACGTGCAGATTACCTGAGAAAGACCGAGGTGTTTCAGCCCTCTGATGAGCATTGGACACAGGGTGCTCACCCCTCATGTAACACAGGTGCTGCTGGGTGGCAGTTGGCTCCCTCTTCCAAATCAGCCCCTGTAATGAGGCAAAGCCCACACTCAATGACTGCCTGGCCAGGTAACCTCACCTGCCCTAGAAAGCACAGATATTTTATTATTTAAATGAAAATAAAGACACAAAGGCAGTGGGAATGGTAAGCAACAAAAATATCTAGTAAAAATTTTAAGCACTGTTCACCTAGGGGAGAAGAAGGCAAAAAAAGTCTCCAGGAAAAGCTATGAGTTTATCTACAAACAACCAAGTGGCTGCGCACAGGGCAGTAAGGTTTAGTGAAGGCCAGATGACCCCTGCACTAAGGCAGAGCAGCTAGGAAAAACCTTCTCAAACGGTGAGGCGAGGGCATCGAAACACCTCTGCAAATGTTTATAACAACTTACATAGAGCTTCTGGACTAATTATGCCACCGGCAACAGGTAACACTTTCTGAGTTCATGGCTCTGATGAGTGTTGCTCACTGCATTGCAAACCTTTCCAGAAGATTGGCAGGGGGGCTCATACACACAAACACCACCCTGCCCCGCCACAACACTGGGGAACACAGCAAAAGGACGGTAGTGCCTTAGCCAACTCTTTCAGAGTCCGTCAGGGCTAAAATAACCCTAGGACGTACAAGAAGTTCCCTCAGGTCAGGCTGCCCCGCCGTGAGGGGGCGGTGCGCCGGGGCTGGGCTGCGGCGCGCGCCCGCTCCGCCCCCCGCCGCGCGCGCAACTACAACTCCCAGCACACCCCGGAGCCCCGGGCGGAGGTGGGGCCGCTCGCCTGACGTCTTTCTAATTGACGTGCCCCGCGACCACTCGGCGAGTCGCAGCGCCGCGGTCTGCCCAATGGCGGGAGAGCGAAGGCGGGCGTTGTGCTACGCAGCCGCCGGGCCGGGTGTTGGGAGTGAGGCCGAGGGGTCGTGTCGTGCGGGTGGGAGCGGCACTGGGGCCCCCGGGCCTGCCCTGTTTTTCTGAGGTGTCTAGGGCGGTGGGCGACAGGTGAGGGGGAGAGGGAGAGGCGGAGGGGAAGGGGGAGGTAGAGGGGAAGGGGGAGGGGGAGGCTGCCGCGCCTGGCCGCGGTGGGGGAGGGGCGGGCCGGCGCAGAGGGGAGCGGGGGAAGACGAGGCTTCTTCCACCGGTGAGCGGAGCTGGGCTCTGTGCAGCTGTACCGGGCCGGCGCTGTGCTGCGCTGCCTCCTTCACTGGGGCGGGGGCGGTGACCCGGGCCCCTTCCTCCGGGTGCGGAGCGGGGCCACGGCCCTGCCTGGCGCTGCGGCGGCCCTCGGGGGATGTTTGTGGCCTGCCCTGGCTCCGCCTGGGACGCCGTGCCCCGCTCCCCTCCATCGCCGGTTCTGAATTTTGTTTTTTTATCTCCGCCGCGTTGGAGGGCTGCGGGGCCTGCGAGAGCGGCTGCTTGGCCCCCGGGTCGGCCTCGGTCGTTCCTGCCCCCACGCCGGTCGCGGCGGTGCTCCCGTGGCCGGGCGGCAGCCCCCAGCTCCGGGGCACGGGCGGGCCCGCGGCCGGGTTGTGCCTGTGCTTCCCCGAAGGCGGGCCTGGCTGGGCGGTGCGGGCTGGCTGCTCGGCCTCCTGCCTCCTCGCTGGGGCCTTGAACGGCGTCTGCTGTGAGGGCCCTTCAGAGCGTGTCCTGAAGTGGCCGAGGGAGGTAGGTGCTGGAGACGAGACGATAGCCTTCCCCCTTTCCTCAGGAGGAGCGGGGGTGGCCCGGTGCATGCGGTACAGCTGCGTGGAGTTGTTAGTCTGTCCTCCCATTTTGTATGATAGCAGGAGTGGAGGAGACGCTTCTTTCCTGCCTCAGCGTCTCCCTGACGTGAAAAGTCACCCTCTTTTTCTTTCTGTATCTGATTTTGGGACTACTGAACAAAAGCTGTAGCCTCTGTCAGAAACTTGTGCTTGTAAGAGCAATGAAGAACTTTTCTTTTGGCCTGTCGTCATTTTTTTTTTTCTTGTTTCTGAAATGGGACATCAGACTAACAAAAAGTTTTGGTCCATTTTATTAGCTTCTTTGTTTTGATTTGGGTTTTTAGTTTCGTGGGTTTTTTGTTAGTTTGTACATCTTCTTACTTGTCTATAACTGAGTGCTTGGAGCAGGCAGGCTGGTATATCTGCTTTGTAGGCGTTTATCACTCATCTTTACTCTTTATAGTGCCTTTCACCAGGCTTCTGTAGTGTGGGACTGCTTGACCTAATTTGGATAAAACATAATAGACTCATTTTCTGTTTTCACTGAAATTGGTGTAGTGCCTCTGAAAAAACAAGAATGTCTTTAAAGGTACTGGAAATACACGTGATAAGAAAGTTTTGGAAGAGTAAAATAGCAGACAACTGTTCCCTGTAATAAATTCAAGACTAGCAGTTTGTGATTGGTATGTGCATTGTTTGACCAGATTTATTTTTATACATGGTGCATATTTGATAGAGTGGTTCCTGTTAAGAATGCAAAGAGAGGTCTTAAGAGTAGAAGTGAGAAGGAAAATCTTAAAAGCATAGTATGTTATGTTTTGACAGATAAAAATGTGTAATGTTTTTGTCATCTGTGCTGTGCACACATCAAACATTTAGATTGGCATTATCGCTTTCTTCAAGTGGTTGCTTTAGTGTATGTGTAAAGTTCAGGATGATTACGAAGTAAAGCTTTGTGTGTTAGCGAGACTTGGTAAACAAGAAGTAGACATTTTTAAGTTAATTTGCCTCAATTCATGCTAAGCATGTGGGAGACCAAGACTTTGGTAACTTCTTACACCACTCTGAAAACAGTTTGTTGTCTAGAGAATCTTTCTTTTTTTTTTTAATTTTTTAAAAATTTTAATTCAAACATGTTACACTAGGTCAACTTGAACTCAGTTGTTTATTTCTTTTATAGTGGAAAAAAATTAACAGCAGACTTAAATGATTAATATGGGCATCAGTATTCCTTTACTCCTAGTGTAAATATTCTTAACCAAAATGGCTTTATTTTTGTCAAGTATCTATCAGTACAGAGAAAGATTGGTGGGGTATAGTCCTTAAAATGCTAGAGTTAGCTAATAGAAACCTTGAACTTCGTTGTTAAGAGGACAGCAGTGTTTAAGCCCTTGGGAGAGAGATATAACAGGAAAAATAACAGCTTGTGCAGAGCTCTGTGTATGAGAGAAAGGGGGAGTGACTCTTTCTGGTACTGTATCATCCTGCAGGGATGCAATAAAAAGTCTGTAATAAAAGCAGTCTGCTTGTTAAATTAATCTGCTAAGTTTTCACATTTTAAAAAAGTCATTTTTTTTTGCTTTTTTAAAGGATCTTAGTTCTAGAATTCTGAATTGATGTCTTGAATGCGTGTTGCTGCAAGTTTAATAGATGAGCTCGCAAACAGCTTCAGCTGCGCTATGTGGTGCTTATGGGTTGGGGCAGCGGGGTGTGAGGTTGATGCATAACTCTATTTGTATTATCCAGTCTTGGGATCTTGGTGCTGGGTTTCACAGTGACTGCTGGAGGAGGAGCATGTAGACCTTACCGTTTAATTTGGGCTATCCTGTCCTGTATAATAAATAATACTATTAAATTGAGTAGTCCTGAGCCTTTGAAAATCTTAAAGGAATTCTTACTGATGTGTATGTCTCTAAACACAGAAAAGTGGGAACTCTTCTGTTTACCTCTGTGCACTACAAACTTGATCAGTGGTGTATTCAAGAAAGTAAGCTTTGATTTATTTCTGCTACCCATTTTTACAGTTTGGGCAACTAACTTTCAACGAAGCTTCCAGAGTAAGTCAATAATGTGGAAATCTATAGCCACACAGAAGAAGTTTTCTTCTTACAAGACAAAAATATTGCTGGATTATAAGGTTCCATTCATAGTCTTAAATTCTGGCAGTCTTGATTCTCTTAATAAACATCTCTCTGGAGTTGGGTCATGTTAATACTGATGAACCTGCCTATAATGATATATTTTAAGCTGATTTTTATAGATGAGCTTCTCTATGGGTATCCATTCTCAACTTTCTTCTTCAGAAGAAGCCTCTGAAGAGGTTAGAGTCACTAGCAGCTAGAACATTTCTGTCTTATGTACTGTGTTAAGTATAAAGGAAGGCTACTGTTGATGTTGTAAGATTCTGAAAATTAAACCATCTAAATAGCAATGATGACTTCTATCACTTAGTTTAAGAAGTGACTCTGTCTTGTGTTGCCTTTGAGGTCTGATACTACATTCTCCAAGATATGTTGAAGTGATCCTATCAGTAATTGTTCCTTGTAATCTTGGTAAAAAAGTGTACGAATATTTAACGTGGGTAAGGTCATTTTAGTGTGACATCTTCAATTGTGTATTACTTTGGTAATTACACTGTGATTTTCAAGTTTAAGTTTGTGGTTGGTTCTTTTGTTGGTTGGTTGGGTTGGTTTGTTTTCTTCAGCTATAGCTGCTCTTCGACACTTAAGACACTTGTGGCCAAAGAGAATCTGTGCAACATTTATTTCATGTTTGGAGTCATCCCAGGTGCTTGCTCCCCCTATATTTTTAACGTTTTCTAAAGATACTTTGTCAACACACTATTGCAGTGAGTTGTATTCGGTGTTAAAAACACCCAGTCTTGTGAAACCTTCTGTATGTTTTACATATGAAACTGTGCTGTTAGGTGAACACGTTGGACTTGATTTTTTGCTGTCTTCCAGCAACGTAGATCCATCAGCGTATCAGGTTACTCTAAAAGCTTCTGTCTAAAATTGATGACTGGCATATTGTGTTGCTTAAAACTGCATAAATAAATCTTTGGGCTTAGTAAAAGTATCAAACTTTTATTGTAAGGATTTTTTTGATGTTTTTTGTTTTGGTAGTCACGATTCAGTGTTAGTGGGTCTTTTAAAGTGATTTAAGAAATACAGAGAGAAAATATAAAAGGGAAAAAAAATTGCTCAGGCTTCCTTGAACTCAAGGTTATGCTTGACTACCAGTGCCATTTCATCCCACTGTGTGGTCTCGCTGTTTCTTAATCTGAGAATAGGTTAATTGAGTGTGTGCTGGTCTTTGCAGCATAGATCAAGGTCAGTATTGGGAAGAGAGTTCTGCAGCTCTTAATTGTTATCAGAGAAGAACACAGTTACATTTATGGCCTTTGTGTTCTTTACTGATTTCTTGTATGTAATTTTACGTAATAAAATGTAATTTTTTTTTTCCCCTGGGGTTTCCACTGTTGGTCCCTGCCCCACCCCCACCCCAGCTATTCATTGTGTGTTGGACACATGATAATTGCAGCATGAGCAAGCTTTAAGATGTGAACTTCAGTACTGTACCAGCTACTCATAAACACCTTAATGCTTTCCAGTTCTTTTCACTTAGCCGTTCGCTGTCGTATGCATTGGGGCATGCACACCTACAGTTACCATAGAGTAACTACTGTAAACTTCTATTCTCTTGCCGATCCATGAGTAAGGCTCAAGTGAAATTTCTCTGCTCCACATGCTTTAGAATCCCCTCAAGAAGTTGTTCACCTCCCACCTGTTGGAATCTGGAGATTGGTTGGAGAAGAGAACTGCATATTTGGAATTCTTTCTTCTTTGAAGATTGCTGCTTAGGACACAATTTCCAGTGATTCCTGCCCACACACAAACGTTGCCCTGAGCATCAATTGGTTGCTTTTCAGTTAATGGGGATTTCTTAGCATTTTTCTCGTTTGCTAACAAACTGGTTTATCTTGGTGTTTAGTTTAGGAAATGGATGAGAATACCTAAGGCTCGGGTGCCAAACCCTGGGACTTGCCCTCTGTTTTTGGACAGAAACTGGTGGTTCAGAACTGGGAATCTGGGAGAGGGGGTGTACTTAAGAGAACGGGCATTACAGGCAGGTAATCTTCTCTCTCCTTTTCTTACAGGTTTGGAAGAACACTGTTCTCAGAGCCTGTGAAATCTGGACTCTTTTAACGGTGTGCTACCTGAAGGAATGTAAGGATTTGCTACTTGGTGCTTCCTTGCAGTTACTCTTGTGGCATTTGTACCTCTCTTTCTGTGGTTTTAGGCCAAGAAGCGCTATGAGCACAGTAAGTATTTTACTGCGCAATGCAGACCTGATTCTTAAAAGGCATTGTTAGTGGTACCTCTGTAAATGTTTTTAAGAGTTTGTAATAATTACACTGGAACACTAGTGTAATAAAAAATCGTGTAACTTGGTGTTCTGCGATACTCAAGACTTTTGACTTCTTGACCGGTAAGAGGTCTGGGGTGATGTCTTTCCCTGGATGTGATGCTTTGGGTAGGAGTGACCCAGAGCACCGTTCAAGGCATGTTCCGGCCTTTCCGGGGAGTGTGTTGTGTATCCTTGTGTGCTTTCATTGGTGGTGCAAAGATGAGGGCCACATTAACATTACTCCCAAAGAAGAAGCGAAGGTTTTTTTCTCTCTTAGACTCAACGCAAGCGCCGTGGAGGAGCAGTTAATTCTAGGCAAGCTCGGAAACAGAGCAGGCTGGCAGCTTCTACTGCAGAAATGGCTTCAGAAGCAGAGCCAATAGAACTTGAAGAAAGTGGTAAGCTTTTGTTTTAACTTGGTAAGAGCATAAACTGCTTCTGGAAGGTTGGGGTCCCAGTTCACCTGTGTCTTTGCAGTTTCTGGGCCTTTTGCTGGGGAGGAAAGGACACGTCTGGTTTTAGAGAGCATCTCGTATGGCATCTATGGACAGCAAGCTTGCTAGACTACTGTTTTGGTTTATTAGTAAGATGCGATGCATTCAGTGCTGTTGATAAATGAATTGTGTATGAGCGGTCCTCAGGTGCTGCTCAGACATCTGAATGTCTGGGCTGACTAGCTGGGAGTTCCTGCAGCTGCTGCTGCAGATAGTAGTAACTTCTGCAGTGTTTGGGAACTCCCAAGTTTTAAGAAGATAATTAAAAGTTTGTCATCAGTCATGCCCCGTCCCTCAAGGGAGTGGCATTACTTGGTTAGTATGGTTTTACAAAAAATATCAGAATGTAAAAAGCCTCCTTGACCTTCTAGATAGATATTTAAATTGCCTTCTGAAGCTATAGGAGGGGTTAAAGTAACCATTGGTCTCTGGGTGATTACACGGCGCTCTGTTCTTGCTGTGCATTTGACTATGAGAGTTTGGAGGCGACATGAGATGGGAACATTCACAGCATGGTACTGTAAAAGTATTACGTTCTATATGTTTTGTTCTGTGTGATAAATATTCTCCTATGTTAGATGAATTATCTGGTGCTGTGTAGCTCCTGCAAGCTGTTGTCATACACCTGAACTGTCTGAGGGGTTCAGCTACTGTTCCTCTTGCATTGCACGTTGCAGAAGACTGGGGTGGTGATGTTTTAGGTGGATTCTTGAGGGGTTGAGTGAAATGCTGGATACGTTTCAGTAGAGAAGAGGGATAGAGCCATGCTGAATCACACCTCAGCCAGTTTGATAGTGGGAGGCAGTTTTATTCCTCTGCAATCTGATCTCGATTCTAATGTTCTGTTTTTAAGCTGGTGAAGAAGTAGTAGATCTCACATGTGAATCTTCTGATCCTGTAGTTGTTGATCTAACTCGCAATGATTCTGTTGTGGTAAGTAGCAAATGGCACACTTACCTAAATATTGTATTCAAGAGACTTTTCTGATGTGCTCCCTGATACAATCTGGCTTTAAGGGTAAATTTTAAGTTCAGAGCTAACTTCTCAGTGCTTGAAAGCCATGTGTTCCAGGTCAACACAGAAGCTGCTCTGGAAATGCACTTGCAGTTAATGAGAGGGTAATCTGAAATGACTTATTGCTGTAAGATTTGGGGAAAATGCACACCAGTCATGGCTAATGTCACATAAGGAGGTGCAATTTAAAGTTGGAGCTATGATAGGTATATCAAAGATGTAGGCCAATGATTTGAAAAAGAAGTGAAGGAGGTAAGTCTTTATTGCACAAATACGAAGTCTTTAGCTGCAATGTCAGTTTAAGGTATTCCTGTTGCAGAGGTGCCAAGCGTAACTGTAGCTGACCACAGTACAAACTGGTTCAGTTTATTACTCCAAGAAGCCTCAGAAAAGTCCACTTTTCCTTACTGCTGTTCTTAAAGCTAGCATAGTGTTCAGTCCAGTCCAGAGTGTCCTCCATGAACCTCAGTTTTGGGATGCCCCTGCAGCTGTGCAAAGCAGGAACAAGCGGCAGGTATAACATTGGGGTTGTTTCCTGCTGGGACTGTTCCCAAGCCTTGGCGAGGGCAACGCCTCAAGCTTTACGGCACAACCTGCATTGCCCCAGCTCTAGTTCTGCCAAAGACAGGACAGCGGGTTTGGCTTTTGTATTTTTTTTTCTTCAGCACCGTTGTTAAAATATTTAGTGTTTATGGCTATAACACCTGAATTTGCCTGTTTTGCGGAGAAAGAGGGAAAGAATCTCCTCCAGCCTCAATCAAATCAGGGTACTGAAAGTGGGGAGCGGGGAGGAGGGCGTTCTGGAGATTGTCAGCTGCCTCCATTACTACCCCTGTGTAGCGGTGTGCGCAGAGCCAGAAGTGACCACTTCCATGTTTCTAGAGCAGCAGCTGATGTGTTCCTGCCGTTAACACTCTAATGAAAAGGAGACTGACATCCTGCCACTCTGGGCTTGTTTTGTGGTGATTGCTTAGCTTACCTGGTGTATCTGTAACGCTAGGGCTGCACACCGAAGTCTAATTGTGTTTTCTTTTCTCTCCCTTCCCGTGTGCGCTGATGCAAGATTGTTGAAGGTGAGTTGACGCTTTACAATTGATAATAGAGTTGTCTTAAGCTTAAGGTTTTCTTTTTGGCTTTTCCAACAAACGTGAGCAGCCTGGGTTGAAACTGTGTTTACCCAGTTTCAAGGGAAAGGAAAGAAAGTATCTGGCCAGTCTCTTAGAGAATGGATCCAGTCTGTGTTTGATAGTTGCTATCAGAGCTTGTAGGAAGTTATCTGAAATACAGTGCATCAAAGCTGCTCAAAATGTGTGTTCTTACTTTCCAGATACTGTAAGCCCAAAGTTGATAATAATTTTAATTAGCACTGGAATATCTGCTTTGAATAAGAAAATGCTGAAAGGGTTTTGAAGCCAGTGTTGTGGTGAAGGAACTAGAAAAGGAAGTTACTTGTGGTCATAGTATTCACTTCCATGATCTAGTCTAACATGCCTGAGATTTTGTAATGAGAAGTATTGACTGTGGGTATTTATTTATTTTTTGCTTTAGGTGTTTTACAATAGTTATAGGTATAAAGAAGTTCATCCTTTAGACCTTTCAGACCTTGTTCTGATTATAATAACTTACTAATAGATATCAGACATCTGCTTATTTAGAATGTAATGTGTTCTGTGCTCCGAATGAAGCAAGTGCAAGTAATAAATACTTGCAGTAAATGTTGTAGCTGAGTACTTATGCAGGAAGGAACTTTAATTTTGTGGCTATTTATGTAATTGATTAATGTTTTAATGTACACTGGACTTGCAGAGATAACTATTGCATACAGTTTGTAATTGTTAAAAAGCAGACAGCTGTTCTTTAACCTTTGGACGTTACAGACCAAGCAATTAAATATTTTTTCAACTGCTTTTACTTTGGGCAGTATAACTCAGTTTTCAGTTTACCTTAACTCAACAGGAAGATGATGAAAATGTCAAAGGAGACACTGCTCGAAGTATTTTTATAATTTCCAAGTACTCTTTTAAAAAGACTCATTTTATAGAAACTGCCTTTGAGTGGGGACATTTGGTTTAACACAGACAAAAAGAGTGGAACAGTTCAGCATCATATGTGGATAGATCAGTGAGGAACCAGAACAGTTCCGTAACTTTCATTTTTAGGTTTAAGTATCCGTTCCATCACTTCTGAAACTTTGTGAACAAAGAACTCTGTGTATTACCAGGTCTTTTTATTGTGTATGTGCTACCTTGCCAGGCTACTACTAAATGTAACTTCAGTCCTCTCTGTCTCTCTTGTGTCACACAGACATATATTTGAACTGTCACAGACTGCTTATAATCATGCCTTTCAAGGATAGTTCCAGGGGGAGGGGGAGAGACATATATTATATCTTCACTTACCTAAATTACAGAGAATCAGCGACAAGGGAGAAATCTTAGACTAAGAAGCCAGCGACAGTCAGACAGCTGTGTACTGAGTAGCGATGATGAAGATGAAACTAGAGACAATGATGTGTATGTGACAGATAAAGTATCTCGAGAATTGGGACCACTGGAAGATGAAACTGCAAGTTCAAAGTATGTATGCCTTATGATCTACCATACATTGAATTTTCCTTTTCTTATACATAGAGGACTAAGTTATCGCTATAGCCTGGCTTATCTGGGAAGTCTTAATTTACTCTGGTCAGTTCTCTCTTTCAATGAGTACAATGTCACATTTTGCATAATGAGCGAGTAATACTGTTTGCACTTCAGGATAAAAAGGCAGCTTAAGACAGATGTAGAGCTTTAAATACAACCTTAGGATGAGTGTTGGAGTACTGCAAGGAAGGAGGATTAGTTGCAGGGCATAGCTCATAATTATTACGTTTACGTTTTATGCAAAACTCTAGGAGCGATGTTAGATATGGATATATATTCATTGGTGTCAATGAGGCTTGGTTTTGTGTGACCGGCAGGCAGCAGCCTGGCAAATTCCACTAAAAAATATTACTCAATCACTGGTTTTCTATACACTGTGCCAGTTAACTGCCTTTTCTCTGAGTGGTAACCGTTCTTCCCAAGGTATACTTGTAAGGCAGTTATGGAGGTAATATTGTTATTGACAGATTTTATTCTGTTGCATGTACCTCATAGGGCTCTGTGTTTGCATGTGAGATGGCAGTGTGTCACTGTTCAGGTCAAGGGCTTGCACAGTGAAGACCCCATTTTGCAGAGAAACAGTAAACTCCAGCTGTTCAGATGGGAGTTTTATGTTAAGAATGTTAAGAAATACAGTGAATTTAACTAATAAGGTGTCTGTGTGACTAAGGAAGACAAAGTACATTAGAATTGTGGTATAAGCATTTTGTAAGTCGAGGAGGGGAGAAGAATACAGGTTTTAATAAAGCTGGTGTGCTTTGAGCCTTTTAGGTGACCTGAAGGCAATGTAGGCAGACAACTTGGGTATGGAAATTTTGGGTGTCAGGTCTTAAATATGCCACTTAAAGGGTTTATACTGTTCTGAAATATAGTGGATTTTGCCAGTGGATTTGTAGATTCTTAAGTTTTGCCTGTTGAGTATGTAGGTGAACAAATCCTGCTAGTTAATATAAAAATTAATGTTTTCTTCCTCAATCTCAACCTCCTCTATTAAAGAGTGTGTGTCATGGTTTAATCCCGGCTCGCAACCGAGCACCACACAGCTGCTTGCTCACTCCCCCCCACCTAGAGGGATGGGAAGGAGGATTGGAAAGGAATCTCAACCCTTGAGTTTTACATAAGAACAACTTAATAGGTAAAGCAAAAAGCTGCGCACGCAAGCAAAGCAAAGTAAGGAATTCATTCACCACTTCCCATGGGCAGGCAGGTGTTCGGCCATCCCCAGGGAAGCTGGGCTCCATCATGCGTGACAGTTAACTTGGGAAGACAAATGCCATAATGCCAGATGTCCCCCCCCTTCTTTCTTCCCCTAGTTTATATACTCAGCATATGGTATGGAATGCCTCTTTGGCCAGCTTGGGTGACCTGTCCTGGCTGTGTCCCCTCCCGGTTTCCTGTGCCCAAGGAACTGAAAAGTCCTTGACTTAGTATAAACCTTACCCAGCAACAACTGAAAACATCAGTGTCTTATCAACATTGTTCTCACATCATAGCCAAAACACAGCACTGTACTAACTGCTAAGAAGAAAATTAACTCTATCCCAGCTGCAACCAGGACAGTGTCCACCCCTTATTTCATACTATTTAAGTCATGCCACGCTTTCCAGTACACCCTCATTAACCACCGTCAGTCTTCCCATCTTTTGACATAGACTAGGGGAATGATGTCTGTGTATTATGTACCACCACTGTCAAAATGTCTATAAAATGTCCACTGAGTTAATTTAGTCCGTGAACACGATCTCTTACGGTGGTCTCTCAGGAAAAGAGAGGTTGTGTGGGGTTATCAGGCATCAGCTCAGGTCACTGTTGCACTTGCACTGCTTTTTGTAAGGCTTGTCCTCCAGTGGTTCTGGTGGTTGCTGCTATAGTAATTCCTATAACATGAAACTCAGATCATGAGTTACAACAATTTAAAGGTATATCCATTACAGTCTCCACCCTGGACCCTTTGGACCACTCCGTAGGGTTTAACACTGCAATGAACTCCTCCCCTTGCCCCTGCTCCGGCTTGGAGTTATCCACAGACTGCAGCAGGCTCTCCAGGGGTATACCTGTTGCAGCATAGACACATCCACAGTCCTTAGAGGTGCCCTGTTCCAACATGGCCTTATCCATGGGCCATTACCATAGACCTGCTCCAACGTGGCCTTACCCACAGCCACAGTCCCTTCGGAAGTAAATCAGCTCCAGCATGGCCTTATCCCTGGCTGCCTCCAGGGCTGTTCCTGCTCTGTCATGGGCTTATCCATGGCCACACACTTTGAGATGCTCCAGCATGACCTCATGCATAGCCAGTGATGCTTCAAGATGTACCTACTGCAGCACAGACTTATCTGCAGCCACAGATGCTTCAAGGTGTCCCTTCTCCAACATGGACTTGTCCTTGAGCCACAGTTTCTTCAGAGGCATACCTGCTGCAGCACAGACATAACCATGGCCACAGACACTCCAAGATATATCTACTCAGACATGGACTTATTCACGGCTACAGGGTCTTTGGGGTGTCCTGCTCCCACGTGAACTCATCCATAGGTCACAGTCCTTTTGACCGAAGTTCACACTGGAGTTTCAGCCTGTCTGGTACAGCAGCACAGAAACAGCAGCGATGCCCTGGCCATCTGCCAGCCCCGGAGCATAGCCATTGCTGTTATCAGAATGTTCCTGGGCACAGCACAGTGTGATGATAAAGCAGTACAGCAAGCAGCAAAAGCAAGAAGCAGCCACTAACAAGTACTAGACTAACATACGTTAAGGCAAGCAAGCCCCATGGTAAGCACAGAAACCTGCCCCTTCATAGCTAAACAGAAATAACAGCTATAAATTCGAACTAGCGCATTCCAATCAAATATGTTGTTATCTCGAACCTGCGTTGGGCACCAAAAAGGACTGTTGTGGTTTAACCCCAGCCGGCAACCAAGCACCACACAGCTGCTTGCTCACTCTCCCCCACCCACAGAGATGAGAAGGAGGATTGGAAAGGAATGTAAAACTCAAGGGTTGAGGTAAGAACAATTTAATAGGTAAAGCAAAAAGCTGCGCACGCAAGCAAAGCAAAGTAAGGAATTCATTCACCACTTCCCATGGGCAGGCAGGTGTTCGGCCATCCCCAGGGAAGCTGGGCTCCATCATGCGTGACAGTTAACTTGGGAAGACAAATGCCATAATGCCAGATGTCCCCCCCCTTCTTTCTTCCCCTAGTTTCTATACTCAGCATGACAGTATATGGTATGGAATGCCTCTTTGGCCAGCTTGGGTGACCTGTCCTGGCTGTGTCCCCTCCCGGTTTCCTGTGCCCAAGGAACTGAGAAGTCCTTGACTTAGTATAAACCTTACCCAGCAACAACTGAAAACATCAGTGTCTTATCAACATTGTTCTCACATCATAGCCAAAACACAGCACTGTACTAACTGCTAAGAAGAAAATTAACTCTATCCCGGCTGCAACCAGGACAGGGTGCCTTCCTGCACTGTTAAGATGAGGCTAAAACATCTCAGTGCTGCAGCATTTAATATTGACAAAAAGATACTAATGCTGGAGATTGCCACAGCACCGTCTACAGCATTACTCTATAGTGGCAGACTACTCTTGCTTATATGAAGGTTATAATCAATTGTAATTAGTTACTGAGTTGGTATTATGGCTGCTGCATGAAGAATTTGAGTATAAAAATAAATGGGAGAATTGAGTTATATTATGTATGTGAAACTAGAGGTAGATATTAGTAGTGCTCATAGCCTTTATCCCGTAGTCTTAAATTCAAGCAATCTCATGCTTTCTATTACTGTTTAGTTAATAAATTATAAACTTCCTTAGAATGGGTGGTGACATAATAAAGCAAAAATATATATATTTTGACATATGTCATAGTAAAGTTCATGGTAAAGAAAAATGAAAGCACCTTACTGTTGTCATTTAAAATAGAGATGAATTTGTGAATAAAAGTGGCAGGAGCCTGTTCATTTTTCTGATAAAGAATATTATTCAGCACTCAACATACCAGATATCTCTTTACACAGAATAGCTATGTTTTCAGTAAGTGTTTGTGCAATACAGCTTTCCTGGAGGACGAAGGCAGGAGAGGTACATCTGTAACCATAGCTTGGTAACAGGATGCAAGTTGATTTTCCTTCTCTGAACTAGAAATTTATTTTTTAATATTTCTTATGTTGGTGTGTTCCTGCCCTACATCATATAAAGGAGTTCTTGGCACGAATATGTTGCTGGGCAGGGATGTTATGATAACTAGAGTTAGGGGGTGATTTAATTTCTGACCGCCTCCTTCACTTGTAGATTAGGGAGGTTCCGAAGGACAGCTCGATGCTTTTCTTACAAGATTCTTATGACCTGCTGAAGAGGCATAGTGCCCTGCGTGTGCTGCACGGTGCTGTAGGTGGCTGTTAGTTGTAGTACTAGGGCAGGGTGGCTCACTGCACCTTCCCCCGGGTGAAAGCCAAGAGAGTTTCCTTGAGGTGAGGCAGCCCCTGCCTGCTTATTCAAGGCAACAGACTGGGAGAGGTGGAAGTACGCAGGGATCTTCAGACGGGACGCGCCCACGGCTCGTCTGTGCAGTCAGGTGATTACATGACGTTTTATGTATCGGTAACCCTCGATGCACGGTGAAATTAATGGATGCATGTTCTTTCTGGTTTTGTTCTCTACCGCAAGGCCGTCTGGTACCGTTAGCTGTCCGATTTGCATGGATGGCTACTCAGAGGTAAGGATCAGTGTGTTGTCGTCGTTTCTTTGTTGTCGGAGGGAGAAGGGGGCAGAAGGTGAGCTGCGCGACTCTGTTGGGTTCCGTGGGATGCTGCGGGCGGCTGGCTTCAAGTGCAGAGCTCGGCTTGACGGTGAAACTCGGTTGTAACTCCAAAAGTAATTTCTTAGTGGCGTACGTAGAGGGAGAAACACTTCCCAAGGTGGCACTGAGAGAGAGAGCTCTGGGTTCCGTATTACGATAGTGGCAGCGTACCGATTCCAGATACTTTGGGGGCTGTGTGCCTGGTGCCAGCAGACCAGCCGAGTTGAATTCTTTGCTCCAAGTCCCTGTTGCGGTTTCTTTTGTTCCAGATTGTGCAAAGCGGGCGACTGATTGTGTCAACCAAGTGCGGCCACGTCTTCTGCAGTCAGTGCCTCCGTGATTCCCTTAGGAATGCCAGCTCTTGCCCAACCTGCAGGAAGAAACTCACTCACAGACAGTATCATCCCATTTATATATGAGTGCTTCTCTATTCTCAGGACAGACTCAACTGGATTTTTGGGGAAAATGTCATGTTTTCAGTGCTCTGAAGATTTAAAGAGCAGCAGGTTGTGCACACATCCAAATAAAACTGATGTTTTTGGAGAATAACTTGTGCGTATACAGACAGCTTTTCTATGGTCCAAGCTGCTTCTTGTTACATCCCTGGTTAGAATGTTGAATTTGTGACTGTTTCTAAAGTAGACCAGCAGCCTGTATCAGAAAGGAAGCAGCTAATCCATTTCCTTCTCCTTTTCTAACGCTTAAATAAGAGGGGCCTGATTATTTTGTTGTTTCTTACTCTTTAAGTTATTCCCACCTTGCATACAGATACGGAGTAGCTACCTTTCCAAATGTAGATGAGCAATTTGCTGTTTTGTGACACTTTACAGTTTTTATGCCAGAAGAAGCTCACGACTATTGCTTTGTGCTCTGCCATCTTTGCCCAAGTAGAGTTAAGTTCCGCAGTGATGGATTGTTTTGTCGTAAATCTATATTAAATTGACAGCCAAGGTCATGCAATAAAATAACCTGCTGTTCACCAGCAATCAGGTGTTTTAAGCAGAAGGCTTGAACATGTAGATGTCTTTATGAACTCCATGAGATCTAAAGTACATTGACAAATTGCAACATGTACAATGTGAAAACACTGCTTCGAATGTTTTAACTGTCAAGATTTCCTGTGTTTGTATCACAACATTGAATTTCCTTTCTCATATGATGAGATGACTCTTGGGTTTACTACTCTTCCGTAGCGCTCTCTCCTGATGACTAAGGAGCCATAGTCTTCTCTGGGCTTGCTAGTGGTGAATAAGTAGCAAACTGTGTGCTGTCCTCTTGTCAGCTGAATACCAAACTGCCTACAGATCTTGTTACTGTATCAAGTGTATCCAGCCTAGTGCTTAAAAGTTCAGTGCATTTGTTTTGCTCTTTCTTCTGTTCTACTGACACCTGACCGGTTTTAGCCTGATGGATAGGACTAAAAAATAATTGCGTTGCCATGGAGTTAGGTCACAGAGCCTTTAAAAGGTGTTTGATAGCACTCTTGTCTTGGCCGCTTTTTGAGAGCAAAGTTTAATCTCACTTTGCCCTGAGGGTTGTCCAGCTTTCCTGATATATGCTTTATTAAACAAGAAGATAAGTTAGATGCATGTCCTGAGACAATTCCTTTGTTTAAGCAAGGCAATAATACACAGGTTTCTGGACTGTTCCCCAGTCACTTTTCTGTTTTTTCCAAGACTGAGTTGTACGTGTCTGCTTTAAACCTGTAACAGCTAAAAGCCTGCTGGCTGATGTGGAATCCCAGATGAGCTGACACAAACAGGATTATAGTAATTAAATATAGTTGAGATGATTAAAATCAGTGTTTCATGATCTACATCTGCAGCAGCCACATCTATAAAAAAGTCCAAAAGTAAATGATTAGAGGCACCATTCTGTACTCCTGGTGCAGCACAATTGTTGGATGTGTTTAGTGAACATAAATATCTGATGTGTCTTTGCTAACCTGTCCTAGGGATCTGTAGGAAGCCTTTAATTGAAGCAGCTCTTCTAATTAGCTGTCTCAAGTTCTTAATTGAAGATTGCAACCCGGAAGTAAAGGGGTTTTTATTAGGATGTTTAGGGATGTATCTGGATGTAGCAATACAGAGTCTTGTTCCATAAAGGCTAGCTTCAGGAATGCAATACCTTCCCCTCCGTGGCTTGGAATAGCTTTGGTTCAGCACTGTTACCAGGAATATGCCGTTTCTGCAGAGTGCTACTATGGTAACTGCTAAAAAGTTACACGTGTTTAGTTACCGTCTGCTCCCATTGAATATAAACTACAAACAGTTGTCTTAGGATAGTGCAGTGGTGACAACAGCTGGCATTTGTGTCCCAAAAAGCAGATAATCGATGAAACAATTCTAAAGATGCTTAAAGCATGAATTGCCTAAAGAGAAGCAGCCCACCATTAAAACTGTCAAGAATAGTTATGGGCCACAGGAACACCTTTCTTCCACTAGCTTAACAAAGAAAAAATGAAATAAAAGGCCAGTTTTCCTTGGTGGCTACTGTACGAGAAGGATGATCAGAAGAGGATTGAAGGGATTACCTATGGGGATGTGGGTGTCACGCATCTTTGCATCTTTCAGAGTGTACTAGCCATAGCCTAAAATGACTTTGCACAACTCCCTCCATGTAAATATTACTTTATAGTTAGTGTCTCAATAAACAGATCTAATTGAAATTTAGATATCACAAACTATAAAATATTGAACAAAAACTTTTTTAGCTTTTGTGTACCCTGTGAAGTGCCACAAATTTTGTGCATCTCAAAATGAATTTTAAGTCTCAGTACATGGGAAAACACTAAACTGAGTTACATGGGTTTTTTTGAAGGGGAAAATAAACAACAAACAGTATATTTGAGTTCCAGTGATGTTTCACTTTGCCAGAACTGATAGATAATATAAAGATTTTTTTCATTATGTAAATGTATGTCTTGTATATAGCTCAATTTTCCCTGTATTTAACTGTATTCATGTCTGTCTGTCCCATCTATGTTGGACTCTGCTGGCAGGCAAACCATTCTTTTAACAGTTGGAAATAAAAACTATCAATTTGATCAATCGGAAGCACTCATTTTTCTAATCCCATCCCATTGGTGGGGGGTGGGAGGGCTGGCACAGAGGTCCTAAATCCCCAAACCTTTTGGTTCTTTTGGCCAGTGTGTGTTGTATGGGGAGCAGGAGGAAGGTGCTGCCTGGGAGGTGAGTGATGGGGGGGGGGGGGGGGGATGCCGTGCTGCTCGGGGCTGGGGGAGTGGGGGGAGCTGGTGGCAGAGGTTTCACTTTAAAGCACAGGGAAGGGTTGG